>NC_033802.1:9081854-9134338 GCF_001876935.1 Asparagus officinalis
GAGGGGTATATATATATAGTTTAATTAGGGTTAGGGTTAGGTAATTAAACGAATTTAATTAATAAAAATAATTACTTATATTAAAAAAATCAAATAATTACGGGATAAATATCTACAAATTAAAACGTACCAGTTGTATTAATACAATAGTTGTTACACAATAATCGTAATAATACAACAAATTATACAATTAAATGAGAATAATTAATAAAAAATATAATTTTTACTTACATTTAAAATCAAATAATTATGGAAAAATTATCTATACAATAAAATGTACCAGTTATACTAATACAATAGATAATACGCAATAGTAGTAATAATACAACAGATTATATAAAATAATATGTAATAATAATACAACATATTATACGAAATAATACACAATAGTAAAATAATACAACGTATTATTCAAAATGATACGTAATAGTATCGATAACACAACGGATTAATTCCAGAAATTTTTACTACACTAAGTTAATTTATAAATATCAAAATTATTTAAATAAATATAAAATTTGGACTTTTAAATTGTAGAAAATTCTAGAAATTTGAGAAAAATATAGATACTCTTTTAAAAATAATAATTGAATATTTTAAAATACCAAAAAATTATTTTAACTAGTATCGAAAGTTCACGGTCATTACATCATGTATCCGGCTTCTTTTTTCTTTTCTTTTTTTTGTTTTTTATTGATGTAAATATTAATGCAAATGTTGATGAGAACATTTTTTGATATATGAATAAAAAGTCACACTTTTACCTTCCCGACTAATGAACCGATCTTTTGTATCATGCTTTGTATGAGTCCGTATTTAATATAGAGTTGAGGCAACTTAACCATTACGGCGGATGCGTCGTCTCGACCTCATACCTTGTATCATTGAATATGACCACAAGGTCTTAAGATACATGCCTTAAACTTATGAACATGCCAAGGTCTTGCTGCAAAAATTTTAGACACAAATATTTCTTTGTTAATATAAACTGCGTACCTTTGAGTATCAGTTGATATTTGGATTACAACAACTCAGGTTTGTACCATGGGTTTACTGGCAATGACACCAAGGTCTTATGGTACGAGCCTTAGGCTTAGGGGAATGCTAAGTTTTTTTAACCGATGTAGGATGAGTTGACATGCCGTGGCTTTACCCCGATGGGTACCAAGGTCTTTCAAGTTGAGGTCGACCGAGTCCAAACCTGCCTTAGTTTTACCCTGAGTAGGCACCAAGGTCTTTTGTCAAAGACAAGCATTAGGTTTACTCATGAAAATTACACCAAGGGCTTTCGAGTCGAAACCGACCGAGTGCAGGTGTGCCTTGATTTTACCCAAAGTAGGCACCAAGGTCTTTTGTTGAGGACGAGCCTTGGCTTTAATCATGGAAAATGACACCAAAGGCTTTCGAGTAGAAGCTGATCGAGTCTACACATGCCTTGGTTTTACCTAAGTAGGCACCAAAGTCTTTTAATATGAGTTTGTCGACCCGAGCATGACTCGACACCCTACTTTGATTTTCTACAAAGGCTCATAGCACTACAAAAGCACAGCACCATGGAAGTGTTAACATCCCAAAAGATTTTATATCACATGTGAATGATACAAGAATTACTAAAAGTATTTTTTTAAGATACTCTATGTTCCAAGGATGTTATAGGAACCTTACATCAGAGCTTCTCAGTCGATAAGTGCCGGGACACACTTCCTCGATGACTGTGTAAGGTCCTTACCAATTGGCAGTCAGCTTGCTGCACTTGGTGTGTCTACCAAAATTTTTTTTCTAAAGGACGAGATCACCGACATTGAATCTCTAAAGGCGGACCTTACTGTTGTAGTGCCGACCGATACGCTTTTGATTAATGATCTGAGACTGAAGAGCTTCCTTTCAAACGTCATCAATGAGGTCAAGTCAAATTCAAAGCACTGTAGAGTTCATATCTTCATAAAAATGTTGTAGTCAGATCGTTGGCATATGCCAACTTTCATTGGGGCGATCGCCTCGGCTCTATAAGCTAGTTTGAAGTGAGTCTCCCGTGGAACTCTTATGAGTAGTGCGATATGACCACAGGATTCCAGATAGTTTTTTGACCCAATTCCCAATCATTCTTGCCCACCTTCTTATTCAGAGCCTTAAAGATGCATTTGTTGGTGGCCTCTGCGAGTCCATTGCATTTCGGGTCTGCCACTGAGGTGAACCTGAGTCGTATTTTCCATTCCTTGTAAAAGCTCAGAAAGCCTCACTGTAGGCATCAAAAATTACCTATAGGTTCTCGTACGCAGCTCGAGATGAAGAGAAGGTGATGAACGTTGATGTCCGAGTCAAAGAGGATTATTCGATGCTAAGGGGAAGTAGCGGAAGGTGGATCAAACAAACAAAGTGTGTACGATTAGTCTATCATCAGTGCATCAAGTTAAGGAATGCGTGAAGCGATAAAGAAACAACGAGATTTAGAATGCATTGTTCGAGAAGAAAATGGATGCACGAGTATGAAGAACTAAAATTTTGACCATGATGCAATATGAATTCGAAAAAATGCCATAGGACAAATGTCGTAGGACTCTTCACCAGCTTTCTAACGCAACTTGAATCACCTCATTCTAAGGTCAGACGAATGAATTAAAGCCAAAATACCAAAAGCAATACAAACTGTTTCGCATGTGTGAAACACTCCAAAGTGTTTCTCACATGTGTGAAACACTCCAAAGTGTTTCTCACATGTGCGAAACACACCAAAGTGTTTCACACATGTGCGAAACAGAAACGACTATTTCACACAGATCAGCCTCCCGAGATCTATTTTTGATGGTTTTCGATCAGTTTTGACGGTTCTGGAGCCTCCCTAACTACCTTGAGCCTATTCTTAAACGTGGGAGAGTTGTTATTAACTAAAGATAAGGCTAAATCATAAATTCTTATCCAAAAACAAGACATCTGAAGCCTATAAATACACACCTAGGGCTCCTATACACGGAGAATCTAGAATTTAGAGCTTGGAGGTGAGTTGCTAACCCTGTGAGAGGAGAGCCTTAAATTTCATATCTAAAGGCGAGATCTTGGCGAGTTCTTTAGCATAAAGAGGAGGAGTTCGATAGATCTACATCCCCCGCATCAGTTTCTTTAAGATCATATTGTCGTTGTGATCCTGAGAATAGTACTTATCTCACCTCATTGAGATATTTACTTTAGTTCTTGTTTCCTTTGTGAAACGAGATCAATCGGATCTGATACTTGGCAGTCCATGGATCAAAGAGTCATCGGCACAAGCAAAGATCCTGTGCAAGCAGCAATTGATAAACGATCCTACGCGTGTTTCTAGGAAATCTACAATTATTTTCATTCGTGTTAGAAAAGTCTTATAAAAAGGCTCCTTATTTTTGAATCTTGTAATTCGATAAACGAGTTGTAATAGATTCCACAATGAAAAAGTTTTCCGATGCTAACACACTGGCGACCACAGTGGGATCCAACAACCTCTATGCCGAGGCTGTCATGTTGCAACCAAGGATCAAGATCCCGGTTGATGAAGAGGTCGAGTACGAGTTTGACCAAGAAAAGTTTGAGGAGTACATCTCATCCTCCTCCTCCAGATCCTCCTCCCCTCGCAAGTGTAGAAAGATCTCTTCTTTGAAGAAGGTTTACTGGTCTTCAGATCTAAAGACCCAGAGCGATGACTCTCGCCCAATCATTGTTGAAGGTTCCTCTCACAACGCCATTCCGGCATCCAATGAAGTCGGACCCATGACTCCCAACAACTCCTCTTCAGTCAAGGAGTTGTCTGCTAAAGGCGCACCAGTTCTAACGAAGAGGGCTCATTAGAGGTAGCACCAACATCTCGTACGTCAGTTCGCCAAGGCCTTGGAGCAAGTTGACGGAATCTGCTATCATGCAGATTTGGAATTTAGGAGGTGTCACACGACGAAGCTTCCACCACAATGAGTAATTGACTCCTCCAACCATCAACCAACAAATGGGTCATTGTCAAAAGGACTCGTTCAACTCTCAAGGAGCTCATCCAGAAGTGTCGCGTACTTCTTGTGCATGTACGGATTCTTGTGCAGAAGGCACAAGAATTTTAGAAGGAAGAAGTGGTCAAAGAACCACCAAAATTGTGCCAAGTCTGGGTGCCAAAGGCCAAAACAATGCTAAAATCAACTCAAAAAATCGCCGAAACACCTCCTCCAGGTTGAGACAGTCTAAACTTTCTTGCACCTAACCGAGATAGTACAGACTATCTCGCACCTGGCCGAGACAGTACAGACTATCTCGCACAGACCAAGGCACCTGTGGGTGTCTCCTCGCTTTCGTCGGCCTCCGTTCCTGCTCCGTCTACTCCCGTACCTTCGATGAAGTCTTACAACAACGTTGATCTGTCCAAATTCAATGTTATAATAGGGGATCACCTTGGTCCTCTATATGAAGATCGAGGCAAAGCTCCTATTAAAGAATGCTTGGGTCTGATGAATAAATCCTGAGCGACTCTTCAAACTATGGTCATATACGTCCTCCCAACAAGTCGATTTCTGTAACTACCTACTTGAGGGTGCATGTTGAAGACTAGGAGCCCATTAAGGTCCCACCCTCATGAAGGCATGGTTCTCAACATGCGACTCCCGAGAACGCCAACAAGGCGTTGCCTCTTCAGAAAAAAACGTGCCCGTCAAACGACAGTGTTATACCTTGAGATTTAAACCAACAACCGAAAGGTTGCTCCGGCCATGACGCCGATAAGTTGTACTATCAGGCTGGGGGTACGAATAAATCTCAAAAGAGAAGTATCCTAGAATCTGACTCTCACTATCCTTATGATAGGCTTATCAGGGTAGTATTATCAGAGTATAGCTGATCCAAGACCGCTCTATGGAGGATCTTGTTTGCGTCAAAAGTTAACTTTATCATGGAATTCATTATATCTTCGGTCAATTACAATAAATTCAAAAAAAGAGATAGCCTTTTTATAAGACTCCTTTTACACAACAAAAGGAAAAAATTACAACTCTTGAGAAACAAACGCAGGATCGTTGTTTGGATCGCTGCTTGCGTGGGATCTTTGCTTGTGCCGGGAGCGCTTTGACTCGTGGACCACCAAATCACAGATTCTGATTGAATCATGAGGGGTTTAATGATTCTTCCTTCGTTTATCGAAGTGAGAATTTGAAACGATATCTTATCAAAGTAAGATAGTCGTTCTTCTTGAAATCAAGTCAAAGCTCGAATCTCAAGGGATTGCCGGAAGCTCAAGAACTCTGCTCTGTCTGCTCTAGAGTGCTCAAAATGATCAGCCCTCCCTCAAAAATGGCCTTCGGGGGGTATTTATAGCCCCTAGGAACAGTTGGCGGAAAACAAGCTCGCGAGACAGCATTTGCTATCTCGGCTGCCGAGACAGTGTTTGCTGTCTCGACGGGCGAGACAGTGTGGGCGAGACAGCAAAGACTGTCTCGCGTGGGCGAGACAGTAAAAGTCTGTCTCGCCCGCGAGACAGTAAAGACTGTCTCGCGTGGGCGAGACAGTAAAAGTCTGTCTCGCCCGCGAGACAGTAAAGACTGTCTCGCACGGCGAGACAGTCAAGTCTGTCTCGCGTGCGAGACAGTAAAGACTGTCTCGCGTGCGAGACAGTCTATACTTGTGTTCTTTTTGACATTTTGGATGACTTCCTTTTGAGCTGTGTTTGGATATCTCTCAGCATTTTTTGACGCCTACAGATACCCCCTCCAAAGTATTCCAGACTCAATCTTTTATAGAGGAGTTCTGGGATGCTTTGGATAAGATAGGTATTACTTATGATCCTTTCAATGCTTGGTTGGGTAGATCGTATAGAAGAACCTGTAGATGGCTTCAACACTTGATCTCTTTGTCTCTCAGTCTATTCAGTGCTTTGTAGAATAGCTAAGGTCCTTTCGGCATGACGTTCATCGCTTGAACGTCGTCGAGATCTTGAATTGAAGCTGGAATTTGTACTTGTGAGTTCAGTTTTTGTCATCAAATTGATACCGCATTGTTAATCACTGTATCAGTCTTCATAGGAACACATTTTATACTCATGTATTTTTTTTTGGAGTTCTCGGGAAATAGTTTAACCTCGTATACCCGTTGGGAGGTAGCCAGGTTATTCTTAAGAATATTTTGAGTGATATTCTCTAGAAACTTCCTGTTGATTGTAGGGAGAGGAAGAATTTTATATTCTATCTCCTGGTCTCTTGTTTGTTGGTAGAGATGAACCCGATGATGGAGAGGAAGAATTTTATATTCTATCTCCTGGTCTCTTGTTTGTTGGTAGAGATGAACCCGATGATGGAGAGGAAGAATTTTATATTCTATCTCCTGGTCTCTTGTTTGTTGGTAGAGATGAACCCGATGATGGAGAGGAAGAATTTTATATTCTATCTCCTGGTCTCTTGTTTGTTGGTAGAGATAAACCCAGAATCGGAGAGAAAGAATTTTATATTCTATCTCCTGGAGTAAAGAAACTCAAAATGGGATCTCCACTTAGAGGATCTGGATTGGTTTGAATAATCCTAACTGTCATAAGGTTTGATTATCCAATTCAAAAGTGGACCTTTCGTTCACAATGTGAATCGAAAGGAGATTGTGGTTGTGGTCCTAACTGTAGTAAGGTTTGACCAAGTGGGAGTTTGAGACGATCCTAACTATTTAAAGGTTTGATCGTTCAATTTGTGGATCTCTTGTTCATAGAACGAATCGAGAGGGGATTTTGGCTTTGGTCCTAACTATTTAAAGGTTTGACCAAGATGGGAATTTGAGACGATCCTAACTGTTTAAAGGTTTGATCGTTCAATTTGTGGACCTCTCGTTCATAGAACGAATCGAGAGGGGATTTTGGTTTTGGTCCTAACTGTTTAAAGGTTTGACCAAAAGGGAAATTTGAGACGATCCTAACTGTTTAAAGGTTTGATCGTTCAATTTGTGGACCTCTCGTTCATGGAACGAATCGAGAGGGGATTTTGGTTTTGGTCCTAACTGTTTAAAGGTTTGACCAAGATGGGAATTTGATACGATCCTAACTGTTTAAAGGTTTGATCGTTCAATTTGTGGACCTCTCGTTCATGGAACGAATCGAGAGGGGATTTTGGCTTTGGTCCTAACTGTTTAAAGGTTTGACCAAGATGGGAATTTGAGACGATCCTAACTGTTTAAAGGTTTGATCGTTCAATTTGTGGACCTCTCGTTCATGGAACGAATCGAGAGAGGATTTTGGTTTTGGTCCTAACTGTTTAAAGGTTTGACCAAGATGGGAATTTGAGACGATCCTAACTGTTTAAAGGTTTGATCGTTCAATTTGTGAGGGAAGATTGATCCAACGAAGTGATCGAACCTAATCTCAGCAAAAGAGTATTCGAAAATCACCATGGGGATGTAGTGTTTAACACTTTATTTGTAATGATCGGGTTATTCCTAAGAAAATTATATATAGTATTCTTTCGGGAACTTCCGTTACATGAACCATCCACCCCCAGCTTTTCTTGCGAAACTGGGTTTATCATTACGTTTAGCTGTATGATCGGGTTATCCTTAAAAGTACCATGCATGGCATTCTCTAGGACCTTCCCGTGAAAGAAAGGAAATAGTTTAGACTCATATACCTGTTGGAGTATCGAGGAGCACTTTATACTCGTATACTCTTCGGAGTGAGATAGAGAAGCAGTTTATACTTGTATACTTATCGGAGTCAGGGAAAACAGTTTATACTCGTGTACCCAATGGAGTAGGAGTCGTCTTTACATGGCTTGTTTCGCCGTTATGACGCCGGAGTCAATTAATGCTTGGATTTTGTTTTTGAGTCCGAAGCAAATCTCGGTGGGATGAAGAACCCTTCTGTGGTATGCACAGTAGTATGGATCCGTAATCCTCTTAGCTCCCTCCTGATCTTTAATAGGTGGTAGCTCGATTTTGTCATTGGCGAGGAGGTATTTTAAGATGGCTAGAGCTTCATCATCTTCGAAAGAATACTCCTTTTGAAACCTCGGATCAGGAGTCGCGTTCCCAGTGATTGCAGATGTCATCGGTCGGCTTCTTTCAACTTTCTTTCTTTTAAGAAAGTGTTCAGCTTGTTCGCCATGTAATTTTAATTCTTTCCAAGTTTTGGATGGTACAACCCCCAGGGCTTCTAGGACATCGATGGAGAGATTATTATGGCATGTTTACAGGATAAACTCCTCTGTAACAGGATCTCTGTAATTCATTGCCTTGTCACGGAAGCGCTTGAAAAAATTATCAATAGACTCTCCGTCTTTTTGCTTTTCATCTAAAAGGATTCCGATTGACACTTCGGTATCATCATCGAAGAAGTTGCTGAGGAACAAATTTTCCATGTCATCCCAGCAATTGATGCTCCCTGGCTTGAGCCGTCGGTACCAATCGAAGGCGGGCCCACGAAGGGTGCCAACGAATGACCGGACCATTAAAGCCTCGTTTCCAGAGATCATGTCCAAATGAGACTTGAAATAAATCAAGTGCTGAATTGGCGAACTCTTCCCCTCAAACGATGTGAAGTTAATCAGACTAAACTTTGCCGGATACGGTATTGAGTCCTATTCTTTTGGATAGGGACATGGAATACCTGTCCTTTTCACTTCTTGAGCCGTCATCAAAGCATTGACTTTGTTTTCAAGCTCTTTCATTTTCTCATCATCGTCCATGTCTTCATTCGAAGGATGTTGAGGAGAATGAGTTAAGCCACCCCCTGTAAGAGGTGCCATTGATCCACCCCCAATATCGTTATTGGGAGGGTGCGTTAAACCACCCCCAGCGTTATTGCTATTGGGAGGTGTATCAGCCATAATGACTTCATCCACTTCTGAGTCACTATCATCTGCCACATTCTGAGTATGGCGGCTGGATTCAGCTCGTTGACTGGACTCAGGAGGTTGAGGCCGTTGAGTTAGCAATTCTCTCATTTGTTGTATAGCTAACTCCATCTCTGTCTTCATCTCAGCTCTAATTTCTTCACGTTGTTTCGCTAGAGCTTCTTGAAGCATTTGAGCAAATTGATCAGAGGTGATCGTGAGTACTTCTCTGGTTTGTCCCGTGCTAGACATTGTATCATCAGAAGCGATTGCAGAACAAGTGTCCGAGAATTCATCTTTCGAGGACATTCCTTCTTGCATTCTCTTGTAGTCTTTACGCCTGATAGCTCCTAGCTGGAGTCGAGACATCCGTTGAGTAATTCTTGGATTGACTTTTCCTCCCGGGGAAAAGTCGGGGTTTGGTTCACTTGAATGCCACTTAGATTTTCCTTTATCAGCCATGTTGATGGTGACTTCAGGAAATTCGGCTTCGACATTTCAGTAGAAAGTCTCTGGAACACAGAAACTTTCGGCGGAATGGCTTTAAAGCAGTTGCATTTGTACAACACTGCTTTGATAAGTTTTTCACATACACAATGACGATTCGTTTCTCGAACAGTCCTTTTATGTGATTTGTTTCCACCTTTAGTTTGATAGTACAACTCGTCAGCATGGTGACCAGAGCAACCTATCTTCTGTTTTTGTGTTTGAACCTTGTTAACATACCCAGGATGACTTGTCGTCGCCTCTGAGCGATCCAAGATTATGTCAAGAGTCATACGTTTAGAACCACCCCCTTGCGGGTGTAGAGTCTTAACGGGCTCCGAATGCTGATTTTTCACAACTCCAGTTTTTGGAATCCAAACTTTGCAGAGTTTTGGTGGTTCTTTGGCCACCGTTTCCTTGTTTCTTTCTCGTCTTCGTTGTAAGAGAGCACAGGCATGAGCAGCGTTTGCACGACGTTTTTGTATACGTTCTATGAGGGTCGAACGAGCCCTTTTGACAATAGTCCATTCCTCCGTCGTGAGTTTAGCAGAGACATGAGTGATTAGTCGTTGAGACAACTGAACCACTCGATGCCTCCTCGACTCTAAGTCTGCATGATAACGAACTCCATCGGGTTGTTCCAAAGCCTTAGCCATTTGGCGAGCGCGGCGTTGGCGTTGTCTCTGATGAGCTCTTTTCGTCAATGCTGGCGGGCTTTGATTTAATGACTCCTTAATTGAAGAAGAGTCATTATGAGCAGAGAGGTTGCGAGTAGAATCCTCAGCAACAATTAAGCGAGAGTCTTCATCCGTAGTGTTTGACAACTTCAACAAAGATGAAATCTTCCTGCATTTACGAGGCGAGGAAGACTTTACAGATGAGGATGATAAATACTCCTCAAACTTTGCTTGGTCGAACTCGTACTTGACCGTTGATTCAACCGGGATCTTGATGGTTGGCTGCGACACGACGGTCTCGACAGTGAGACTGTTGGCTCCCACTGTGGTCGCCAGCTTGTTTGCGTCAAAAGTTGACTTTATCATGGAATTCATTATATCTTCGATCGATTACAATAAATTCAATAAAAGAGATAGCCTTTTTATAAGACTCCTTTTACACAACAAAAGGAAAAAAATTACAACTCTTGAGAAACAAACGCAGGATCGTTGTTTGGATCGCTGCTTGCGTGGGATCTTTGCTTGTGCCGGGAGCGCTTTGACTCGTGGACCACCAAATCACAGATTCTGATTGAATCGTGAGGGGTTTAATGATTCTTTCTTCATTTATCAAAGTGAGAATTTAAAACAATATCTTATCAAAGTAAGATAGTCGTTCTTCTTGAAATCAAGTCAAAGCTCGAATCTCAAGGGATTATCGGAAGCTCAAGAACTCTGCTCTGTCTGCTCTGGAGTGCTCAAAATGATCAGCCCTCCCTCAAAAATGGCCTTCGGGGGGTATTTATAGCCCCTAGGAACAGTTGGCGGAAAACAAGCTCGCGAGACAGCATTTGCTGTCTCGCGCTGCCGAGACAGTGTGTGCTGTCTCGGCGGGCGAGACAGTGTTTTCGTCTCGGCCCACGAGACAGTAACAACGTCTCGGAAAAGGAATATTCTGTAGTGTTTTCGTGTAACTGCCTTCGCCACGTTTTCAACTCCGTTATTCTTGCCAGTTATCACGTGATTCTGCCCTGACGTTTCCCACGTTCTGAAAGGTTAGTGGGCCACGTGTTGGCGGTATTGCAAAGTAGTTTTTGACTCTGCAGAGCTGTCTCACGTGCGAGCATAAGTAATTCTGTACAAGCGCGAGACAGTAAACTGTCTCGCACAGCGACGACAATGGAGACTGTCTCGCCCTGTGGGACGAACACGTAAAAGTCTGTCTCGCCCGCGAGACACGTAAAGACATGTCTCGCCACGGCAGAGATAGTCAGTCTATCTCACGTGGGAGACAGTAAAGACTGTCTCGCGTGCGAGACAGTCTATACTTGTGTTCTTTTTGACATTTTGGATGACTTCCTTTTGAGCTGTGTTTGGATATCTCTCAGCATTTTTTGACGCCTATAGATCTCAGTATTTAAAAGGATCTCCACTGAAGCGTCCAAATCTAAATCATGATGCTTCTGCAAAAAAAATCAGTTGGTCAGGATGACGAACTCCCAAAAGTCACCATCAATATGGACGATAAAGGAAAGTTAACACGACGTTCCACTCCTGACTCTTTTCTAGGGATATCCCAGCATATAACTCAGCTCCAACAGGGGTTGATTAGAGGTAGATTATTAGAGGATGCAAAAAGGACTATCCTCAGATGATGAAGTGTCAGACACTTACTCCGCAGTCACGTCTAACGATATTGTTGGCATTTTTGTTTTGACGATGACAAACAATCTACACAAAGAGTATATATAAAATATGCAATAACGCACAATACTCATAAATATACTCACACTATACGATAATGATCCACTACACGGTGCAGATGATAGTGATCCAGAAGTGGATGAAGTCATCAAGGTTGATGCACCCCTCGATAACACTGGGGATAGTTCAATTGCACCCCTCAATAAAACTGGGGTTGGCCCAATTGCTTCTCCTCAACATCACTCAAAGAGAGATGAATGCGACGACGAGATGATGAAAGACCTCGAGAATAAGGTAAATGCCTTGATGTCTGCTCAAGAAGTAAAGAAGACTGACATTCCGTGTCCATACCCAAGGGAGTGGGAGTCAATTCCGTACCCATCGAAGTTCAATTTAATTAACTTCACACTATTTGATGGGAGAGGCTCGCCAACCCAACACTTGGCCTACTTCAAATCCCATTTGAGTATAATCTTCAGAAATAAACCCTTGATGATTCGGTCATTCATGGGCACCCTTCATGGAGCTGCCTTCGATTGGTATCGACGTCTCAAGCCAGGGAGCATTAACTACTGGGATAACATGGAGAATCTATTCCTCAGTAACTTCTTCGATGATGACACCGAAGTATCAATCGGAGCTCTGTTGGACGAGAAACAGAAGGACGGAGAGTCAGTTGACAGCTTTGTCAAACGCTTCCAAAATAAGGAAATGAATTGTTGGGGTACTGTCACAAAGGAGTTCATCTTGCAGACATGCCATAACAATCTCTCCATTGATGTCCTGCAAGCCCTAGGGGTCGTGCCTTCAGCTACTTGGAAAGAGTTAAAACTACGTGGCGAACAACCCAAACACTTCCTCAGAAGAAAGAAGGCAGAGAGAGGACAACCGACAACACCTACAACTGCTGTTTATGTTAATCACACATTACAGCGACAGTCGCGACAGCAATCGTCACAACAGTCACCTCAGACACAACAGTACTCCTTCAAGGATGATGAGGTTCTAGCCATGTTCAAGTACCTCCTGAACAACAACAAAATCAAGTTGTCACCTGTTAAAAATTAAGAGGAAGCCGATAAAACTTCAGATCCAAAGTACCGTGCTTATCACAAGAGGGTCCATCATCCCACTAAGGCTTGCTTTATTCTTAAAGACAAAATCCAAGCCTTGTTTAACAACGGCATTATAACGACGAAACAAGCCAAATGAGAACGACGAATACTCCAAAGAGTATACGAGTATAAACTGCTTCTCCAAAATTCCAAAGAGTATACGAGTATAAACTACTTCTCCATGACCTCCAACTGGTATACGAGATTAAACTATTCCCTACCTTTGACAGGAAGTTCCTAGAGAATATTACACATAATATTTTAAGGATAACCCGACTTTCTCCGATGGGTATACAAGGTTAAATTGCTTCCCTTATTTCCAACAACAGGAAGTTCCTAGAGAATATTACTCTTAATATTCTTAAGGATAACTCGACAATATGGCCAAATATAATTAGATTCAGGTTTGCCAAAGAGCTAGGGGTGGAATACCTCAATACATTCGAATAGAAAGTTCCTGGAGAAGACTACACATGGTATTCTTAAGGATAACCCAAAACCGATTGATTATTCAAGGTACAAACTAATCATCAAAATAATTTATTCTTAATCATGATTAAGAACCTCACACTATGGCTATTTAATCATTTACAAGTTGATTAAAACCCTCCCACTGTGACTTTCGGAGCACCTCTTTCCTTGAGATGAGATTCAACAACTGCATATGGTCAATCTTTCCTCACGAAACTCGCAGGGTGTAATTGTGCAGTGCTTAATGATTCATGGTCCTCCACCATAAAATCCCTCACTAATCAAATTAATTGACGTGATTCCATCAAAGTCTTCACGATGAAATCCATTCAAACTCCCACTATGTCTAAGCCTTTAACACTCCCACTGTTGAAGTCCTGACACGACATCCAAAATTTTAATCTGCTGATCCATGGCGATTAACAAACCCCTTCTTGTTAAGTCCTAGCCACTTGACACCAATAATCCCCACTGAGTGATTTGTACAAGTCAACATTCTCACTGTTATTTGTACCTCTACTCCCACTGCCAATTTGGCCAAACCTTTAAACAGTTAGGGCTAAAGCCAAAATCCCCTCTCGATTCCTTCCATGAACATGAGGTCTACTTTCAAATTGAATGATCAAACATTTAAATAATTAGGGTTGTCTCAAACTCTTATTTGGTCAAACCTTTGAACAGTTAGGACTAAAGCCAATATCCCCTCTCAATTCCTTCCATGAACTAGAGGTCCTCTTTCAAATTGAACGATCAAACATTTAAACAGTTAGGGTCGTCTCAACATCCCACTTGGTCAAATCTTCGAACAGTTAGGGCCAAAGTCAAAATCTCCTCTCGATACCTTCAATGAACGAGAGGTCTACTTCCAAATTGAACGATCAAACCTTAAAACAGTTAGGATCGTCTCAAACCCTTATTTGGTCAAACATTTAAACAGTTAGGGCCAAAGCCAAAATCCCCTCTCGATTCCTTCTAAGAATAAGAGTCCACTTTCAAATTGAACGATCACACATTTAAATAATTAGGATCGCCTCAAACCCCTACTTGGTCAAACCTTTAAATAGTTAGAGCCAAAGCCAAAATCCCATCTCTATTTCTTCCATGAACGAGAGGTCCACTTTTAAATTAAACGATCAAACCTTTAAACAGTTAGGGTTGTCTCAAACTCCCATTTGGTTAAACATTTAAACAGTTAGGACTAAAACCAGAATTTTTTTAATAAACGAGAGTCTTCCCCCCCCCACATCAGGCGATCAAACCTTCCTATAGTTAGGGTCATTTCAAAATTCCCACTTGGTCTAACCATTAAACAGTTAGGGCCGAAATTAGAATTTTATCTCGATAAACGAGAAATTCATCATCAGGTTGGGTTGAAAGTACCCTAGAGAGGGGTGAATAGGGTTATTGCTAATCTTATTAGATATTAATGCCGATTAAAAATTATTAACAAATTATTCTTGCAAAATAGATATACAATGTGATATGAGCAATATAAACAATGGGCAAAGGCGAATAAAAAGACTAAGCACTAGACACAAATGATACGCCAATGCAAACTCTAACACACAAGGATGATCACAGAGTTTGGACCTTCCGTCCTATGTCTCCGCTCCCTACTCCCGGTGAGAAATCCATTATCATAACCGGGTTTTCTAAGCTCACCCGAACAACATTTACACCTCACAATTCAGTTTTCTAGTTCACCGAAAACTTTACAACACACACAATTGTAATCACACTCTACACCCTCTAAGTGTTAGTCTCTAGCCCGTGTTTCCCTCAAGTGCTCAGAATTACGACCTACCTCCAGGCTTTACTACCGACGCCACTCCTCTTGGGATAACCCCGTCTCTCACCACACACTCCTCTCGGTGTACAAGTGTGATACAACGTGTAACTCACAATAAAGCTCAATTATAATAAAATGTTCTCTAATTGGATGAGAACTCAATGTAAGCTCAATCTCACAAATCACAAACCCACAACCCAATATATGATGTATAAAATGCTACGAGCTCAAATAGAATGTGTGTGATAAAGTGAGTATAAATAAAATCTAACTCAATTAGCAAACTAGCAATAATAATAATATGAAAATCAATAATAAAATTACTAGAGAAAAGAGTTAGAAAATTTTCTCTATAAACACAAAGAGGTTGAAGAAGATTGAGGATGAATTCCTCAATTAAAAATGCAAGCCTCCTCTTTATAAACTCAAACTTGAAAACTTAAACAAACTTTAAAACACTTTAAAATCCTCTTCAAAAAACTTTTCTCTGATGAGAACAATAGGGGTTTATATAGGAAGAAAAACCAAGGCACAAAACCCAAACAAATCCAGTAAAAAGATAAAAAAAGAAGGCTGGAAAAACTAGTTGTTGGGCCGTTAGTCAACCGACGGGTTTCATCAGTCGACTGATGAGCTGACCGTTGTAGGCATTTACCAGCTCATCAGTCGACTAACGACCTTTATCAGTCAACTGATGGATCATGAGTCAACTGGTCAGTCGACCAAAATGAATCAAAAACTTTTAAATATTACAGACACATTCTTCAGTCGACTTATCAGTGGACTGATGTCATCAGTCGACTGATAACAGGTTATCAGCCTGAAATGATTTTTGAAAATGAATTTTAAAGTCCTTTTAAAAATAGCAAATAAATTCTAAAAAATATAAAACTTTGGAAAAAGTTTATAAACATGATTATGATCATGTTGGAAAAGGAATTTTTCAATTTGCTCTTACCATTTATGAAATCTCAAAAATATTCAAAAACACTAAAATACATGTTTAATAAAACATGTGATTTTTTATTTTTGACTCAAAACAAGTTTTAAAAACTTATGGAATATTTATATGGACATAATAAAAGATGTTTATGATGTATATATAGTCCAAAACATATTAAAACATATTTTGTATAAAAACTCCTATATTTGAGAAAATTCACAAATAAAATGTGTGTGTATATTTGAGCTTATAGAATTAACACACATTATATAAATCTTAAACTAAATTTACCTAAGCTTGATAGATCTTCATTGTAGCTTGTCTTGGTAAACATGGAAGAAGCTTGAACTTGGATCTTGACTAGTATGCATAGGCTTCATTCCACTATTCCGCCAACCTCCATTTGATTAGATCGTTGAAGCACGATTTCATCCATCCTATAACATATTGTTTGTCTAGAATACCTAATAAGAAAACATAAACACTAGACAAATAATATTAGGAATTGTTTATAATCATCAAAACAAGATTAAAAGATGTAGGCTCATAACATAAGACCTAATAATCTCCCCATTTTTGATGATGACAAACAATCTACACAAAGAGTATATAAGATATATAATAAAACACAATACTCTTAAAATATACTCACAATCTACTTGTATCTCCCCCTTTGACAACATCAAAATGGGGAAACAAAAGAATAAGAGAGCGAAAGCTCCCCCTATCATAAGGCATAGGTAAGTATAAACAAAAATATGGGGAAGGCTCCCCCTATCAAAAAGTCATATAGAAAATATGCAATTATGAACATGACAAACAAATGTGAATAAGCATGGATATAGAATATCCTAAACACAACTCACATTAAAGAAGACCAAGTAAACACATATGCATGTATCATGAAGATAAGGTGCTACAAGAGTCTAAAACATATAACCTAAAAGATTTTAAAAAAAATTAAAAGAAAATCTAACATTAAATGATTTAAAAAATTACAAATTATCAACCATAAAACATGATTGATTGAGAGCATAAATAGAAAGGTGTCTTAATATCCAATCATAAAACATTATTTGGATATAAACAAAAGTAGATCATGAAATAAAAATAAAATAAAATCATGAACCTCATGAAGGTTCAAATAAAATCCTAAAATAATACTAAAATAAATTCAAAGTGTATATATTGTATCATTTTCGACAAAAGCAAGAGAGGTGAGCATAACAAGCTCTTGAAACAAGTTTCAACCCAAATAAAGCTTTTAGCATCCGGTAAACCTCTAGGGGGGTTGCTCAAACCATAAACCTCTCATATGAAAGCTCAAGAACAAAGAAAAAAATATGGTTGATCAATAAAGAGAACCTTCTTTGTGAAATTTGATCAAACCACATACAGAATACATTATAAACCACAAATAGATGATCCGGAAGCTCAAACACATAAATATCATCAGAAGAGTGTTTTATAATGATCCCATAAACATAAACACATTGTTAAAATAATTGAAAACATGGTATATTACCAAAAGTGATGTTTTAACATAGAAAAATCATCTTAATAAAAATTGTATCAATTCATAAAGGATGAAAACAAGAAAATATATAAAAGAGAATCATGAAAAAAACATGAATGATAATTTTGTAAATCAAATACCAAGAATGAAATTATTTTCGATTTTGTTTATAAACTTTTAAAAAAATGTCTTTAAGAACATAAAAAAAACTAAAACAAAAGAAAGCCAAAAAATTAGTTCTTAAAGAAGAAACTTATTTTGGTACCCAATTACTCTTGGTACCTAAGAGTCTAGGGACATGACCCCTATTATTAAGCTTAAAGCCCTAGGGTTATGATCCCTTTTAGGCACATTTTGTGCATGGATCCGGTTATGGTAATAATTATACAAATGACCCATTCGATTGCAATAAGTGCAATGAAAGGATGCATTTGTTCATGTTGACCATATGGTGCACGTGGAACATTTGCAAACAATGGTGAATTATTTAAAGCTTTTTGCAAATGCGAAATACTTTTAAACATAGGTCTATTTGGAACATTTTGCAACATATAAGCTTTTTGCAAATCATAACAAAATTTTGTAATATGTCTAAATCTACCACAAACATTGCAATTAAACACATGTGGTATTTTAGAATCATTTGGCAAAAGTTAATTCTTTTTTAAATCAAAACAATACTTGGCCAAATGACCAAAACGACCATAATATTCACACTTATACACACTAGCATGCTTATGATGAACTTTGGATACATGTACATGTGTGTGTGATGATGAAGCTTGATGGGATGCACAAACATGATTAGGCTTATTAGGCTTTTGTGCATTATAACAAAATTTAGCAATATGCCCTTTACGGCTGTAAATTGAACACTTATAAATTTTGTTATACATATGTGCATAGTGTGTAGTTTTCTTGTAAGAATTTTCATGGGACTTTGCACATATGTCCATAAGCTTTTTTTTATTAACAATGCAAGTTTTTAGTATTGAATCTAAAGAGGATATTCTACTTTTAACATGATTCAACTTATTATTATCCACACAAGCATTGTTGTAAGAAGTAGAACATGCATGATCAATTTTGAAAGAATTAAGCTCTTTTCTTATGTTCTCAACTTCTAACATGCATGATCAATTTTGAAAGAATTAAGCTCTTTTCTTATGTTCTCAACTTCTAACATAGCATCACATTTAGCATGAAACAAATGTTCTCAACTTCTAACATAGCATCACATTTAGCATGAAACAAACTAGCATTTTCTAATTTTAATTTTTATTGTATTATTTAAGATTTATATTTTTATTTGCAATGAGATCAAACTTAGTGGCTAGTGTTTCATGAGAGAATTTTATTTCGACATGCTTGTTTTTTAAGTTAATGTAGCTACGTTGCAATTTCTTATACTCATGCATCAACAATTCATAACCATGTACAAGTTCATCAATAGTAAGATTATTTTCGTTATCGGACTCGAATACCTCACTAGGGCTATCGCCTAGTGGCCGTGTGCATGATGAGGCTCCTTGTGAACTTGTAGAGGGAGCCGCCAAAGATCGTCGGATCGCCTACAAGTTCCCTTGATGTGCTTCAAATAATTTCCAAATTGTATAAGCTATCAAAATGAGCAAGTTCATTAGAAATACATGAACCTAAAGTATTATGCATAAATTCTAACACTAACTTGTTCATAGTAAATATTTTCTTGTCATGTTTGCTCCACTTGGATTTCTCCGAAGTGGACACAATATAAGTATTGTCAATAACTTCCCATAAATTTATATTTATAGATTCAACAAAAATTTTGAATCTACAACACCATTATTCATAAGGGAAGTTACTATATCTAGGAACAATATTTATATCGTAGCCTACACCGAACATATCCATAATATATGAGCAAGCGAATCAAAATAATATCAAAACAAGATTAGCAACAATATTAAAGAATAAGGGATCTTTAACTCAAGGTAGTTAAACCTCAAATCAAAGAGCACCAAGCTCTGATACCAATTGAAAGTACCCTAGAGGGGGGGTGAATAGGATAATTGCTAATCTTATTAGATATTAATGCCGATTAAAACTTATTAATAAATTTTTCTTGCAAGATAGATATACAATATGATATGACCAAGAATGAGCAATATAAACAATAGGCAAAGGCGAATAAAAAGACTAAGCACTAGACACAAATGATACGTCAATGCAACCTCTAACACAATATATGATGTATGAAATGCTACAAGCTCAAATAGGGTGTGTGTGATAAAGTGAGTATAAATAAAATCTAACTCAATTAGCAAACTAGCAACAATAAGAATATAAAAATCAATAATAAAATTGCTAGAGAAAAGAGTTAGAAAAACTTCTCTATAAACACAAAGAGGTTGAAGAAGATTGAGGATGAATTTCTCAATTGAAAATGCAAGCCTCCTCTTTGTGAACTCAAACTTGAAAACTTAAACAAACTTTAAAACACTTTAAACTCCTCTTTAAAATCCTCTTCAAAAAACTTTTCTCTGATGAGAACAATAGGGGTTTATATAGGAAGAAAAACCAAGGCACTACACCCAAACAAATCTAGCAAAAAGACAAAAAAAGAAGGCTGGAAAAACTAGCCGTTGGGCCATCAGTCGACTGAAGGGTTTCATAAGTCGACTGATGAGCTGACCGTTATAGGCATTTACCAGCTAATCAGTCAACTGATGATCTTTATCAGTCAACTGATGGATCATTAGTCGACTGGTCAGTCAACCAAAACGAATTAGAAACTTTTGAAGATTGTAGGCATATTCTTCAGTCGACTGATGTCATCTGTCGACTGATATCAGGTTATCAGCCTGAAACAATTTTTGAAAACGAATTTTTAAAGTCCTTTTAAAAATAGCAAATAAATTCTAAAAAATATAAAACGTTGGGAAAAATTTATAAACATGATTATCAGCATGTTGGAAAAAGAATTTTTTAATTTGCTCTTACCATTTGTGAAATCTCAGAAATATTTAAAAACACTAAAATACATGTTTAATAAAACATGTGATTTTTTATTTTTGACTCAAAACAAGTTTTGAAAACTTATGGAATATTTATATGGACATAATAAAAGATGTTTATGATGTATATATAGTCCAAAACATATTAAAACATATTTTGCATAAAAACTCCTATATTTGAGAAAATTCACAAATAAAATGTGTGTGTATATTTGAGCTTATAGAATTAACACACATTATATAAACCTTAAACTAAATTTACTCGAGCTTGATAGATCTTCATTGTAGCTTGTCTTGGTAAACATGGAAGAAGTTTGAACTTGGATCTTGACTAGTATGCATAGGCTTCATTCTACTATTCCGCCAACCTCCATTTGATATGATCGTTGAAGCGCGATTTCATCCATCCTCTAACATATTATTTGTCTAAAATACCTAATAAGAAAACATAAATACTAGACAAACAATATTAGTAATTGTTTGTAATCATCAAAACAAGATTAGAAGATATAGGCTCATAATATGAGACCTAACATGGGTAACCAATCCTATAAAAGTTAGGGTTATCTAGATCTTTTCGATTCTAAGAGTGAAGATCCCACTTTTAGTTTCACCTTTAGAATTCTTAAAGTGGATATCTCACTTTGAGTTTCTTTTACAGCAAGAGATAGAATATAAAATTATTTCTTTCTAGCATCAAGTTTGTCTTTGCCCTAAGAGAAGACCTGGAGATAGAATATAAAATTCTTCCTCTCCAAAACCGGGTTCATTTTTGCCCTAAGAGAAGACACAATCTAACCAAAATCCATGCCTTACACGCATGGGGGAGATTATCTTGATCCCTAATTAGAGATAAGTCTGCATCTAACTCATGCTACAGAGTGGTCCGTTCTCGTAAAAATGACCAAGTCTATGTATTCAACATCGTAGCAACAAAAATTCATACCTTTCATGCATGAAGGACTTTATCTCGATCCCTAAATAGAGATAAGTCTACATCTAACACATGCTATCGGGTAGCGTATTCCCGTGAAAATGGTAAAGCCCGCGTATTGGACATCATGGCAGATTGTTATTAATAACGCCAAAATCCATACCTTACATGCATGGGGGACATTATCTCGATCCCTAATCAGAGATAAGTCTATGCCTAACACGCATTGTTGGTTAGTCTTTTGCCGCAAAAAAGACACCAAAATCCATGCCTCACACGCATGGGGGACTTTATCTTGATCCCTAATTATAGATAAGTCTGCATCTAACGCATACTATCGGGTGCTCCGTTCCCTAAAAAATGATCAAGTCTACGTATTCAATATCGTAGCGACAAAAATCCATACCTTTCATGCATGGGGAACTTTATTTTGATCCCTAAATAGAGATAAGTCTACATCTAAGACATGCTATCGGGTAGCGCATTCCCGTGAAAATAGCAAACCACACGTATTTGACATTATGGTAGGCTGTGTCATTAATAACGTCAGAATCCATGCCTTACACGCATGGAGGAATTTATCTTGATCCCTAATTAGAGATAAACTACACCTAACACGCGTTGCCGGTTAGTCTTTCCCGTAAAAAATGATAAAGTCTATGTATTCAATATTATAACACTAAGTCTAAAAGAGTTTATTCTTTTAGCACAACGTTACATGTAAAACGAATTTAAACAATCTACATGCTAGCCTCACTTAAACAGTAGTCGATAAATGCTCATCCAATCCGTTGATGGCTGGGGCTTTGCCAGAAATCCTATAATGAACAACTTGTGATGATGGATTCGCTCTTCTAACTCGGAGAGCTTCTCTTCATAAAGCTTGTATAAGCTTCATCTTCAATCAGCTTTAGTAGTCATTAACGCACCAGCTTCATCAGTTGGTCTCGTGACTCGAGCACCTGGGGAAGCTTCAGAGAAGTAGCTGTATCAGCATCTACGGCTGGTCCTACAATCAAATCTCGCACAAAGAGCTCAACCTGGCGAGCCTCCGATATATTCTAGCTTGCTCTTCTCACACTCCGATGAGTATACGAGTATAAACTACATCTTCTTGAACCTCTAACGAGTATACGAGGTTAAACTAATTCTCGAAAACTCCAAGAAGTATAGGAGTATAAACTGATTCTCCACGCTCCAACGCGTTAGGATCTTAAACTGTGTAGACTCTAGTTAACGTATGAGTATAAACTATATTCACATCAGTCAACGCATTGCAATGAATGTAAACATATTGCAATGAAGGTTAACGCCGGTTAACGCATCGATATTTTTGCCAAAATAAGGCTCAATTACATTCACACCGTAACGAAGGTCAATGCCGGCCAATGCATCGGTAATTTCGTCGAAATAAGGCTCGGGAAAAATTCCAGGTCAAAGGATAATTCTGGAGAGTTCAATCATGATTCAGATACAAACTCCTGATGAAGATGAACTAGTTCAACATCAATTTAATGATACGAGCTAATTCAAATATCAACATACCAGTTTTAGTTTAAGGTTTCGATAACGGTCAGACGATAAACATAGCACCGGAAGAATTTTAGACTATTTGACAAAATACAAAAAAGACTGAAAGATGACTAAGTTAACGAATTGAAGCTTAGGCCAACCATATCCAAAATATTCTAGTCTCCTCTATAAAAGAATGAGACTGAAACACTTTTGAGAGGGTATTTGTAGGCTGTACGCGTAGGAAATTACGAGAAACTTGAGAATTGAATCTGTATTATTCTCTCTAACTGACTTAGAAAAAGAATGATTACTATCCTCTCAATATTCTCTAACTGACTTAGAAAAAAAAACTATAGTTTTCTTTATCGATTCCCCGATTTACAAAAGAGGGAAGAATGAAACCTTCCCTTTGTTTAAAACTGAGTTCTTTCTTTGTGGCGATGGGAGTTTGAATCTTGTATCCCGTTGACGATCCGAGCACTTCAACTTTATGGGGTGTTGGTCTTCTCTCCTTGACTTGACACCTTGAGAGAACTTGTGAGGCAAGTTTATAACTCTAGCTGAGTTTTGAGAATTCTCTGTGAGAGTGTCAAGAACTTGCAAGACAAGTTCGGAACTCTACACGAGTTTGGGGGACTTGCTAGGCAAGTTGAGAAACTCTCTGTAAGAGAGTTAAGAACTCTAGGCGAGTTTGAAAGAAACTTGTTTGAACAAGTTAGAGACTCTCTGTGAGAGAGTTGAGAAACTCTAGCTGAGTTTAAATCCCCAAGAAGGGTTAATTTTAGAGAGAAGATGAAACTCAAGAAAACTAACCCAAATGGGTTTAAAGAGCAATCCAAAAAGCTCCAAGAAAGCTCCAAGAATGCTCCAAGAATCCTCTCCAAGAAGTATCTCTCCTTCTCTTTCTTCTCTCTTTTGATCCCCCTTTTCTCCTCTTTTTTCCTCTTTTTTCCCAGCCTCTGGCTTATTGGAGATCCAACCCTATTTATAGGGTTATCATAGAGTAAGGCACCCCATAATAGGCCCTTAATTGTGCCCATACCTTGATGGGACAGTTTTGAAAAGTGTTCCAGCGTCAAAAATGCAAGGGTCTCGTTCTGGAGAGAAAAACACGGGTGAACTCTGCGTCTGACGACCTTCGCGTCTGGCGACCTCTGCGTCTGAGCTTAGGATGAACTCCGTGTCTGGTGACCTCTACGTCTGGTGACCTATGCGTCTGACGACCTCTACGTCTGGCAACCTCCGCATCTGGGATTGGGACGAACTCCGTGTATGGTGACCTCTGCGTCTGGCGACCTCTGCGTCTGGCGACCTCTGTGTCTGGCGACCTCCGACCTCCGCCTCTGGGCTTGGGACGAACTCCATGTCTGGTGACCTCTGCATCTGGCGACCTTTACGTTTGGCGACCTTTGCGTTTGGCGACCTCCGCGTTTGGATTTGTAGAGATCGTCAATTTTTAATCTCTTTCCTTTGACTTCTGTGCAGATTGTCATTTTTGTAATCTTTACACTTGGCCTTTGTGGAATGTGAGAGTCATCAATTTGCAACTCTAACACGTTGCTGTGAAAGTCTTTACATTGTAACTTTCATTGACTGTTTGCGGAGGCCGTCAGATTGTAACTTCCGCTTGTTGATGTGAAAGACGTCAGATTATATCTTTCATCATCTATTGAATCAGTAGAGATCAGCTATTTATAGTGATTTTTAAACAGCCTACAGTACCCCCTCCAAAAATTTTGAAAATTCACGGTTCACTAGAATGAATTTTTGGAATACTTTGGATCCTAAAATGATTTTCATGATTCTGCATACAATGGGATTTTTGGCAAACTCTCAACCATCAATGGATTTGATAAGACTTTACCGACTACCGTTTGAGTCGGGCTAGCATATGGATTGTCTAAGTCCGTTCCACATATAACGTTGTACTAAAAGAATGAACTCTCTTAGGCTTAGTGCTATGATATTGAATACATAGACTTTGCCGCTATTTCTTCATGTGTTATATTTTCATTTGAAACACTGAAAGAAAGTTTGAAGTGCCAGAGGTGTAGTATTAACTTAGCATGAATTTTTACTTAGAGCGAAATTCAGAAATTTTCTGCATTATCACTAGGATAACTCCAGAAAATCTTCAATCCGCTGGGGATTCTATAATGAAGACTTGCTATTTATTTTTGAAATAGACCTAACAAGTTCATTAGGGGTTTGCCTATTGGAGGTGTGGTGTTAACCTAATAGTATTTTATGGGCCTATCGCTCTATTGAAGAGAGTCGATAAACTGGTTTGGTCGTCAGAGGTGTGATGTTAACTTGACGAGTTTGTACCTGTGATTTGAACAAGATTTTGAAGACTTAGCGTCTTGTTGGGGAAGATTACGATTTGAGCAATTTTGATGACCTATCATCCTATTGGAGAGGATTGATAAGTTAACTGTCAGAGGTGTAGTGTTAACATGATAGGAATTTTGTTGAGATTTGAACAACTTTGTGGACCTATCATCCTATTAGAGAGGATTGATAAGCTGACTGTCAGAGATGTAGTGTTAACATGGCAGGAATTTTGTTATGATTTGAATAACTTTATGGACCTATCATCCTATTAGAGAGGATTGATAAGCTGACTGTCAGAGGTGTAGTGTTAACATGACAGGAATTTTGTTATGATTTAAACAACTTTGTGGACCTATCATCCTATTGGAGAGGATTGATAAGCTGACTGTCAGGGGTGTAGTGTTAACATGACAGGAATTTTGTTGTGATTTGAACAACTTTGTGGACCTATCATCCTATTGGAGAGGATTGATAAGCTGACTTTCAGAGGTGTAGTGTTAACATGACAGGAATTTTGTTGTGATTTGAATAACTTTATGGACCTATCATCCTATTAGAGAGGATTGATAAGTTGACTGTCAGAGGTGTAGTGTTAACATGACAGGAATTTTGTTGTGATTTGAACAACTTTGGACCTATCATCCTATTGGAGAGGACTGATAAGTTGACTATTAGGGGTATAGTGTTAACATGATAGGAATTTTGTTGTGATTTGAACAACTTTGTAGACCTATCATCCTAGATTGTCAGAGGTGTAGTGTTAACATGACAGGAATTTTGTTGTTATTTGAACAACTTTGGACCTATCATCCTATTGGAGAGGATTGATAAGTTGATTGTTAGAGGTGTAGTGTTAACATGACAGGACTTTTGTTGTGATTTGAACAACTTTGTAGACCTACCATCCTATTGGAGAGGATTGATAAGTTGACTGTCAGAGGTGTAGTGTTAACATGACAGGAATTTTGTTACATTGATAAGTTGACTGTCAGAGGTGTAGTGTTAACATGACAGGAATTTTGTTATGATTTGAACAACTTTGTGGACCTATCATCCTATTGGAGAGGATTGATAAGTTGACTGTCAGAGGTGTAGTGTTAACATGACAGGAATTTTGTTATGATTTGAACAACTTTGTGGACCTATCATCCTATTGGAGATGATTGATAAGTTGACTATCAGAGGTGTAGTGTTAACATGATAGTAATTTTGTCACCAGAGAAGATTGTCATATTGAATATAAAATAGACTGAAGTTATACTCCATGGGGATGATGATCATCAGAAGTATAATATTAACTTGACGACGTGAAAGATTTTGTTACTCTTAATCCAGTGGATTTCAAGCAACCAACCCCCAGTCTAAGTGAGTTCAGTTTCTCTTTTTAGACTCAGTTGGAGGGAAGAAAAAAGGAGGTCCCATGATTCTCTACGAGTAATATTTCTTGAGAAATTTCCCGTTGATTGGCATCATGAGCCTATCACCTTTTTGATTGATGAGACGGTAGGCTCCATTCGAGTAGACTGACTCTACCACGAAGGGTCCTTCCCATTTAGGATTGAACTTCTCTTTCATCTTGTGCATCATGACCATAGGTCGTCTAACTGCTAAGACAAGATCGCCTCTCTTAAAGATCCTTTCTTTGACCTTTTTGTTGTAGGCTTTGGAGATTCGGGCTTGGCATAACTCGATCTGTTGTTGAGCATGAAGTCGCTTATCATCCAACGCTTCTAGTTCTTGAAGGCATAGTCGATGATGGTCCTCATCTGTCATCCCGATCGCAAGGAAAACTCTCATGGATGGGATCTGAATTTCTAATGGTAGCACAGCCTCGCAGCCATACACCAAAGAGAAGGGAGTAGCTTTTGTTAGGGTCCTCACCATTATACAATAGGCCCATAGACATTCGCCGAGTCGTTCGTCCCAGTCGCATCGGCTTTTGGAGACGAACTTCTTGAGAAGCTTTACGATCATCTTGTTAAAAGCTTCTGCAAGGCCATTAGCTGACGGATAATATGCTATTGACGCAACGCTTTGGATTCTAAACTTATTGCATAATCTCTGAAAACTGTAGCTGACAAATTGGGCTCCATTATCATGAACTATTCACCGGGGTACGCCAAAGCGGTAGACGACATGGTGTTTGATGAACTTGACCACGTCCGAAGCCTTTTATTTCAAAGGAACTGCTTCTGCCCATTTGGAAAAGTAATCGATTACTGCTAAGATAAACCGATGCCCTTTGGATGTTGGAGGAAAAATGGGTCCAACAATATCCATTCCCCACATCTCGAATGGCCAAGATGGAGATGTGGGATGCAGATTCCCTGGTGCTTGATGAATGAAATCACTATGGACCTGGCACGCGTGACATCTTTTAGCATAATTGACGGCGTCAACGATCATTTTAGGCCAATAATAGCCGAGCCTGCGGAGTCGATCCCCTAGTTTAGCTCCGGGTTGATGAGCTCCACACATTCCGTCATGAGCTTCCTTGAGGGCTTCTTGTGCCTTTTTTCTGGAAAGGTAGCGAAGTAAAACTCCATCATGCGATTTTCGATACAAAGTTCGAGATGCCGCATCATAATAGAATCGAAGGGCCTTCCATTTGACGGTGGCCGCTTCTTTAGAATCATCGGGTAGGATGTCGTGCAAGACATAATCGATGAATGGGAATTGCCAATCTCTTTGTTCAAGGCTTGTGGAAGCTTCACAAACGATCTCTGTTGTTACCTCTTTTGAGCGATTTCCTAGAGGGAACTTGGGGTGATACAAATCACGGCCTGCCACGAGTATCTTTGTTTCTGCCTTTGGTGGCAATGTCAGTGAAGTTGCTAGCAAAGCTAAGGCATCTGCATAGGCATTATGGTCCCATGGAACGTGTCCGATAAAGAATCCCTCAAAATTTTGAGCTAACTTTAGTTCCGTAAAGTGGTATGGGATCAAATCCTTATTGTGCACTTTGTATTCTCCTCGGACTTGATTTACGATGAGTTGAGAATCACCGTAGGCTTTAAGGTATTGGATGTTGAGCTCCTCGGCCAGCTGTATTCCTAGTAGCAAAGCATTGTACTCCGCTACATCGTTAGTGCATGGCTCGATTAAGGAAAATCCTCTTGGGATCACCTGACCAGTTGGGAATACGAGCACAACCCCCACACCGGCTGTGATTCCTCCATCGAGACTTTCTCTAGATGCTATGTCGAAGAACAATTTCCATACTTGCATGACTCCTTGAGTTACATAAGCCTTTGCAACTTCGTCTGGTAAGTCTTCATATAATCTAGAAGAATCAAGCACTGGATGGTTAGCTAAGAAATCTGCTAGGGCTTGGCCTTTAACAGCTTTCTGAGGCATGAACTGTATTGAACACTGTGACAGAAGTATTGCCCATTTTGTAAGGCGGCAATTTAGCGAAGAAGGTTTCGTCATGAGAACTCTCAAAGAGTTTACTTTGGAGATAACATGAATAGTTTGTCCAACTAAGTAAAGCCATATTTTCTGAATGGTGAAAACCAAGGCAAGGCATTCTTTTTCCACTGGATTGTACCGGTGTTCAGATCCAATCATGGTTCTACTGAGGTAGCAGATTGCCTGCTCATGGCCCTCATCATTGTTCGGAGCTAATAAAGCTCCAAAAGAATGTTCCATGACCCTCACATATAACAGGAATGGTTTTCCTGTCACCGGGGCCACTAGAACGGGTAGCTGAGTGAGATATTGCTTGATCTCCTCAAATGCCTTTTGACAGTTTCCATCCCAAACAAAGGAGACCCCTTTCTTCATTAACTTGGTGAAGGGCTGGCAGCGTCCTGAGAGGTTTTATATAAATCTCCGGATATAAGCCAATCTGCCCTGTAGGCCTCTGAGTTCCTTGATATTCTTCGGAGATTGCATCTCTTGGATAGCCCGAACCTTTTCTGGATCAAGGGAAATACCTTTAGAGGTGACTATGAACCCAAGGAATTTACCATTGGATACCCATAGGAAAGATTTGGTGGGGATCATCTTCAGTTGATGTACTCGCATGATGTCAAATATCATCCTCAAGTCTAAGAGATGGTCGCCTTTCTTCTGGCTCTTCACTGCGATGTCATCTACGTAGCACTCTACCTTTTTGCGAAAAGAGATGGTCGCCTTTCTTCTGGCTCTTCACTGCGATGTCATCTACGTAGCACTCTACCTTTTTGCGAAGATGTTCATGGAAGATCGTGCTCATGCTTCACTGCGATGTCATCTACGTAGCACTCTACCTTTTTGCGAAGATGTTCATGGAAGATCGTGCTCATGGCACACTGATAGGTTGCACCAGCATTCTTCAGTCCAAACGGCATTACTGTATAACAGTACACCCCCAGTGGTGTTCTGAAAGCTGTGTGCTTTTCATCTTCAGGGTGCATTTTGATCTGATTATATCCTGAGAATCCGTCCATGAAAGACATTCTCTCATACCCATAAGTATTGTCAATCATGACGTCCGTAATGGGAAGGGGAAACTCATCCTTCGGACATGCGGCATTTAAGTCACGGAAGTCGATGCAAATCCTGACTTTCCCATTTTGGAAACTCATCCTTCGGACATGCGGCATTTAAGTCACGGAAGTCGATGCAAATCCTGACTTTCCCATTTTTCTTGGTTATGGGGATAATGTTAGGCATTTAAGTCACGGAAGTCGATGCAAATCCTGACTTTCCCATTTTTCTTGGTTATGGGGATAATGTTAGGGACCCATTCAGGGTGTTGTTCCTCTCTGACGAAGCCTGAATCGATAAGCTTTTTAACTTCTGATTCAATTGCTTCCATAATCTCTGGACGGAACTGACGTTGTTGTTATTTAACGGGTTTCGCATCCGGATTAATGTTGAGATGACGCACGGCTACTTTTCGGTCAAGACCAGACTTGTCTTCATAGTTCCAGGCGAAGACATCTATATATTCGCGAATGAGAGATATAAGGTCCTCTTTCTCGGATGGTGATAATCTTTCACTTATAAAAATAGGCTTGGGATCGGTTTCATCTCCCATGTTTATCTGGATCACCTTATCTACCGTGGGTGACTCGCGTTGCTCGAAACACATATCCCATAAAATGTTAAGACATTTGATCCAAGGATCACCGGTCGATTTAATCAACTCCTCGTCATCCTCTTCGTCTTCGTCTGGATGACTAGATGAGGTCATATTCATAGACAAGCCCTTGAAGACTGCACCAATGCTAACGTATGAGTCCCATGACGATGTTCTAGATGAGTGGTCCTGATATAGACATTCATTTTCTGAAGAGGGGGGCATTGAAATGTAGCCTAATCCTCTCCCAGTTTTATGATAATAATCAGGAGGTTTTCCTTCTGGAGTGAAAGGCTGAATTGGTGCTCGTCTTCCTTTTCGCATCTGAGTACGTCGAAAAATTCCATCAGATCCATTCAAAGCCAATTTCAAGCCATAGGCTTGTCAGAGCTAGGGATTGGTGACCTCCTCACTCCGATCACATTAGAAGTGGCTCCAAGGTACCAGTCGTCGCTTGTACGGCCTTGATGAGGAGACATTTGTTAATCGGTCAAACACCGATGGCTTGGTTGCATGTGAGTAGCACCGGCATCCTGAGAGGACCGCAGAAATCAATCGCTCACATTGACATGAATGTGTGACTGGTTGAACCGGTCTTTCTCTCGATAACAACCCTCTCAAATCTATTACATAGCTTTGAGAAGAGTAACTCATTGAAGGGGAGACTTGGACTAACACCCCCTGTCTGTGGCTAGACGAGGCGGGTTCTTGACGAACATGGATCTTGAATCTGTGTCTATCTCTTTGAACGCAATAGCTCACATTGCGTTTAACATTAGAAACGCGAGGGTCACGTCTTAACATTGAAATGCAGGGGTCGTGTTGGGGAGAGGAAATGCGAAGGTCGCGTTTGGAGAGGAAACACGAAGGTCGTGTTTTGGAGAGGAAACTCGGAGCTGATGTTCACACTCAACGCGGAGCTGGCCTCTGTGCTCAGGCTGGGCAATGCGAGGGCCGCGCTCTTCGTGGTCGTGAGATTTGCACTCCAATTGGGAAATGCAGTCTTGAGGTCTGCATCTCAACTTTGAAACACACCACTGAGGGTTGCGTTCGGTCTGGCTTCGGCGAAGCTTGTGCTTGGGCACAAAAACGCAGAGTTCATGCTCAGAAGCAGAAATGCGAAGCTCAGGACTACGTTTGGGCTCACAAGCACGAGGTTCACGTTGATCAGAGAGTCGGCTTGCTAGAAGTTGTGCTCGTCGATGGGATCTCCTTCTTCGATGAGCATCGTTCTTCTTGGCCTATCTTAAGGCTTTTACAGTAGCATCTTCCTACGTAGAGATCAATTGCACCGCTTCAATGAGCCTTTTGCGACCCAATACCTATTGTTTGGGCATGGATGTAGGATCTTCAACTCGATTGATGAGTTCCATTAGAGCTAAGTCTTCTCCTTCAGAGGAGGGACTGTCTGAACAGTCCAACCTAAGGGAGAGACTCTCCTTTGATGGGTCGGCCATAGGTGGAGCTTTAGTCTCTTTAGAGACTTTACAGGCCATGCGCATAACCTTGGGGCTAAGGAACCCGGAGGAGAGAAACTCCTCATACTTGGCTTGGTCAAATTCCACGGTTAGAGTTTTAACAGTAGTCCCAACTAGTTGGGTATCGGATTGCACCACCACTTCTTCATCGGTAAAAGAGCTCATCCCCAACGGAGTCGCCATCTTTTGTACGCGTGGGAAATTACGAGAAACTCGAGAATTGAATCTGTATTATTCTCTCTAACTGACTTAGAAAAAGAATGATTACTATCCTCTCAATATAATTTCTCTCTAACTGACTTAGAAAAAGAAACTATAGTTTTCTTTATCGGTTCCCCGATTTACAAAAGAGGGAAGGATGAAACCCTCCCTTTGTTTAAAACTGGGTTCTTTCTTTGTGGCGATGGGAGTTTGAATATTGTATCCCATTGATGATCCGAGCACTTCAATTTTGTGGGGTGTTGGTCTTCTCTCCTTGACTTGATGTCTTGAGAGAACTTACGAGGCAAGTTTATAACTCTAGCCGATTTTTGAGAATTCTCTGTGAGAGTGTCAAGAACTTGCAAGACAAGTTCGGAACTCTACACGAGTTTGGGGGACTTGCTAGGCAAGTTGAGAAACTCTCTGTAAGAGAGTTAAGAACTCTAGGCGAGTTTAAAAGAAACTTGTTTGAACAAGTTAGAGACTCTCTATGAGAGAGCTGAGAAACTCTAGCCGAGTTTAAATCCCCAAGAAGGGTTGATTTTAGAGAGAAGATGAAACTCAAGAAAACTAACCCAAATGGGTTTAAAGAGCAAGCCAAAAAACTCCAAGAAAAGCTCTAAGAATGCTCCAAGAATCCTCTCTAAGAAGCCTCTCTCCTTCTCTTTCTTCTCTCTTTTGATCCCCCTTTTCTCCTCTTTTTCCCCCTTTTTTCCCAGCCTCTTGCTTGCTGGAGATCCAACCCTATTTATAGGGTTATCATGGAGTAAGGTAGCCTCTCTCCTTCTCTTTCTTCTCTCTTTTGATCCCCTTTTTCTCCTATTTTTCCCCCTTTTTTCCCAACCTCTGGCTTGCTGGAGATCCAACCCTATTTATAGTATTATCATGGAGTAAGGTACCCCATAACAAGCCCTTAACTATGCCCATACCTTGATGGGATAGTTTTGAAAAGTGTTCTAGCGTTAAAAACGCAAGGGTCGCGTTCTAGAGAGAAAAACACGGGTGAACTCTGTGTCTGACGACCTTCGCGTCTGGCGAGCTCTATGTCTGAGCTTGGGACGAACTCCGCGTCTGACGACCTCTGCGTCTGATGACCTCTGCGTCTGGCGACCTCCGTGTCTGGGCTTGGGACGAACTCCGCATCTGGTGACCTCTGCGTCTGGCAACCTTTGCGTCTGATGACCTCCGCGTCTGGCGACCTCTGCGTCTGGGATTGGAACGAACTCCGTGTCTGGTGACCTCTGCGTCTGGCGACATCTGCATTTGGCAACCATCGTGTTCGGATTTGTAGAGATCGTTAATTGTAATCTCTTTCCTTTGACTTCTGTGCAGATTGTCATTTTGTAATCTTTACACTTGGCCTTTGTGGAATGTGAGAGTCGTCAATTTGCTTTTGTAATCTTTACACTTGGCCTTTGTGGAATGTGAGAGTCGTCAATTTGCAACTCTAACACGTTGCTGTGAAAGTCTTTACATTGTGGAATGTGAGAGTCGTCAATTTGCAACTCTAACACGTTGCTGTGAAAGTCTTTACATTGTAACTTTTATTGACTATTTGTGGAGAACGTCAGATTGTAACTTTCGCTTGTTGATGTGAATGACGTCAGATTATATCTTTCATCATCTATTTAATCTGTGGAGATCAGCTATCTGTAGTGATTTTTAGACAGCCTACATAGGCATCAAAAATTGACTATAGGTTCTAGCACGCAACTCTAGACGAAGAGAAGATGATGAATGTTGATGTCTAAGTCAAAAAGGATTATTTGATGCCAAAGGGGAAGTAAAGGAATAAGCAAAGCGATGAAGTGATGAAGCAACAACGAGATTTAGAATGCATGGGAAATGGATGCACGAGTATTAAGAACTAAAATTTCAACCATGATACAATCCGAATCCGAAAAAACTCAAAAGACGAAAGTCATAGACCTCTTCAGCATCTTTCCAATACAACTTGAATCACCTCATTCTGAGGTCGAATGGAAGAAGTAAAGCTAAAATACCAAAGACAGTACAAACTATTTTGCACGTGCTAAACACTCCAAAGTGTTTCACATATGTGCGAAACACACCAAAGAGTTTCGCACATATACGAAATAGACAGGACTGTTTTGCATAGATCAGCCTCCCGGGACACATTTTCGACAGTTTTCGATCGGTTTTGACGGTTCCGGAGCCTCCTTGATTGCCTTGATGCTATCTTTAAATGTGGGAGAGCTGTTATTAACTGAAGATAAGGCTAAATTATAAATTCTTATTCAAAAAACAGGGCACTCGAAGTCTATAAATACACCTAGGGCCCCTATACACTAGGAATCTAGAATTTGTAGCTTGGAGGTGAGTTACTGACCCTGTGAGAGGAGAGCCACGAATTTTAGATCTAAAGGTGAGATCTTGGCGAGTTCTTCAGCACAAAGAGGAGGCGTTCGATAGATCTACAGTCCCTGCATTAGTTTTCTTAAGATCATACTGTCGTTGTGATCCTAAGAAGAGTACATATCTCATCTCATTAAGATATTTACTTTAGTTCTTATTTCCTTTGTGAAACGAGATCAACCGGATCTGATACTCGGTGGTCCACGGATCAAAGAGTCCCCGGTACAGAAAATGATCCCGCCCAAGCAGCGATTGATAAATGATCCTATGTGTGTTTCTAGGAAGTCTTCATTTATTTTCATTCGTATAAGAAAAGTCTTATAAAAAGGCTCCTTCTTTTTTAATCTTGTAATTTAATAAACAAGTTGTAATGGATTCTACAATGAAAAAGATTTCTGTTGCTAACACCCATGGCCAAGCTGGTGCTATGGTTGATAATGAAAGAGAGGGGAACACTAAATCTGCACACAATGTACCTCCACACAAAGTTAGTAATATTACTCTCGCCAATTTTGACCAAGGGTTCAGCTTCAATCCACTTGGTGAGGTAGTTGATAGCAACAATTAGGAATTTTTGTTTCTCTGAGGCTATTGGGAGAGACCCCAACAAGTCTAATCGTCAATGAGAGAATGATATTAGGCTCAAGATGTGGGTGAGCTCTGTGACTGAGGCTCGTGGCACATTTGCAAGAAATTAGCACTTCTAGCATTGGAAAACGAGTCTCTTGGACTCGGCTAGAATGGTGGGTCAATAACACCCTTGGTGGATTACTTTTTGAGCAAAAGTTCTGGCCCTTGGATGATTCTCATAAGTCCTTTCATGGATCTCTCGAAGAATACAACAGGCCTATGCTGATCGAAGACATCAGAGGTAGGGCCCCACACTACTGCCGGACTACAACATATGATAAAGCTGGTTAACGAGCATGAGATATCTTTGAGAATTTCTTCGCAGTCTCCTTGCATCAGTATCATTCTCTAGCAGGGTCTCTCCTGTTAAGTACTAGATGAGTGGATCCATCTAATAGGGTTTCATAGAAGTCTCGACCTGCATGATCGGATTCGAAGTCTCCATGATACTAAGGCGTTCGAGGGTGTCTGTATACACAAGCCTTAAAGTATTTCCTGAGCTGGACGACCCAAGTTTGGACAAGGCATTCGCCCGCGCGTTGAGGGTGTAGGGACCTGGGCGATCCCAAAGTTAGTGAACTTACTCAGAAGCTCCTTGACCGCCTTCAATATTGGATCATTCTTGAATCTTTGGCCACATACTCCCCTTTCACTTGGTGAAAAACTAGCTAGGAATCAACTAGAATATAGATTGGCTCGACCATGATTGCTAAGGTGGCTCAAATACCTGCCAAAAGGGTTTCATACCCGGCCTCGTTGTTCAAGGAAAAAAATCAAAAGCGATAGAGTGCTCGTGCATGGACCCGTTCAGACTATGCAGGACCACCCAAGCTACACTACCTATTTCACCAGAGGACCCGTCCATCTTTAGTAATCACTAGGAGGTGAACTCTCGTGAATCATGCTCAAGGACACAGTGCTTCCGGGAAGTAGGAACCTTAACTGTTTGGAAAGTCAAAGGCTCTGGTTGAAGAGCCGGAAACGGGTAGAGATGGCTCACTATCTATAGTTGTCGACTCTATTAGGAAGTTGTCCAAGGCTTGGGCCTTCATGGTCATCCTTGGCTCAAACTGTACATCATATTCATTGAGTTCGACTCACCAAGTGATCATCCTTCCAGAAGTGGTTGGACTGCCAAGTACCTTCTTTAATGGTAGACTCGTTCATAACACTATGATGTGTGCATGGAAATATAAGTGGAGCCTCTTGGCCATGGTGACGAGAATGAAGGAAGCTTTATCAATGAGTGTGTAGTTAAGTTCGGCCACCTTCAAGATCCGACTGACATAGTACACTAGCTTCTGGCTATTGTCCTCTGCTTGAACTAAGACAGAGCTGATGGCTTCAGGGGAGTTGGTCATATAGAGATACGAGATCTACCCCTTCTCAGGGTTGGCTTAGTAGTTGCTTGGTGCTCAAAGATCTCTGGAGGTCTCCAAAAGCTTCACTGCATTCAATTGTCCCGCCCATGCCTTCCTTTAGCTCCTTGCTCCCTCTCAAAGTCTTGAAGAATGGGAGGCTTCTCTTAATAGATTCAGAGAGGAAATAACCCAATACCGCTATCTTTCCATTTAGCCTTTCAACGTCTTTTAGTGTGAGAGGCTCATGTAGCTTCTTTATGGCAGCTATCTTCTTGAGGTTGATTTCAATACCTCGTTGAGTAATCATGAATACGAGGAATTTACCCGATTGTACCCCAAAAGCGCATTTAGCCGGGTTAAGCTTCATGTGGTAGCGCTAAAGGACAGAGAATGGCTCTTCAAGATCAAATATGTGAGACGACACTTGTTTTGACTTTTAAAGATGCCATCCATATAGGCTTTCACATTGCAGCAAATTTGGGACTTGAACATTTTGTTGACCAACCTTTGGTAGGTGGTGCCTGGATTCTTAAGACCAAATGACATTACTTTATAGTAATAGGTCCCTTGGTCCATAATAAATGAGGTCTTTTCTTGACCATGCTCTGCCATGAGGGTCTAGTTATAGCTGAAGAAAGCATCCATGAAGCTGAGTAGCTAATAACCAAGGCTCTTGTCCACAAGGTGGTCGATCCTGGGGAGGGGGTAACTATCCTTGGGGTATGCTTTATTCAGATCTGTGAAGTCCAAGCAAATCCTCTATTTGACAAGGGACTTCTTCCCCAACGTCACAATAGATAACCACTCTGGGTACTGCACTTGCTGGATGATGCCGACTTTAAGGAGTCTGTCTACTTCATCTGTCGCCGCCTTCTGTCTCTCGGGACAGAGATGTCTCTTCTTTTGTCAAACTGACTTGGTGTGTTGGTCGATAGATAGCTCATGGCTCACTATTTTGGGGGGATTCCTAGCATGTATTCGGGCTCCCAAGCAAACACATCAGCATTCTCACGTAGGAACGCGATTGCAGCTCCTCGTAGGGCTTCAATGAGGCTTGAGCCAATCTTGACCTTCTTCATCCCATTTAGGTCGATTGATATCTCATGGAGTTCTTCGACGGGTCGTCTGCTCCCGCTCCAATACTTTCTCTATTTAGAGGCATGTTTTCTCAATTAGCAAGGTCTTCAGCACTCTTTTTTCTTTTGTCGAGAAAAGATAGCAGGATTTGGCTTCTCGTTGGTTGTTTTTGGCAATTTCGGCTCCTTCAAGAGTCAAAAACTTTATCATCTGATGGTAAGTGGACGAAACCGTTTGCAAGTTATTGAGGGAAGTTCTTCCCAAAATGATGTTATAGACCGACTTGAGGTTCATCACTAGGAATTGGGTCTGTACAGTGGCCTAACAAGGATATTCACCGACCATTAGGGGGAGAGTGGCCATCCCTTCTGGCAAAAACGAATGTCCTATAAATCTAATGAGAGGACCCAAACAAGGCTGTAGCTTGGACTTATTACTGCCCATCCAGTCAAAGGCATCGATAAACAAGATATCAGTCAAAATCCCAAAGTTGACCAAGATCCTCTTAATCTGGAAGCCATTGATCTCAGCCAAAATGATGAGAAGGTCATCATAAGGCATCTCAACACCTTTCAAATTAGAGTTGCCGAAGGAAAAGAGCTGATTGGTCTTCAATTTCTTGTCACACAAGTTGACCTGCAACGCTCATCAGGCATACTTCTTTCGAGCATTGTTGGACATCCCTCCCAATGAAGGACTACCACTAATAATGTTGATGACGCCCCTACTGCTAGTCTCGACAGCCTGGGTCAAGCGGCTGCTAGGGATGGGGTGATCTGGAGCGAGACCTCCTGGCAGCCCCCCTAGAGCAGGTTCTCTCTTGTCCCATAGGGGGACAAGCTTCTTAAAATATCCCTTCTGTATTAGGTCCTCAATATCTCTTTGGAGGACTCAACAATCATTAGTATGATGGCCATGATCTCGTTAGTGTCGACAATATTGCTTGATGTCTCGAGCTCGAGGATAAAACTTCATGTGAGTGGAGTGGAATTGAGGAACCCCTCTTTTTGGACCAGGCAAAGAGCTTCCACAAGAGAGGTGTTTAGGGTCGTGAGGGTCGGCTTCTTGGTGGTCTCTTTTCTTCGATCCCTTCTGCCAGCCCTATTTGACCGGCTCTGGGGGGATTCTTTTGTCGTCTCCTCTCTTGGAGAGGGGTCGGCCTTTACTGTTGGTTCTGTTGTTGGTGTTGTCATTGTTGTTGTTGCTACTTTTATTTCAGCTGTCCTAGACACCTTCTTGTAGGCTCGGGCGTCCTCCACATCCATGTATCCATGTGCCTTATCCATGAATTTCTCAAAGCTAGTGACTCGTTTCTTAATGAGTGAGTCGGCCAACGCGTTGCTCTCTAAGCCAACCATAAAAGTGAACATGGCAATCGCGCTGCCAGGGTCATCAACCTCTAGTCTTTTGGCCTAGAGCCTCTTTAAATAGTCCCTGAGGCTTTCTCCAGATTCTTGTCTCATCTAAAGTAAGACATGGGGATGCAGGTTTTGTTTGATGTCGGCCAAGAAATAATGTACAAACTTCTGGCTGAGCTGCTCAAAGTTGCAGATGGACTTTTTTTGGTAAGGAGTTCCACCATAGCTTGGTACCTCCCAATAGGATGATGGGAAAACACCACAGAGGATCACCTCCGATGTTTCCAACATGGTCATCATACCATAATAGTTATGAGCATGCTCAGCTGGGTCTCTCTCACCCTTATACTTCTCCACATGTGGCATCTTGAATATATGACAGATGGCTTTATGAGGCAGTTGGGAAGAGGAGTGTTCCCCTCAATGGCTTCAGCGATTGGTTGAAAGGTTCAGTCATAACCAAATTCAAGATTAGTGGTCGAGGGGCCTGGAGCGGTATGAGGAAGTCGACCGTAGCTAGGGCTTTCCCCTATGGCTTCCATGTACTGCTGATGCTACCGAGGAGGGGTTGTAAAGCGAGTTTGCTGGTAAGGTAGCTGACTCGGCAGATGTCTTACAGGTGTTAGCGGTGGACGAGGGTGAGTCATCCAAGCAATTAATGTAAGGGTGATAGCAGCTGCTTGGCGCTAGCTAGGTCTGATGAGTCATAAAAACTATGGGGGCTAGAGCAATGATGACTTTGTCAAAGAAGTTAATACGAGATTAGTCGACTATGAGTGAAAATTCCAAGGATACACCGACAGTTCATTCGTCTGGCTGAGTGCCGACAAACACTGTCTTTTTAGTCGGTTATGTGAGTTCTCGGCTAAAATGGTGGTCCGAGTGTGAGTGCTTGTAAGGTCTTTCTGGTGGGTACGTCAACAAGTACTGCCTCTCAAATTGGCCACGTAAATCGTCAGCCAATAAAGTCAGTCGTAGTAATAACTCGAGTCGTCGGTCTCTGGAATGATCCGGTTAGGCGTAGAGTGGGACTTGTGTTCGCTCCCCAGCAAGGATTAATATTTGGTTATTTTGCGGTCTATAATAGCAGTAATTATTGAGTTTTTCCTTAGTGTTTATAAAAGCAAAAGATTATTATTACTTGCTTTATAAATAAAGGGTTATTTCTCAATCTGTCTGAAGAGGTCAAGTTAATATAGGTTAATCACTTTATTGCATTTTTTTGATAGATTAAGAGAAGGTCCATCCTTAACCCATCACTTAACCTTTTACTAAACAACTTTGATGTGTTTTTAACTCTTTTTATGCCACATTATTTGCGGTAGTAATTTTTTCGGTGAGGTCAACTTGATAATTTGCTCTAGGTTTTCAAAAAAAAGCTTTTAGCAAACATGAAGGAGATTCCATTTAAGGCATAAGTGTATACTATTCTTTTCTTGATGTGTTGTAGGCTTGTAGCTCCTTGAAGGCGGCATGTTAGTCATTGGGGTAACGTTACGCACCATATTTCCAGAAAGTGGAAGACACATTGAAAGTACGTAACGCACACAAAAGAACTCAAATGAAGGTACTCGCGAACCATTCTCCTGTTGTCGTGTTTTAACTCCTTTTTTTGTCATGTTTGCAGCATTAACTTTTTAGGCGAGGGCAATTTGATAATTTGCTATAATTTTTCAAAAGAACTTTAAAAAAACATGGGAAGTAACGTACACGCATGAAGAGAGTCGAACAAAGACATAAGTGGACTATTCGCTTCGTACTGTGTCGGAGTTTTCTATAGAATTCAACGAAGGCACATTGAAAGCATTTTGAAAGTAACGCTTGTGAAAGTATTCAATGAAGGGCGTACATTAACTATTCTCCTCTTGAAGAGTTTTGGCTCCTTCCGTGCGCACGTTATTTGCAAGGGTAACTTAAACATGCTAGATTCCAGAAGGAGGTGAGGTTAATTAGGTAACTTTATCTCATTCAACCTCTAAGAGTTGTGGTTCTATCCTCTAGCTCCTACCATATTCTCTATTTGCACCCTCAAAATTGAATGAGAAACAGGGGCATATATAGCGTCCAGAATATGCTGAAGAGTGAAGAAATGCGGCTGGAAGTCCCTTGTTCTTGCAATCACATCGTAAAGGTGCTCTCTCTCATCTCTTAATGTACGGACTAATTAAGGGGAAGGAAGTTTTCTTCTAGATTTATTATGCTTGTAGATTTGCTCTGGTTATATTTATTTTAGGTCACTATAATACTCAGTTGGCAACTCCTGTGGAATTTCATGCGAGTTTGCGTCATTGGAGTGTGTAGGAGAAGATGACAAATCCTCAATAAACCACGTCTAACTAAATATTATACTTTTTTTTTGGATTTATGCTTTGTTTTCATGGAGGAATTATCACAAAATGTTTTAGTTTATTGTTCATTTCTGATTGTTGTGGTTTACTTACAATGTTAACTACCTCATTTCTTGTATCACCTTATATTCATATATAATTGTCTGGTTATATTTCCTACTTCTCGCATTTGAACCGCGTTTACTGAGAGAAATATTTCTGTTAGTGAATTTTTTTTTCTGAATATTATTTTTGTTTTCTATTTTTCTGCAGTACAAGGCCTCAAAAATGGTGTAGCGAGAAGGCATTGTTCAAAAAAAATCTTTAAAAAAGTTCAGATAACAGCTCATGCTTTTAATTTTCCATGGCTTTCCTTATCTTTACCCTTCTTCTGACTTCTCTTTTGTTTCTGCCTCTTTCTTCATTGCGATTCTTTTTGTTTTGCAAATTCAGAAGGTTTGAGTTGATTATGGTAAACCAGGGATTATGAAGTTCATTTTTTTTTGTCTGATGGCTTTATTGGATTGAAGTGTTGTAATGTTTCATTGGGATCTAATGTTCTTTTCTTTTTCATTTTCCCCCCCTGCAAAAGAGTGATAGTAAAAATGTCGATAATGAATTTGGCGCAAGTTGCATGGAGCATGGTTAAGGGCTTGGATACTTGAGTTTGTTTAGAGATGCTGTGACAACTTGTTTGCTGTCATTCCATGATGCTAATAAATGGCAGAGGGAGGACTTTATGCCTCACCAGGATGTTAGACTCAGAGTGTGTAATTTCCTGTCAATGGTAAGGAGATCACTAAGAATAACCATCCGGATCATTTGCATATTTTCCCTCCACCCGCTTCGAGTTTACGCTAGATCCTCTATTGGAGTTGGTTGTGTTAGTTGAATGGAGTGTAATTCTAAGAGCCTTTACATCTATATTAGAATATGCGTTTGTTTAATTTTTCTTCATTGTATTGTTGTTGTTATAGCTAGTATAGACTAAGTGTCCTTGTTGTTCGAGCTTTTTAATTGGTACCTTTTTTTTCTTTTTCAAATGAAGGTTATAGCTGCTTTAATTTGGTACCTTTGTGAAGTGCTTTTGAAGTTATTTGGTATGAAGGTATCACTTAAGAAATTTACAAAAGCTTGTGACTTTTCTTTATAATATATTTCTGACCTTTTCCTTGTTAGCATTCTTTGTTTTACAAATTTAGAGGGTTTGAGTAGTTGACTATCAAAAGCTATGCATGTGTGAACTATGATCTTTGTTCTTGATGGTTTTCATTGAGTTGAAGCCTTCCAGTGGTTCTTCGTGATTTTTTTTCTTTTTTATTGTTGTTGATGTAGAGTCTCTTTCTTTGGAAAGGAGGCATGGGTTTTCAAAATAGTAGATTAATTCTGATTGTTTTTCTTCGGTTACAGATGCATCACATTCTGTCATGTCCAAACTAGAGAATGCCGGCTCCTTGCCACATGAAGTGAGGAATATGTTACTATACAAAGGCAACTGAGGAGCGTTTCTAAAAAATGATGGCTTTCCTCTACAGCGTGTTTGGCAATTTATAACCTCGTGATTGTCAGAAGGCCAGTATGGTTCCTGGGGATGTATGTAAATATTTAACCAGATTATAATCGTGCATGCAAGGAAACTCACATAAACTTGTAATAGTACTGAATCGTAATAGGCGATATGAACTCATCTGGGCTATGATACCTTCGGCCATAAGAGTACATGGTAACATACATGAGAGCCTCTTCGAGCTGAACAAGATGAGGATGAAGCCTTTGTACTAGAGTTTCAAAGAGTGACATAATGTATTCTTGTATTGAACATTGATCATGTTGTATTATAGTAAGAATAAGGAGAATCATTGGGAAGTTATTGTACATTCATCCTTTGAAAATGAAATAAGAAAACTGTTTCCGTTTTCACTTATACATAATTTCTGTTTGCCAATGACTGAAGTATGGTGTTGTATATTGCTCGAGTTCAAGATGCATTGCCTTCTTGCGTACGTCATGTTGAAGAAGCTTATAAAGAAATGCAGAGGATCCAGTCTCCATATTCTTCTTTGGCAATAATAGGTAACAATTGAAGAAATCCTAAAGGCATCATTATTTTGTGGATACAAATAGATTTAACATCTGGATAAGAAATAGGACAAGCTATTGCGATTTTACATATTTAATATTGGCATACAATACTGTAGTTAAAGAATCTACATGTTTTCCTCCTCTAGTTGTGAATCTCAATCCTACTCATTAATCTATATTTATATCTATATTACGTAGAAGAGGATTGTTATGTCAAAAGTTTTGATTTCCTGTTTTCCCATTTCAATTGTTATATTATTTGTTGTAAATATAAATACAATGAATGTAGACATTACTAGAAGAAGTCTCTTCACCTACTTGTGACTTTTAGTATTCCCTTCCACATCTATATAATGTAATCCATGGAAGAAAAATGTATGGAAAAATGAGGATGAATAAAATGAGATGATCACTTTCTCCCTATCTCTTCTCTTCTCTATTTATTTACTCTTACATTTCACGTTCGATTCTTACTTATGATATGCGCTGTATGTAGATATAACAACAGGATTACAACACGTTATCAGCACGAAAGCTCTAGCTAGCCGGATCGTAATCGTCCGTTGGTGGTAAGAGATATTTCGGTGTACATCTCTTACGAGGTAACAATTTCCACACTTACATTTCGTTTTTAAAGTAAAACCACACGTACAGAATGTGAAAACAAAACAATGTCCTTATTGCCCAAGAGCTTTGATGATTTTTTTTTATTTTCACTTCATTCTCATCACTAGCACTGAAATTGGCATATTCTAGTGAAATATAGCAATACATGGAGTTTGTAAAGTTTCTCAAAAGAATAGTTTATTAAAAACAGAAGTCAGTTCTATTTGGCACGCTAATTAATGAAGCACCTAATTTGCATGATTAAGCTATAATATTTATGGTTGGACTTGGACCCAAGTTATTGCTGGTATAGGTGGCCGCCACTCAAGGATGCTTGGCACCACCTTCATCACACGGGAAGGAGGTCTAAAGTAGGGCTGGGCATATTCGGTTCGGATCGGTTTTAAGCCCAATCCGCATCTAATCCGAATTTTTCGAATTCTCAAAACTCTCATCCAGATCCAGATTTTTTTCCCTTCATCCGAATATTCGGCCCAACCGAAATTCGGATCGGTTCGGATCGGTTTCGGTTTTGGACCGAATTAATATTATTTCACAAAAATCTGCCCACACCTGAGATCATTGCCTATTAATTTCTGATGAAGTATCATTATTTGTCCATTTTGTCTACTTAACTTTTTTCCCCCAAACAATGAAATGTGGAGCTTGTTTGAAATAACACCATTGCCACAGCTAACAAAAAACCAAAAACAGTGAAATGAGCGCAAACCATATCAACAAGTACATATGGTTACGTAACATTCAAATATTAATTAACTATAATCAAAAGGTTTTCTTTTATTTCTTGGAAAACAGCTTAACATGCCTCTAGTAGAATTTGAAAGCTTATATGAGGTTTCACCGATTTTAATGTGGGCATATACGCTAGCAGGCCTAATGAAAAAGGAACTATACAATATAAACATGTATGTAAACATAACAATCAAATTACCGAGCAATTGTATAGCTTAATGTTCAAGTGATGACTCACTAATAAGAAAGCTATTCCATCCGACTTCGTCCGAACCAAAAGTCCTTTCCATTTTGACTGAATTCCGAACGACGAAGTCCTTCCCATTTTGAGCAATATGAATATATGACAAAGAACGAATTAGAAAATTCGGTTCGGTTTTTTTTCGGGTGGTTCAAGGGCTCAAACCGGATCCAAACCGGTTTAATTCGGTTCGGGCAGTTTAGAGTCTTCTACTCATCCATTTAATCCGGTTCGGTTAACCGGCCCGTTTTTTTGGGCGGTTTTTTCGGTTGAACCGGTTTTTTTCGGTTTTTGCCCACCCCTAGTCTAAAGGCTATTATTGGATGCAAGAATTTAGCCCTAAGATTAGTACTACCCTACAATATTAATCATTTTTGTGTGTGACAATAAATTTTGGTAGTAATTTTCAAAATGGTATTAAAAGATTTGTGTACTTTCACCGCTTAAAGTTCAATTCTTGTCTCTACTGGACATCCAACAAATTTAATGCCTTCAAAGAGGAAATTCAGTTTATATGAATATAAAAACCCAAACCAATTTTTGCAATTCTCTCTCAGTGTATTCTTAATTGGATAATTGTTTTAATCAATAAAAACTGAGTAGTTTATTCTACTATCTATTATTTGATCTTTAGTTGGCTTTGTTAGAGCTTTTTCTAATGTATTATCTCATCTAATAAACAAAAGTTCATGTAAATTAATTTTGTAATGCAATTTGCTCCTACACACGAACACCTGGTTGGAACTTTATTTCTGTTAATGGCTGAACCTCTTATTGGGATGATCAAAATGATTTTCTTTGAACTCTGTAACATAGGCTACATATACATGGCTAAAAACGTAGAATAGATAGAGCATCAATCATGAAAAATTATCATAATATATCAATTTGATGCTTTTGCTTTAAATATTCTATTTGCTTGCTTGAAGTAAAATCTAAGCCTCATGAAAACTTGAGATCAAGTTGTAAGTTTTTAAAGCTCATGTTGGCGTCTATAAGTGGTCCATTTTTTAATTACTAATTGCACTGATTCTCCTTCTCCGCTGAAATTATGCAATATTAGTTTTCTATCCAAAATTGTCTTGGTGGTGTTTTGAATCTTGCCAGAAGCAAACATTTGAAAGATAACCTTTATGAAGATCTTTAGAAAAAGGAACCTGATAATTTTGGTGATTATATGAATATTTCTAATTTCTCATTCACTAATCTTTTATCCCCATGATTAGTGCACTGTGATATATGATAATAATTATTACTTATTTTTTGACCGCACTAATCTTTTATCCCCATGATTAGTGCACTGTGATATATGATAATAATTATTACTTATTTTTTGACCTAGAATGTTCATTTTTACTGACACCCTTGCACTGTGATATATGATAATAATTATTACTTATTTTTTGACCTAGAATGTTCATTTTTACTGACACCCTTATGATTTTTGCATGATTATATCTCTTGATTCTTTAAGTATCTTTGCCCATAAGACAAACACTTTAAATTTTCTAAAGACGTGAAAAATTAAAAAAGTATTCACTTTTCTAGGCAATCCCTGAAGGATCGCTTTGATCTATGGAAGCCAATAATTTGATCAAAAAGTTCTTTTTCCCATTCCACGCAAATAATGTTGTACTCCAGCAGCAGTACATGATCAGGAATTGCACTTAGCATTCTAAATTGATGTCTACATTAGTAGTCGCAGAGAAGCACAACAAATTAATGATTAGAAATCACAATTTCAGACTAGTTAGCTTACGAGTTGTGTTTGTATCACATGCTACAATTCAGAAAATTACTTATACGCGTGGACAAGGGGGAGGCTATGAACATAGTAGGAGATCTTATCCTATAGTCATTTTTGGATTTTAAACCCTCGACTGAATATAATTCAACAAGTAACCTTGTACTCTTACAATAGTACAACTAAAAGCATTATGAACTAATCCTTGTATTAGTAGTTGTTAAAAACACAATCAGCTGTTGTGAGAAACCATAATGCAAGTTTAATTGGTTCAGTCATAGTGCCTGAAGCACATGTCATAATTCAAATTCATAAGCTCGGACGAGGGGGAGGTAGTAGATCTTATTGAGGTGGTCAAGGAAAACTATTTGGTTTTTCTATATTTGGATTATATGCATTTGTCAGACAATTTTAATTTATCTTGATTTTGCTTTAAATTCTTGTGAACCTATGTGGTTTTTATTCATATGTGTATATTTTAGAATTTGTCTGACCTAAAATATACCATGTTGCGATAAGTTTGAGATTTAGGGACCCAAATTCTTTTAAACTCTGGCATGAGCGATTGGGTCATCTTGGGTAAAATATGATTCATCGGATTTTTTTAAATTAAATGGGGCATTCAAACCAAATCCGACCTACTGCATATCACAATTTTCCCCCTTTATCTAATACGTGGTGTAGAAGCGAAACATTTCTCATCTGCGTATTCTTTATTTACAGTCCATGTTTCTATATCACCACCATAGCATACCTCTACGGGACTTCGGTGAAGGTACATACATTATTTATGAAACTCCGTTAATAATTTAGTACCTATGGCCCATGTTAGGGGATCAATTTATAATTTGGTATGCTGACTGCATTTCTATTGAAGATCAATTCTCGACATTAGGGGGAGATTAGTGCCCAAAATACAAAATAATGTCAAGAAATTCCATTGGTGAAAAAGATCTTTAATATTTATATCCACGTACTAGTCAAACTGAACCAGAAGTTCAAATGATAATCTGCTAAGAAAAGAGTGACTAAGCCCCATATTCATGTTGAATATATCATTGATGATTTGGTATGCCAGAAGCATATTGTGCCAGAAGCATATAAAACATGTTAGTGTAAAAGATAAAAGTCCGCGACAAACTAAATTATATATATAGAAAGACAATCACTCTCATAACCTCCAGAAGAGGTTCATCCTGAAGATGGAATCTCTAGTAAATTGCACGTGCACTTGATAATCACAATACTGGAGATGCGGAACGGACAAATCCAATTGTTAAGGGAAATGACGAGGATTTGGTTGATATAAAATATGAATTGAAGTGGCCACGAATTTGTGAAAAAGGAGAAATATATAATATAAATATAAAAGTTGTCGACAACATAGTTGCCTCTACATTTGCTCTTACTATCTCCGAAAATAATATGGATCCAGAACCTAAGTCGGTAATAGAGTGCTTGAAGCACTCGGACTAGGTGAGATGGAAAGTGGCAATTGAGGCTGAGCTGAACTCTCTAAAGTATTTTTGAACCTGTAGTTCATATATCCCTGCAGGATATAATTGGTCTTCGTAAGAAAAATAAATGAGAATTGTAAGGTGATGAGATATAAAGCGAGATTCATAGCTCAATGGGTTCACGCAGAGACCCGACATCGATTTAGATGTAAAATATTCTCCTATTAGTGATTGTATTATGTTCTGCAAGTTAATACATATGGCAGAAACTATGAATTTATATATGCAGTATATGTACGTCATGACCATATTTTTATATGAGTCATTAGACGCTAATATTTTTATAGGAAAGTCCCTGATGGACTTAAAATTCCTAAATTGAGAGAAAATAAGAATCGCAACATGTATAGCATTAAAGTCCCTGATGGACTTAAAATTCCTAAATTGAGAGAAAATAAGAATCGCAACATGTATAGCATTAAATTACAAAGGTCGTTATACGACTTGAAACAGTCGGGTAGAATGTGGTATAACTGACTGAGCAAGTTCCTTCTGAAGAGGAGATATGCAAATAATGATGTCTGTCCTTGTGTGTTTATAAATATCTTTTGTATTATATCAGTCTATATTGATGATATAATTATTATTAGAATGCACAAGGAGCTTACAGAAGCTAGCTCATTCCTAAAGACGGAGTTTGAAATAAAAGACTTGGGAAAAACCAAGTTTTGTCTCGACCTGCAGATCGAGCATTTTCCCAGAAGGAATTTTTCTACACCAGTCAACCTATGTGAAAAAGGTTTTGAAAAGATTTTATATGGATAAATCTTATCCACTTAGCACACCAATGGTCATTCGATCCCTCGAAGTGGATAAAGACCCATTTAAACCCAAAGAAGATAATGAAGAAATGTTAGGGCCAGAAGTTTCCTATCTGAGCGTCATTAGAGCACTTCTCTATCTCGCAAATTGCACCAGGCCTGATATTGCATTTGCGGTGAACTTGCTAGCAAGGTATAGTGCTTCTCCTATAAGGAGGCATTGAAATGGCGTTAAACATTTCCTTCGCTATCTTCAAGGTACAAAAGATCTTGGACTATTCTATAAAAGAAACCAAGATATGACATTGGTGGGCTATTAGAACGCTGGCTACATATATGATCCCCATAACACCAGATCCCAGACTGGTTATGTTTTTTCTCTGTGGTGGTACTGTCGTTTCTTAGAGGTCTGTTAAGCAAACTATGGTGACTACTTCTTATAACCACTCAGAGATTGTCGCTTTATATGAGGTCTCACGAGAATGTGTATGATTAAGATAGTTGATACGACATATTTGTGGCTCGTGTGGTCTAGCGAAAGATGATATTCCCCCCCACTGTCCTTTATGAGGACAATGCAGCTTGTGTTGCACAAATGAGCAGTGGATATGTAAATGGAACCATGACAAAACATATTGTGTCAAAATTCTTTTATCCTCATGAGCTCCAAAAGAATGGCGAAATCACCATCGAAAAAGTTCGCTCAAGTGACAATCTTACAGATTTGTTCACTAAGTCTCTGCCTACATCAATTTATGAGAAATATGTTCACAATATGCACAGACTTGAAAGACTATCTTCTTCAGGGGGAGCAAATTCTTAAAGAACAATCCTGAAGATTGGGCCCTGAAGGTCTATTATCATAATTTACCCCTTTTTCGCTAAGTTTTGTCCCACTGGGTTTTTCTTAGCATAGACTCAGAAGATTGTCATCATTAGGGGGAGCGAATTTTCAATGCAATCCCGAAGATTGTACCTTGAAGGACTATAGTTGTACTCTTTTTTCATTTTGCTAAGTTTTGTCCCACAGGGTTTTCTTAGCTAAAGGTTTTTAATGAGGCAACTAATGCAACACAAGTTTGGATCCCGAAGATCTATAGTTGTACTCTTTTTCCCTTTACTAAGTTTTGTCCCACAGGGTTTTCTTAGTTAAAGGTTTTTAATGAGGCAACTAATGTAACAAGAATCTACTAATGTCGTGTACTCTTTTCCTCGACTAGATTTTATCCCACTGGGTTTTTCTAGCGAGGTTTTTAACGAGGCATTGACATCATGTAGTAATGTCCAAGGGGGAGTGTTGTAAATATAAATACAATGAATGTGGACATTACTAGAAGAAGTCTCTTCACCTACTTGTGACTTTTAGTATTCCCTTCCACATCTATATAATGTAATCCATGGAAGAAAAATGTATGGAAAAATGAGGATGAATAAAATGAGATGATCACTTTCTCCCTATCTCTTCTCTTCTCTATTTATTTACTCTTACATTTCATGTTCGATTCTTACTTATGATATGCGATGTATGTAGATATAACAACAGGATTACAACATTATTCAATTACATAATTAATCCTTCACTAATTACTCATAACCTTTTATTAACTATGCATCTCCTCGCTATTATCAAGCAAAACAGAAGAAAAAAAAGAGTCCCCTCACTTTCCCAAATGTTTTGTTCTTTCACTAGAATATAACTATTAATTTACAATAATAAGAGAACATCTATAAGATAGGTTACTCACATTATTCCACGTGACTTTTCATTTGTTTGACAGTTAATAGAGGGTTAATCTTTTACCCCTCACTTACCCTGTTATTAAACAACTCCTTATTAACTTGTTTTTAACTCCTTTTATGCCACATTAATTATGTGTGCTATTACAACTTTTTAAGTGAGGTACAATTTGACAATTTGCTCTGGGTTTTCAAAAAAAAAATTTAACAAACACGGAAAGTAGCGTACACGAAAAAGGTACAAGTATACTATGTATTCTCTTCTTGATGTGTTGTAGCTCCTTGTATGTCGTATATTATTTGCAAGGGTAACGTTAAGCACCAAATTTTAAGAAAAGTAAAAGACATATTGAAAGTAAAGCATGTGAAAGAAACTTAATGTGCACACGGACCATTCTCCTCTTGAGGCATTTATCTCCTTTTATGCCACGTTGTTTGCAACATCAACTTTTTAGGTAAGGGAAATTTGATAATTCGCTCTATATTTTTCAAAAGCACTTTAAGAAACATGGAAAGTAACGTAGATGAAAGAGAAACAAAGGCATAAGTCTTCTTAATGATTTGTAGCACCTTGTAAGCCGCTTGTTACACTAAATTCGAGAAATGCAGAAGACATAATGAAAGTAACGCATGCGAAAGAATTCAATAAAGGCATACATTGACCATTCTTCTCTTGAAGCATTTTGGCTCCATCTATGTCGTCGTGTGTTATTTGCAGGGGTAAGTAACTTAAATACACTAAATTTCAAAAGCAACTGAGGTTAATTGGATAATTTGATCTCATCTGACTTGTATTTATAAGAGTAGTATTGGTTCTATCACCTTCTACTATAGTCCCTATTTGCCTTGAAATTGAGTGTGAAACGAAGTGAAATTATAGTGTTATGAACAATGAGATTAAAGAAGAAGCATATATTATCTCCAGAATATGCTGAAAAGTAGAGAAATGCAGTTGGAAGTCCCTTGTTCTTGCAATTACATCATGAAGGTGTTCTCTTTCTCTCTCTTCTTTTATTTTACGGACTAAGGGGAAGGAAGTTTTGTTCTATACTTGTTAAACTTCTAGATTTATCTGCATAGTATTTGCTTCTAATCATTTTTAGCCAGCTGGCAAACTCCCTTGGAATTTTAATGCGAGTCATGGGAGTGGCTAGGTGAAGCCGTTAAATCCTTATAATACCAGCATTATCTAACTAAGCATAGTCTTTTTCTTTTCGGGATTAATGGTTTATATTCATCCAGGAATTATCACAAGAGGCTTGCTTCATTACTCCTAAAAGGATTTTATTTAATTTTTAATTAATAGGGTAATCTAGTACTTTTTCCTCCCATTTGTGCTCCTCAGCACTTAAACCCAACTTTTCTTTCAGAGTGTCTAATATCACTTCACCCAACCTCTCTCTACAGGGAACAGTAAAAACTTTAAAAGTAGACATTGTAATCTCTAAAAGCTTTGGTTTATCTAGGGTTATATTATTATTGTTCAAGCTAGATTGATGTAGCAAAAGCATAATCAAAAGAGAAAACTACTCGTTATCATACGAGCAAAATGGCACAAACCCTAGAAACACTAGGAATAGAAAACTTTCGAAATTAATAATAACCAATTTAAAACCCTAAATGAATTTATTCCCCTTATATAGGGTACAAAACAATGAAAAAAATACCAAACTATCCTTTTCCTAAATCTAAGAGAAATCCTTACATTAAAAACTTTCTATTAAAACTAGAAAACTAAAAGTAACCTAGAATTCCACATGCAGTTGAGCCAGAAGATGAATATCTTTGAACACGGATATTTCTAGAACTATGAATTAGTTTTATATATAGAGAACTTTCTGAGCTTTCAAAAATGTATGATTCTAGGGAGCAAGTCAAAAAATGTGATCCTCCAAAATTGCATCTCA
>NC_033802.1:9134348-9212862 GCF_001876935.1 Asparagus officinalis
TTCGCATGATCGGATTTCTTCTAAAAAATATCAACTATTACCTCTACATAATTCACCCCTCCCTGAACAAAACTCATCCTCGAGTTTGGCTAAAGGTAAAGTGGCCTGATCAGGTGAAACTCAGTCAAAAAGCAATCTTCTTCATCTTAAACTTGTAGCATGTTTTCTTAGGCAATGGTTCCTTGTGCAGATGATTCATCAACATATCTCCTCATCAAACAATTTTAAATGACGATGCTTATCAGCGTTTGAACCCTGCAAAAAAAAGAACCAACCTTCAGCTTCGCAATATCTACCCTTGGATCACTTTGCAAAGGAGCAAGTTCAAATCGAAAACCATCACTCGGAGTTGTAGAACACTTTCGATTTTGTAGATGGCTTCTAAATACAGAATTTGGCTCTTAGGGATTTCTCATATAAGGACTTATATACGATTCAAGTTCCTCTATTACATTCTTTGAATTTTTTTTTTTAAGTATCGTAGTTCATCGTCCTTTGATAGAATAACTGCATCCATGAACTTTGTAAAAACTAAGTCAACAATACTTAGTTTCAAGTCCATCTCATGATATATTTAGCTTGATACTTTTGTCCAAGATGGCTTACTATATTGTATTTTAACTCTCAAAATTTTATTTATTTTGAAAGCATTAATGCATTATTAGTGCTCAATGACAATCTTTGAATAGCGAATTGCAGGGAACTAACTCAGTTGCCTGTTTATATTGATGTTTGATTGTCTATTTGTGTAGTTATAGCTATTCTGCTAGCATTTTTGAATGAACCATGGCTGATCTTAATATCAAACAAATTATCTTTTATAGGAACTTTACCACAAGGGGCAAAATTACATCCTATGTTTGATTGATTTACTTATTTTCACAATTGAATTGCCTTGCGACAACTTTAAAATTAAGAAAATAAGAGTAGGTTGTAATCTGCAGACAAAAAACTATATCGCAACTCTCCCTTCATGCGATGCCAAGTACTAATTGGTAATTTATGTTGGAGAATTCGATTGATTTGAAGTTGATTCCACCATATCACAGCATCATGTCGTAACTTGCAAGCCACAAAAGGAACCTTCTTTCCATCTGAGATAGATTGGATCTCAGGTGCTTTGCAAGCCACAAAAGGAACATGCTTTCCATCTGAGATAGATTGGATCTCAAAAAACTTCTCGACATGGTTCAACCAACCTAAAAGTTCTTTAATATCAAGATTATCTGAAAAGTAAGGAATATCCCTAACTCTTGCGTGATAATCCTTCAGATAAAATTCTCATCATCTTAATTTTGACGCTGAGCACAAGCACCAGTCCTGGCTGGTTGATCGCGAGGAAAATCACAGGCACACACCTCATCATCGACTTCATTCCGGATACCTCTATTCGTGGCAGTAGTCAAGTTCCTCATCGTCGTGATGATTTCTTCAACATGTCAATCTAAGGCATCAACTCGATACGCAAGATCTTTCGATGGGTGACTAACTTCATTATCATTTGTAACCATAGTAGGAAACAACTTATCTTTTAATACCAACTAATGTACGGAAGCGTAATTAAAAAAGATAACTACTCATTCTCGTACAAGAAAAATAGCATAAACCTTAGGAATAGAATGAAATTACCCTAGAGGGGGATGAATAGGGTATATGCTAATCTAATCCGATAACAATGCTATATTAAAACTTATTAACTAATATATCCTAACAAAGTGATATACAATGAGATATGTGCAAGGATATACAATAAAACAATAGGCGAAGCAACAATGGGTATATAGCAATATGATGAACAATGAGCACAAAAGAAATACGCCAAGGCAATCGCAAACACAAAGAAATGATCACGGAGTTCGGTCGACCTACGACCTACGTCTCCGCTCCTCACCCTAGAGAAGAATCTCCACTATCTCAAATGATAACTGCACAATCAGTTTTCAACGCTCACCGATAAACATTTACAACTTACATAATTACAATCACACAATACACCCTCTTAAGAGTTGGTCTAGCCCATGTTAACTTCCTCAAGTGCTTAGAATTATTACTTCTCCCTAGGATTTACTATAGACGTCACTCCTCTTGGAATTGACCCCGTCTCTCACCAACCACCCCTCTCGGTGTCCTTGTGTATTACAATGTGATTTCACAATGATAAAGTCAAATAAATATTGTGTTCTATACAATATATAAGAACAAATTGTAAGCTCTCTCTCAATGTCACAACCCCACAACCCAATAATTATACTATATATGAAAATACTCAAGCTCAAGGGTTGTGTGTATAAACAATGAGTAAAATAAAATAAAACTCAAAATAATCTAGAAAATATAAATATAACAATTTAAAACATAAACAAGCTAGATAATTGAGTTTAGGAACACTTGTCTAAGAACAAGTGCGGGAGAATTGAATGCTCAAACCAAAATTTATCTCCTCTTCCTGTAAACCTCTTTTTGCATAAACCAAAACACGCTCAAAACTTTGAAATAAACTCTTTAAAAATTCACTTAAAACTCACAAAAATGAGATATGAAGAGAACTAGTCGTTACTATCCATTACAGACTAAAAAATGCCCATCAGTCGACAAATTATCAGTATCAGTCGACTAATAAAGTCGACCGTTGACAGATTTGGTATATTCTGAAATTTTTGCGTAGCTGGCTTTCTCAAATCAATTATAAACAACAAATAAACTCCAAAAATTTCATAATTTTGAGAAACGTTTCCACACATATAGCTAAACATGTTAGAGAAATAGTGTCACGACCCCAATTTTTGAACCTAAAAGGAATATTAGAGCCGGACTAAACCTATGAAAAGTCTTCCAAAATATACATTCATTAAAAGACCACTAAAATAAATCTTTTCATTGAACTAAAACCAACAACAAATATTCTCTATAATCCCAAAAGTCAAACTAAGCCAATTCATTGAACTAAAACCAACAACAAATATTCTCTATAATCCCAAAAGTCAAACTAAGCCAATTAACTTGATAAAAATAAATATTCCTCAACTCCAAATAAATCTCAACCTAAAGAAAGAATTCTCATTATTACAAAACTCTCAATTGATCAACTAAACATTAAAGACTTTATTTAACCTTCGCCTAGAAGACAATAACAATCTCGAATTATATTCTTTGCTTCGTTCTAAGAATTTGGCAAATCCTCAATTCCACCTAATCCCTAGTCTCTGAAAAGAATGAAAACAACACAATGAGTTCACAACTCAATAAGTGGATAAATTTATACATTAAACACTGGTTTTGCAAAACTAAAATAAATTGACTTGATAGCGAAATACTAAAATAGTAAAATCTATAATGCAACACCTTTAAAATATATACATGCAATGGAAATAAGCAGGTCACGTCTCAATGCGGTCAACACTTCAATACTCCGGTTGACTTGGCAAACCCCACTATTATAAAGCCCGTGGTAGTGACGATGAGACCCAACTTGGGCTCTTAGCGCTAAAATAGAAACCTCATAGAGGCACATTGAGCCCTGTGTTAATAACTTGCTTATATCCGACATATACCGGTATATTGACTTGAGATGCATATGCTTTAACAATAAACAAAGTTCGTAAAGCTAATCATATTATACAAAAATGCCAAAGACCGACCAATAGTGAAATAAATCAAACACATATGCATCTCAACCTACCACTATATGAAAAGACATAACAATTGATAAAGAAAATAAGCATAGGCTTATACCAAAATATCCATGAGCATCACAAAATCAAACCAATCAACAAATGATATACCAGTAATCATACGAAGGATATAATCCGTCAGGAACAGATCCAAGTATACTTGATATAATTATAAAAAAAATACACAGCAAAAATACACAGTGCACAATGCATAAATTCACCACTTACCACAAACCCGTAAGACAATCAAAATACCTCTCACGATGCTTTTGAGGAGCCACTAGAAATTCCTAAGGAATAAAAATATGAAATAATAAGAGCAAGACTCCTATCAACTTAAGTGGATAGGGAATAGTTGTCCACCAAACTTTTTAGCCACTCATTTATTAATATAAAAAGTCTCTTCATATCATGCAAGGATCCCTAGGCAAGATCCATGGATAAAAAGTTTGGTGGATAACTATTTCCTATCCACTTAAGTTGATAGGAGTTTTCACCAAATAATAATCAATGACTTGTAATTGTTGTTAAACACTACATAATTGATTTATTGGGTTTCACAATCACTTCCGTTCTAAGATGCTTACTACTTGTAATTTTTTTTTGAGCTTTGCTACAGGGACCCAAAATATGGGACCAATAAGTGGAACATGTGAGGTGTCCCCCTCCTATTGGATAATGAGTTGGTCATCATTAATGATGGCCAACTCATTATCCAATAGGAGGGAGACACCTCACTTGTCCTCCCTATTGGTCCCATATTTTGGGTTTTTTTTTTTCCTTGAACCGCAGACACAAGCACTATCTAGGGAAGCCTATTCATTTAATAATTTTCTTTTACGAGGCTAAAGAAAACATGCATCAAAGCATATAATTGCTATTGTTATTAGTACCTTTTAGATGGTTTCGATAAATCAACAATCAACGAATATCACATCCCTTTGAACCCTAATACTTATATGATTCCAGAGAAGATCGGTCAGAACGGGTATGTTGAAGAAGTAATCAGTTTGAATGTTCGATAAACTCCAATGAAATAATATATACACTCTCCGATTCTCCTTCTTTGATTTTTTTTTTTTTTTTTTTTTGGTCGGTTCTCAAAAGGACGCAGGTAGGGGGTTTTTTTTTTTCTCTTCTTCTTTTTAGTCGCGGGTCGGTTCTCAAAAGGATGCCGGTAGGGTTTTGGTCCTTTCCTTTTACTAGGTTTCCATATTCAATAAAGCCCTTAACAAAAATCTAATTGCAACAAACCCCTTAATAAGCAAAAATATGCCACCATAACTATTATTCTTCCTTTGCATAAAAGTCCTCTTACACACTTATATTTTTAAATTAATATTATTAACTCCATTGTCTGGATATCTATTTAAACGAAAAAAATAATAACTTAGACTTATTATCACTAGGAAATTAGGGATATTACAAATAGTTTCTGAAATATCACTTTTCATTTATGAGAAATTACTATTTTAACATAGATATTCTAGATTCTGAAAACTGCTGAAACACTTGATTTTGTAAAATTAATCTAACATAGTAAATCAACTCCAAAAATCATAATATTATGGAAAATATTTTTAAACATGTAATATAACACGCTAGAAAAATAATTTATCAAATTTAATTTCTCATTTGTGAAAAATTGTTTATTTTGTAAACTATTCAATAATACAAAATCGTCAAACACTTGGTTTTAATGAAACGATTTCAAATAAGCTTGAAAATTCTTTTGAATGGATTTATAGACTTAAGAAAAAAATGTAAAATAGTATCACTAAGTCAATAATCCACAAACACGTTGTTTTCTCAAAATGGTAAACATGTTATTTTCTCAAAACAATGTATAACTTGATAAATATGAAACTTATGTGCGTGAATACAAATATATGTGTTTGATTCATATTTATATGGCTAAAACTCATCTATTAAAATATCTGTATAGGTAAACATATCTTTATGCAGAGTGAAATAACAAATGAAAGCTATAAAACGAAACAAACGTGTATGTGTGAAATTTGAGCTTTAAGCGTAACACACAAAGTATAAACATACTAAACTAGCTAATTGATATACCCAATCTAAATGATCTCATGACGCTTGATCATGGACAATCTTCCTCTTTATAGTATGGATGAAGCAATAGTATATCTTGAACTTGAATGCATCGTGCTCCATTCCAAATTCCTTCCATCCTCCAATGAATATGATCGTTAAGCTCAATTCCATCCAACCTCCAACAAGAGAATCTTTGTGTAGAGTTCCTAACAATTTAATACAAAACACTCAACAAACCAATGTTAGGAATTGTTTGTTAATCATTAAAACTAGATTGGATAGTAGGCTCATAAACACGAGTCCTAACAATCTCACCCTTTTTGATGATGATAAACAATCTACACAAATAGATATAAGACATGCATGATATCAAATGAATATACAATTTATAACCCATGCATGAAAAAAAATACTCACAAACCACTTGTTTCTTCCCCTTTGTTAACATCAAAATGGGGAAAACAATAAGAGATAAGAGAGCGTAAGTTCCCCCTACAAATAAGCATAGTGAGTATGAACATAGAAAGAGATAGGAAAGGCTCCCCCAATCAAAAAATCATAAAGAATATATATATATATACATACATACATACATAAGGCATATATGTGATATACATACATAAGGCATATATGTGAGTAAACATAGAAAAAAACATGCTAATCTCTACTCACATATAAAAAGATCAAGTGAACACATAAAGATATATCATTATGAAAAAGGTGTTACAATAGTCTTAAACGTAATATATCAAAACAAAAAAAATATTCCAAAAATGGAACTCAGAGAAAAAAATCAAAAATTAATTGTTTAATCAATAAATCAAAAAAATTATAAATTATCAAACATAAATCGTGATTGATTAAGAAAACGTATAGATATATTATTATTGAAAAATATGTCTCAATAAAAACAATATGTATAGATTTATGAAATCAAATGAATGGAAAAACATGAGAATTATAAAATATATTTTTAAATAAAAACAAATCATGAGAACCATGAAAATCATGACAATCATGAAAGTTCAAATGAAAATCAAAACAATCAAATGAAATCATGACACTACAAGAAATTACATCTTTAACGAAGGGATTTCCCTTCGTTAAAGAGCTGAAAACCTTCGTTATTGTATGCTAACAACGGGGAAAAATCCCTTCATCACCCGTCGTTGAAGCCCTCTTCGCTAAAGGGTCACGAAGGGATATACTACCCGTCGTTATAGAGTCTATAACGACGGAACATATTACCGTCATTAATATTTACGACGGTAATTATCCCCGTCGTTACCATCAGTAACGGGGATATTTCCCCGTCGTTACCATCAGTGACGGGATATTTTCCCGTCATTACCATCAGTGACGGGATATTTTCCCGTCGTTACCATTAGTTACGGGGATATTTTCCCGTCGTTGAAGACTAATTAATGACGGTTGGATACCGTCGTAAAAGTTCACATAATGGGTAATTAGTAACCCATCAACGACGGTGCTTTCCCTTCATTGATGAACAAAATACGGTCAATAAAACCGTCATTGTAGACGACAAATTTCTAATATACATTAATAATAAATTTTTCATTTATAGGCAACTATCATATTATTCTCAACCAGAGACTAAGATTCAAAACAAAAACATATTAAAAATACCCAATAATGAATAAGAGGTAAAATAAAAATTCCATTCATTAATAACATCAATAAATAAAATTCCACCATCCTCAAATATATATTCAATACTAATAATAAGAGTTAATATCCTAATTGTTCCAAAAAAAAATACATGAAACTATCTAAAACAAATTAAAATAAAAGTTTGGGAAGACACATTCTTTCATCTCTAATCATCGTCAAAAGAAGACTCGTATGATCTAAACCATAACAACATTAAACCATGTTTAATCTACAAATCATTATTTTTGAAAAACTAGTAATCAAGCAACTAGTAAGGTCTAAACATTTATATGTTTTATCCATAAAGGTCGAAAGAATTATGCTTATGACAAAACAAATAAATATGAATAATATCATTTTTAATAAGAAAAACAATCATGCCAAGCTCTTGGAGCTTGTTTCAGCCCATATAGAAATATTTTACACCCGGTAAACATGATATAAAAGAATACCAATGAAAGATCAATAAATCTGGGGGGTTCCTTGAACATAAACCTCTTCCTTTATAAAAAAAATTATTTTGAAAGGCATTTCTAACATGCAATTGAAATAGTTTAAAATTTTTAAGACTATCAAATGCTAGTACTTATAAGAATTTTACTCTATCCTTACAACTAGTGCAAAGGATTCGTCACACTTAATGCCCTCAAAATCAAAACCAATGAAAATCATAATATTCAATGAAAAGCACATATATTTTAAAAATAATAATGTTTGGTCAAGATAAACAAACATTTTGGTAAAATTTAATCAATATATATTTTTCAAAAAGAAGTTTTGCAAACATATTTTTCCAAAAAATTAAAACGGAGAAAATGCTAAAAACATGTTTTAAATTTTAAACTTATTTTGATACCCAAATACTCTTGGTACCGAAGATTTTAGGGACATAACCCCTATTATTAAAGCTCAATGTCATTAGGTTATGATCCCATTTGGGTGCATTTAGTGCACGTGATCGGTCGTAGCAATAATTTCTTAAATGATCCTTCCTATTACAATATGTGCAATAAAATGAGTGCATTTGTTTTTGTTGACCGTTTGGTTGTGCACGAGAAACATTTGCAAATAAAAATAGTCTTTTTAAATCTTTTTGTAAATGTGAAACTCTTTTTAAATCAAAATTATATTTGACCAAATGACCAAATCTACCACAACAATCACATTTATACACATTTACATGCTTATGATGAACATTATATGCATGTGTATGTGTATGTGTACATGATGATGAAACTTGATGGGATGCACAAGGAGCAATAATATTAACATTAGTGATTTGTTGTGCATCATAAAAAAATTTAGCAATATGATTTTTACGGCCGCAAATGGAACACTTGTAAATTTTGCCATACATTTGTGCATAGTAAGTGTTTGATTTGGAAGAATTTACACGTGACTTTGCACACAAGTCCATAGGTTTTTTATTATTATTAATACAATTATTTAGGGTTGAATCTAAAAATATATGTGGTTTTTCATATGATCCAACTCTATTAGATCCTAGAGGGGGGGTGATTAGGATCTTATGCTAATCTAATCCGATTTTATGCCAATTAAAACTTATTAACAAATATATTCTTATAAGATTGATATACAACTAATTATGAGCAAAAATATGCAATATGAACAAAGGAATATATCCTAGCAATGAGATATACTATGAGATATATATGCAAGGATATATATCCTAGCAATGAGATATACTATGAGATATATATGCAAGGATATGAAACTAACACAAGGGTAAACAATTTGAAACTTATACTATGAGATATATATGCAAGGATATGAAACTAACACAAGGGTAAACAATTTGAAACTAGATAGTGGACAAACTAAATAATGAGACAATGACAATATGAGTAATGAGCACAAATAAGAATAAATGCCAAAGCACACTCAAACACAACCAAATGATCACGGAGTTCGGACCTTCCGTCCTACGTCTCCGCTCTCCACTCCCGGGGAGAAAACCACTATCACAACCGGGTTTTCTATGTTCACCTGAATAACGTTTATACCTCACACTCGATTTTCTAGCTAACCGGAAATTTTACAATCAACACTCTTGCAATCCTATTCTACACCCTCTCAAGTGTTGGACCTAAACGTGTCTCCCTCAAGTGCTCGGATACAACCTCTCCCTGGGTTCATTAACTGACGCCACTCCTTTGCTTGGGACGATCCCCGACTTACACCACACACTTCTCTCGGTGTACAAGTGTATTACAAAGTGAATCTCACAATAAGCATAATACAACAAATGATTGTTCTCTAATATGGATGAGAACACAATGTAAGCTCACACTCAATTGTTACAACTCTCACCAACCCAAATATACTATGTATGAAAATACAATAAGCTCAAGTGGGTGTGTGTAAACAATGAGTGAATTAAAATCTAACTCAAATAGCAAACTAGCAATAATAAGAATATGAAAATCAATAATAAAATTGCTAGAGAAAAAAAGTTAGAAAAACTTCTCTATAAACACAAAGGAGAGGATGAAGAAGACTGAGGATGAATCCCTCAATTTGCAATGTAAGCTTCCTCCTTTGTAAATAAAAAATCTCAAACTTAAAACAAACTAAACAAGCTTAAACCCTTATTAAACCTTATTTTAAAAAGTTCTTTGATACCCCTGAAAGATGAGAGCAAGGGGGGTATTTATAGTCTCCCAAAGCCTCAGCCAAAAACCCCAAAGAAGAAGACCAAAAAAGCCAAAGAATCAGAAATCTGATTCTGTACCAAAATGACCATTAGGGTGAACGACGGTCGACCGAGTCTACGTATTCAGTATCGTAGCAACAAAAATCCATGTTTTTTATGCATGAGGAATTTTATCCCGAATCCTAAGCAGGGATAAGTCAATGACTAACACGCGTTGCCGGTTAGTTCTTAACCGTAAAAAGAACAAAAGCCCACATATTCGATATTGTAGTAGGATGTTATTCATAACGCCAAAATCCGTGCTTCACACGCACGGAGAATTTTATCCCGAATCCTGAGCAGGGATAAGTCAACACCTAATATGTGTTTCCGGTTTAGTCTTTCACTGATTGAAGAAGACACCAGAGTCTAAGTCTGGGGAATTTTATCCCGAAGCCTAAGTATGGATAAGTCAGCGCCTAACACGCGTTGTCGGGTAGTCTATTCCCATGAGAAGGACAAAGTCTACGTATTCAATATCGTAGCACTAAGAGAGTTAACTCCCTTACCACAACGTCACATGCGGAACGGACTTAAACAATCCACATACAAGCCCGATTTAAACGGTAATCGATAAAGGCACATCAAATCCGTTAAAGGCTGAGGATTTGCCAAAAATCCTAAGTCTACGTCTGATACACGTTGTTGTTTAGTCTTTTCACAAGAGAAAGACGAAGTCTACGTATTCAATATCGTAGCACTAAAAGAGTTAAATCTTTTAGCACAACGTTATATGCAGAACAGATTTAAACAATCTGCATGCTAGCCCGACTCAAACGGTAGTCGGTAAAGGCTCATCAAACCCGTTGATGGCTGAGAATTTGCCAAAAACTCTATAAATACGAGTCATTGACGCATCAGCTTTATTAGTTGGTCTCATGACTTGAGCATCCAATGACTTCGGGATAAGATCCATATCTATAGATGAATCAGCTTTAACAGTTGGTCCTGTAGCCCCAACATTTAGGACCGTCATGCTCCAACACCTTAAGAGCTTAAACTGTGTAGACTCCAGCAAACGTATGAGTATAAACTATGTTAACGCCGATTGATACAAAACCCTAAGGTTAACGCCAGTCAACGCGTAGCCCAAGGTCAACGTTGGTCAACGCTGATCAACGCGTTGCGATGCAACTAATTAGTTCAAAGTCAACTCAATAATACGCGCTAAAATCAACTTATCAATTTTGATTCAAGACTTTGACAACGGTCAGACAATAAATGTAGCACCGGAAAAATTTTAGCTATTCGACAAAATACTGAATAGACTGAAAAGTAGAGAAGTCAAGAACTGAAGCTAATTATAGGTCCTTTGACACCGATTGAAGGTGGGGGTCTATCACATACAAAGCATTTCAGACTCATCTATAAAAGAACGAGGCTGAAACACTTTGGATGAGGTATCTGTAGGCATCTAAAATTGCCTACAAGGTCCTGCACGCAGCTCGAAATGAAGAGTGAACACGTCAAGAAAGATTATCCAATTGGCCACTGCGCACATCAGCCAACGCGCGCACGTCAGTCAGCTCGCGTGCATCAATCAACTCGCACGCGTCAATCAGCTCGCACGCGTCAATCAACACGCACGCGTCGATCAACTCAAAGCGACCGAACGCACTCGTCGGTCAACACGCGCGCGTCAGTCAACACGAGCACGTCAATCAGCACGCACGCGTCAATCAGCTCGCGCGGAGTGTACAAGTCAACACGACGGATAAATACGCAAAACGATGGAGAATATAAGTCCCGAAAAAATCAGAAAACACAAAGTTCAGCAAAAGGCCAAACTACCCGCGTGGGAGCGCGGCGCTTGATCAATTACCCGCCGCGGTGGCGCGCGTCGGCACGAATCCGACCCACGCCCCGCGGATCAGCAGCGCCCGTTACGCTGTTTTGACCCCTAGCTCGTTTTCGACGGTTTTGAGCGATTTTCTTGGGATTTATCTCTTCTAGGGGTTCCTAACTACCTAAATATCATCGACAAACATGGTTAGGCCGTTATTAACTGAAGATATGGCTAAATCCGTCATTCTTATCCGAAAACCCCCAACCGAAGCCTATAAATACAGGCCTAGGGGCTCAATTCACGGGGGCGGATTATTATCAAGAGGGCGAGGTGCTGCCTGATACGGGTGTATCTTCTCTTCAGAACTTAGCGATCCTCATGTGAGCTTGAGGATAGATGATTCTCATGATAGCATGAGAATAGAGGTGTCAAACAGTACAAGGGAACGTAGGAGGAAGCGTGGAACGAGACGACGAGCAGAAGAATCAAAGTATCCAGTTTTTAGCCTGTGAGTCGACTCATAACAGTCATGAGTCGACTCATCAGGTTGAGTCGACTCATGACTGTCATGACTCGACTCATCGCTGGTTTTTTAGTTTTTTCCAGTTTCTGACGAGTCGACTCATCTCAGTCATGAGTCGACTCATCGATGGTTTCCTTGTTCGTTTGGGTTTCTATCCACACGAATTCATGTTGGTTTTGGGTCTGATTATTTACCAAATTGCCATCCACATTTGTACATCTATATAAAAGATTGTTTTAGGGTTTCTAAACAATCAGATAGATTCAGAGAGGTAATTAAGAGAGATTCTAATCATTGTATTAGGGTTTAGTGAGAATTAAGAGTTTATTCTCGATTCTAGTGAGATTGTGAGAGAGTGATTATAATCTTTTCATACTCATAATCTAGAGAAGGTATTTACCTTCGCCATATACTGAATTGTGCTTGTGTTTCTGTCATCCTCTTCTTAACCCACCTTTGATAATTCCGCGATCTATACTGAATTGTGCTTGTGTTTCTGTCATCCTCTTCTTAACCCACCTTTGATAATTCCGCGATCAAAGATGCTCGCACGGCAACTCGTATCACTGGCAGATCGAGAAGTCAAGGGAGCACGAATTTCAGAGGAGGCTAACTGATCTCGATGAAGTTCTTTAGTATAAAGAGGGAGAGTTCGAGAGATCTGAAGCCCCGAACGTCCGTTCCTCGAGATTAGGCTTGGTCTTAATCTCAAGAAGAGCTACTGATTTCGCTTGGTCGATTTCAGCGCTTCAAGCGAATACTTCCTCTGTGAAGTAGGAACTCTTTCAATTTTTTGTCAACCGGATCCGATCTGAGGTGTTCCACGGATAAACCCCGGCACAGGCAAAGATCTCATGCAAAGCAGCGGGTGATAAACGATCTCTCTGTGTTTGTTTGATAAAGTTGTAAACTTTTTATTTTTATTATATAAGGAGAATTTATAAAAAGATCAACTTTTTTATTTTATTCGAGTTTATTGTAACGACCAAAGTTGTAATAGATTCAATGACAATGAACGCAACTTTTGACGAAAACAATCATCATTTTGCAAAATAGTCCAAAACATGAAAATGTGAACATATGAGTTTTGACATTTTAGCTTAACCATATTTTAAAACAATACAAAATGATTTTATAGATTTAAAGAAAGATATAAACTATTATTATGAAGTTTATAAACAATGAATATAGTATTTTCACAAATACAATAGAATATGAAACATATGAGTATGTATATGAATACCAATAAAATGTGTGTGTATATGATATTGAGCTTAAAGTACTTAACACACATACTATAACACCTAAACTAAATTACCCAAGCTATGATCTTGATCTTCAATAAGCTCTTCTTGGTAATCTTACGGATAAAGCTTGAACTTAGATCTTCAACTTGAATTGTATGGCTTCACTCCATAATTCCGCCAACCTCCATTGGATATGATCGTTATGGCGCAATCCATCCAACCTCTAACATATTGTTTGTCTATAATAAATAAGAAAACAGGAATACTAGACAAACAATATTAGTGATAAATTATTTGTTAAACATCATCATAACAAAGAGGCTAACAAACTCATCATTAGGCACATTTGCATTGATATTAAAAGTAGAGTAATTTTGATCATTTTTAAAAGACTTTAGTTTATCTCTAATGGCTACTACTTCTAGCATGGAATCAATTTTATCATTAGATAAGTTAGCTATTTTTTAGGTTATGTTTTTATTTTTCAAATTTAGTTTAACATTGTTTTCTTTAAGAGTCACATTTTCTTTAACAATGATATCTAATTTGGATGCTAGCATATCATGATTGGATTTTAACTCTATATGCTTGCCTTTTAAATTTACAAAGTTATGATGCATTGTGTTGTAAGCACGCATTAATTTTTATCATAAGCACAAGCGAGATCATCTTTTGAAAAATCATTAGCGGTGTTTGACTCACATACCTCACTAGGGCTATCACCTAGTGGTTGTGTGTATGATGATGATGCTCCATTCTCACTTGAAGCGGACTCCACCGGAATGTGTAGGAGTCTATCCAAGTTATCATGATGTGCTTCTATATATTTTCACAAAGTGTTTTGCACTATCAAAATGAACAAGTTTGTTAGAAATTAATGAATCAAAATCATTTAGTAAAAATTCTAACAATAACTTGTTCATTATAAACATATTTTTATCATTTTTGCTCTACTTGGATCTCTCCAAAGTGGGCACAACATAAGCATAGTCAATAACTTCCCATATATCGATATTTTTAGATCTAACAAATAGTTTAAATCCAAAAGCCCATTGTGCATAAGGGAAAACATTGAATGAAAGAGCAATATTAATGTCATAGCCTAAACTAGATGCACCATGCATATCCATGATATAAATGTAAGCAATAAAAAATCAAAACTAGATTAGCAATAAGTCAAAGTAAGGATCTTTGGCTCTAGGCAACTAAGACACTATAAGCTGTCTAAAAATCACAACAGATAGTCAATCCCCATCAAACACTAATGAATGAAATTACAATCTGATGACTTTCAGAATGTTACAATTTGAAAATTTTCACGTAGATCGATGAAGGTTACAATCTGACGACCTTCGCAACAACTGATGAAAGCTCTAATCAACAGCCTTCACAATCAGCATCGGAAGTTACAATCTGACGACTCTCATATTTTCAAGGAGCCAAGATGAAGATTATTGAACAATGATCTTTGCAACGCTCTACAGAAGAAGTTATAAGTCATTAGCTCCTTCTAAAACGCGGAATTCACCCTCGCGTTTCAGTTCTTGAAACGCAGATGACCCCCCACATTTTCAACCCTCAGCAAACAAAACGCGGGTGGCCCTCGCATTTTTCAACATCCAGTGGGTGCCCAACTCCGCGTCTCCAGTCTAATACGCGGAGTTAGGGTCCTGAACGCCAACTTGGGCGTTTGACCTATTCAAACATGAGTCGAACGGTTTCATAACCATTTTTTCCAAATTTTAAGGGATTCTAGCCCACGTTGTAGTGGATTTAGGGGTTAGTTACACCCCTTAATCTCCTATAAATAGGAGAAAACTCAACTGAGTTTAGGGTCGGTTTTTTTGGCTCTCGGATCGATCCTCTTTTTAGCAACAAAGAAGAGATCAAAGGCTGGCTTTTGAGGAGATCGGCTGGAGAAAAATACTTGGCAACAAGGAGATCTTGAGGCATCCTTGAGCAACAGCAAATTCACTTGGCTTTTAACCGATTTTTAGTTTAAATCAATTCTTTTTCAAGAGTTTAAACTCGCTCTGAGTTATCAACTCGTTCAGAGTTCAAACTTGCTTTGTAAGTTCTCCACAGCATCCAATCGTGAGGAGAAGATATCGTTCCAGTGAATCAAGATGTTCGGATCGTCAACAGAGAGCAAACTCGATGTGAGCATTCGAGGGAGGCACTCCATCGCCACCGTAAAGAACCCAAAATTAAATAAAGGAGATAATCCTGATCATTTTCTTCTCTTTTGTAATCGAAAATCCAAATTATAATTGAGATTGAGAGAATATAAATCAAATATATTTCTTTCAATTTTTCTTTTTACTACAAATTTTCCACCAAACAGACACAAATTAAGAGCACCAAACTCTGATACCAAATAAAATTACCCTAGAGGAGGGTGAATAGGTTATATGCTAAGCTAATTCAATAACAATGCCAAATTAAAAGCTTATTAACTGATATATCCTAACAAAGCGGTATACAATAAGATATGTGCAAGGATATATGCAATAAAATAATAGGCGATGCAACAATGGAGATATAGCAATATTAATTTGATATATCTTCTTGTACCCTCAATTCTTATTTTGTCATCTGCTAGAGTGATATTAATATGATAGTGAAACATATTTATGCATAGCGTTAGGTGCATAGCAGGTTTGATATTTTTGGGTTCACCTTGGACTACAACCATGTGTGAAATCAGGGGCGTCACATACACAACCCTGGCAATCTAAATCAGAATACCTAATTAGTTGCAATTCATCTCCTTAAAAACTCAAAACAAATGATCTTGCCCTTTTCAAATAACATAATACACATTTAACTCCTTCCCAGTGACTTCTTTCAGAATTAGATTGAAATCTGCTCAAAATTCCAACAGCAAAAGAAAGATCCGATCTTGTACACATCACAGCATACATAAGACTACCCATAGCAGAAGAAAGAAGCATATGGGTATTTGCTTTCATCAAGTTTATCAGCAAGTGATAGTGGACAATCATCTCTGGATATTTTTGTTGCACTTAATGGAACATGCCTTCAGAACAATGATCCATCTTGAACTTATGCAAACCTTTGTTAATATACTTTCCTTCTGATAAACCCAATCGCCATTGAGACCTATCCCTAATAATTTTAATATCAAGGATATATGAGGCTTCACCAAGATCTTTTATTTTAAAAGTATTGAATAACCTACTTTTGATCTCCATCAAGGAAGATACATCATTACTGGACAAAATAATATCAACATAAAGAGTAAGAAAGGCAATTTTATTTTCGACTATTCTGACATAAACATGAGCATCCTCTGGATCCTGAACAAAGCCATATGCCTCTATCGATCTATTAAATTTTATGTTCCATTGTCTAGAAGCTTATTTTTAGCCATATATTGATTTTTCAAGCTTGCACACTTTACCTTTATTTTCATATTCTATAAAACACAAAGGCTACTCCATATAAATCTCTTCAGTTAGATCTCCATTTAGAAATACAATATTTGGATCCATCTGATAGATCTCATAATTATAAAAGGCAACTAGAGATAAAATTGCTTTGATAGACTGAATACGTGCAACCGGTGAAAATATTTCATCATAATCTATTGATGTTAATTATCCAACAGGGGGTTTAGTTAAGGATTAATGTAGGGTTAGAGTCCTCAAACTTCTTTAAATGGCAAGTTCGGGAGACTACGGTTCTTCCTTGCACACGAAGAACTCGTAAGAGCCGGAGTTAGATTCTCCAGTTGTTCCTTTGACAATCAAGTCAGTATATGAATCTGAGTGGGAAAATGTAAGATAATAAAGAAGGTTTCAAAGTTATGTGAAAAAAACCTAGAGGACTACCTTGAGCTGCATGGCTTCCTTGTATAGAGGATCAGAAGGGCAGATAGGTAACTTAAGCTGAGTCCAAACAGGCAGCTGACTCGGCAAGCAGCTGACAAGTGTTGGCTACTAGCGAAGATGGGTCAGCCAGATGGTTAGTGCTAAGCAACAACAGCTGCTTGGTGCTAACGGGGGGTTCAAGGAAGACTGCCTTTCGATTCACCTGGTGAGAAGGAACGACTCGGTAAGGTGAGAAGGGACAAATTAGGTTACCTGTCGAGAAGGGACGACTCCTTACGAGAAGGGCGAGAAATACAACCTCTTCAATCATCTGGTGGAGGGTCGACTAATACCACCTTTTTATTCAGCTACGCGAGCTACAGGCTAAAATAGTAGGCCGAGTGTGAGTGCTTATAGGATTGATCTGGTGGGTAGGCCGACAAGTATCGTCTTTTTAGTCGACCTCGAGAGTTGTCAGATGAGATAGTGGGTCGTGTGTAAAGGCTTGTGGGCTCAATCTGATAGGTAAGTCGACAAGTACCACCTCTCGGGTCGACCATGTAAATTGTCGGCTCGAGTCGTCTGTGCTCTGATGATGTCTAAATTGGCTTGGAGTAGGACACCTGTCGACAACTCAAGAAAGATTAACACTTAGTTATTTGTAGGCTATAACATAATCAACTCCATATTGCTGAGTAAAACCCTTCGCAACTAGCCGAGCTTTGAAGCTTTTAACTTTTCCTTCTGAATTTCTCTTCCGAGTAAAAATCCATTTGCACTCCACATGTTTAACAGAATCAGGTGCATCAACTAGTTTCCACGCTTCATTCTTATACATTGAAAGTATTTCTTCCTACATCACCCCTCTCCACTTCTCAGCATCAACATCATTAATAACATCTTGATATGACTTTGGTACAGTAAAACACTAAAGTTAAACTATATAAAGGTATGGGGTTATGTTACACATGTTCCTATCCCAGATTTAGGAAGAGATAAATTGCAAGCCAAAACTAAAAGGTGCATGTTTGTTGGGTTAAAGATGATCTTTTCTTTTCCTAGAGGCATTAGGATTTTCAGTGTTATTTAAAGGAATAGAAGATGAAGTCTCTATAACCTCTTCAAGAGAAGACTTTTCTCCAAGAAACTCACTGTTATAAAATCTATCTTCAGTGAAGTTCATATGTCTGCTCTCAACGATGATCTTATCTATTGGATCATACAGCCTAGACCCCTTAAGATTCCCAACAAACAGACATCTTTTAGTTTTAGCTTGCAATTTATCTCTTCCTAATTCTGGAATGGGAACATGTGCAACACAACTCCATACCTTCATATAGTTCAACTTTGGTATTTTTACCGTACCAAAGTTCATAGGGAGTTTTTTTCCACAAATTTTGAAGGTACTCTATTCAGAATATGTATTGCAATAAGCAATGCTTCTCCCCAGAAAGAAGTTGGTAAATCTGCAAGTGACAGCGTGGAACTTATGATGTCTAATAATGTCTTATTCCTTTTTTCCATAATCCCATTTTGCTCCGGAGTACGTGGTAGACTAAGCATATGCACAATGTCATTTTCTCTATAAAAGTCATCAAATAGTCCAAACCTATATTCATCACCATGATCATAATGAATTTTTTTTAATCTTTCTTCCAGTTGTATTTTCAACCTCCTTTTTGAAAGCTTTGAAAACATCTAAGGCTTCATGCTTTATACGCAAGAGATATATCCTTCCAAATCTAGAAAAATTATCTATAAATGTAATAAAATGTAGATGACTATTTCTAGTTTGTACATTCATAGGACCACAATTATCTAAATGGATGATATCAAGAATACTATTGTTTCTCTTAATTAAAGAAGGAAATGGAACTTTAGTCGTTTTTCCATATAAATAACTCTCACAAGTGGGAAACTCCACAACACTTACATTATCAAGTAAGTCATCCTTAAGTAACTGACTAATCCTCCTTTTACCAACGTGTCCAAGATGCAATTGCAACAAATAAAATTCATTTAACTGCATAACAGAAGAATTAGAAACTTCACAAATAAGATTTCCACATAACTAGACTTGATACATATCTGAATTTCGAAAACCCTTCATTATTATTGCATTATCTTTATACATCACAAACTTCTACTTTATATTTCCAAAGTAGAATGTAAATCCAGGTTTTTCCAAATAAGAAATGGACAAAAGATTTCTCCTCATTAAATGAGCATAAAGACAATCTTCTAAATTAAAAACTTTATTCTCCTGCAGCTTAACTGGTAAGTTCCCACTCCCACTATAGATGCTTTATCATCATTCCCCATATAGATAAATCTTTGATCACTTACAATTCTTCTTATTTCTTTGAACCCTTGTAAATCATTTGATACATGAACAGTTGCACCAGAATCAGCCCACTAACTAAAAGGTTCAATATGAAAAACACAATATTCAAGAAGAAATGACTCACTGGGATTAGTACTCAAGCACTTGCCATCAGCATTCTGAACATTTGTAATTTTTCAAGCCTTGTAATTCTTCCTAATATGACCAGCCTTGTTACAATAAAAGCATAATTTTTGCTAAGTTTTTACTTTAACTTATTGATTGAATGTCTGCTGATTATACGACTCTGATTATAACGTTGAGATCCAAACTTCTTCTCTTTCTTCTTGAAGCCTTTATTATTTTTCAGTTCATCACATTATTAGCAGATAGATTTGACTTTGCTACATCATCAACCTTTATCACATCTTTTCTATCCTCTTGATGATCAATCTTACTAATTAGGTGCTCAACTGTCCAACTAGACTCAGTCAATGTATAATAATTCTCAATGTACTTGTATGAAGGTGGCAATGAATTAATGATTGTGGACAAAATGATCTTCTCATTAAGAACTCGTCCATGCAATATCAATTCATCAGCAATAGCCACCATGACATTTATATTCTCTAACATCAGTTCCTTCCTTACATTGAGCTCTAGTAAACTTCTTCCACCAGTTGTTCAAATGAGAATCAGATTTCTTCTCATATTTTGCCTCTAACTTGTCCAAGATTTCTTTAGTGGTGGGAGTATTAAAGTAACTCATTCGGAGGATTTTGTTGAGACCACTAAGCACATAAGACTTAGAAATATCATTGGCCAACTTCTAGTTGTTACATTTTCTAAACTCCAAATCAAATTTAGTTTTATCAACTTCGTCAGGCTGGGGTTTCTTAAGAGTTTGATCAGCGAAAAGAATATCCTTATATTCATAAAAGGTTAATAACATATCAACCCTTTGTTTCCAGTCACATAATTAGTTCCATCTAGAGCTTCATTTCTTAGAATATCCGCAAATGCAGAACCACCACTAGGTGAAGGCAATACTATTCCTATAGAATAAACATAAACAAATTATTCACACATCTTATGATTTTTAATAATCTTACTTTACCCGACAGGGATTTATGAAAAATAAAACTTCATAAGAACAAATCACAACATTCATATATCTAATCAAAATAATATTATATGACTCACATTACCTAACGGGGATTTAGTAAGCCATATAATAAGTTATTATCTACTACCACACTAAACATAATTATATGATTCACATTACCTGATTTTATAAATCATATAATTAGCTACAAACCACTACTATATAAAACACAATATATTATATAATTCACATTACTCAATGGGGATTTTGTGAACTATATAATTAGGTAAGAACTATACATTAGCGTTACGCGATGGGGATTTAGCGATATGTATAGTTTACTAATATATCATAAAATGTCAGTTATATGCTAATCTTATCTTAAATTCTAAAAACATATCAGCTACGAGATACATACATGAACAGCCATAAGCTTAGAAAATTAAATTGCATAGAAATAATTAGATAAGAATGCTACTGTAAATATGTAGATAAAGTAGATATAGTTGTTTTCCCCCTTGTCTTTACATGGGCTAAATCTCTCTGTACCCGTGCCCAATCCTTGGGCAAGAACACCTGACTTTGATCTTCAAACTCATTATCCAGTAGGTATCCATTAATTAATCATATAGAGAAAGTAGATATAGTCAGTTTTTTTTTTCCTTGTCTTTACAAGGGCTAAATCTCTCTGTACACGTGCCCAATCCTTGGGCAAAAACACCCGACTTTGATCTTCAGGCTCATTCTCTAGTATGTATCCATTAATTAATCATAAAGATTTGTGTTTAAAAAAATTTTGTGCATGTGGTACATGATCTGTAAACATTGAGATGACTTTCATTGTCTTATGTGTACATTTGCCAAAAACAAAATTATTTCACGGGCATGTGCATGTGATAAGAAAATAGATTGAAATTGGCTACTCGTACCTCAAATAGACATTAACCACAGTTTTGTTTGTGCAAAAGAAATTCTACGATTAACAACATTCTACAGAAGAAAATTCGAGTCGATCATATACTGTAAGTTTAACATTTTAATCATGGAGTTTCATTACATGAAATAGCAGAGGCATAATCGCTTGCAATTGTAAGCAATGTTAATGAAATTCCATATAATAAAATTTGTAATTCATAAATTGCGTACCTCCATGACAAACTTAATTAACCTTCTCCAAATGATCACCGACTTCCATAGTGTCATCCATAAATTGATTATTAGATTTTCCATTATAGAGAGAATTTTCTACAAGTGGTTAGCTTGCACTTTTTAGCTAGGCATGTTGAATTTAAGCCTCAATTGTAGGACCATGGAGGTGTATATATATATAAGAAAAGGCTTTTACCATCCCTAGGGATAAACCTTTTCACCTCCCCGTATGGAGTTATCACTAGCCATGATTCTCCACATTTACCATGCCAATAAATCCATAATAAAACATACACATGATCTTTAGATTCTAAAATAAGTTACAAAGGTTTTGTAGAAAGAGATAATAGAGAGCAAAACCCTAATTGATTAATTTATTAAGATAGTTAGGGGTATATATATAGTAATACAAATAGGGGTATGGTTAACGGGTCACAGCCCATTAACCTAATACCCAATAGAATTAATTTAACACTCCCCCTCAAGCTGGAGCATAGATATTCACCATGCCCAGCTTGTCACATATAGTAGAGAACACCTTTGAAGAAGTAGCATTGGTAAAAATATCAGCAAGTTGTTATGAGGATGGAGTGAATATAAGAGACACTATCTTCTTCTCCCAAGCATCTCTGACAAAATTGCAGTCAACTTCAATATGTTTTTTCCTCTCATGAAACACAGGATTCTGAGCAATGTAAATGGCAGACTGGTTGTTACAATGCATAGGCATGAGTCCAGGCTGAACAAAACCAAGTTCTGTCATAAACTTTCGTAGCCACACCATCTCACAAGCAGTGTGAGCCATTGCTCTATATTCGGCATCTGTACTAGACCATGATACTACATCTTGTTTCGTGCTTCTTCAAGTCACAAGATTACCTCCAACAAAAGTACAGAGTTCTGAGATTGACTTTCGGTCTCCCATGTCTCCTGCATAGCCAGCATCAGAGAAAGCAGAAATGCAATACCTATCCCTTACTAGGATAACTCTTAACATATACCAAAATTTTCAGAGCAGCTATCCAATGAACCTCTCTAGGTTTGTGCATAAACCTGCTCAGTACACCTACTGCAAAGGTAATATTAAATCTGGTAAATATCAAATAGATTAGCTTGCCAATCAGTCTCCTGTATCATCCAGCGCCATCTAGTAGAGAGGTATCATCATGACACAAATCAACATTTTCCTCCATTGGAGTGCTTGTAGGTTTGCATCCCAAGAGACCTGCTTCTTCAAGTAAATCTAGCACATACTTCCTTTGGGACAACAACAGGCCATACTTTTGATATGCAACTTCAATCCTAAGAAAATACTTAGGCTTTCCCATGTCCTTAGTGACAAAATGATGGTTTAGATACTCATTAGTCTCTACTAAGGCAACAAAGTCACTCCCAGTCAGCAAAATATTATCAACATATACGGCTAAAATAACCAAACCAGTTCTTGTGCGTTGAAGAAAGACAGAGGGATCAGACTGGCAGCGTTGAAAACCAATACTAGAAATAACCTTACTGAACTTATCAAACCAAGCTCGAGGACTCTGTTTTAACCCATAGATGGCCTTCCTCAGCCTACAGATAATATTCTCCCCCTGAGCAACATACCCAGGATGTTGCTCGTTGTAAACCTCCTCATCCAAATCACCATAAAGGAAAGTATTCTTCACATCTAGTTGATGCATCGCCCAATCCATATTAACAGTTAGAGAGAAAAGTATTCTGATGGAGTTGAGACGAGCAACTGGAGAAAAAGTTTCAAACTAGTAAATGTCATATGTCTGGGTATAACCTTTAGCAAACAGGCAAGCTTTAGATCGGTCAACAGACCCATCAAGGTGATATTTCAATGTATACACCCATCTGCAACCAACCACAGTCGCTCCAGTAGGAAGAGAGACCAAATCCCAAGTCCCTCTAGAAAGCAGTGCATCCATCTCCTCATCTGTAGTCTGCTTCCAGGCTGGTACTAACATAGCTTCCTCATGTGACCTGAGTATAGATACAGTGGACAAGGATAAAGAAAACTGACGAAAGGATGCAGTGAGACGGTCATAAGAGACAAAAAGAGAGGTATGATATTTTGGGCAAGACCATTTACTTTTTTTTAAGAGCAATAGGAACATCCAAGTCAGAAGAGAGATAGAAGTCTCAATATGAGATGGACCTACAGCTAGAGATGAAGAGTCAACAGGAGCAGAGATAGGTGCATGTACTTTAGGACGGTGAGAGTATGTTAGGAGAGGCTTCGGTGTAGGAGTCACAGGAGCAGGTAACGGAATAGTAGTAGGAGAAGAATAAGGTAGTGGTACCTATGGATAACCAGCAGTAGTGGAACCAGAAAAAAATTATGGGACAGAGTCAAAAAAGGTACCATCAGTAGACACAAAATATTTCCTGGTGGACGGATGATAACATTTATACCCTTTTTGAGTACGTGAGTATCCAACAAGAACACACTTAATAGATCCAGAAGACAATTTATCCAAACAAGCTATCAAATCCTGAACAAAACACGTACAACCAAAGACGCGAGGAATCATAGAAAATTGATTTTTACCAGGATAAAGACAATTGAATGGTATTAAACCATCAAGAACAAATGAAGGCATGCGATTAATCAAATAGCAGGCAGTGAGAATAGCATCAGACCACAAATACTTTGGAATATTCATATGTACCATCAGAGTTTTAGCAACATCTAGAATACGTCTATGCTTCCTTTCAGCGACTCCATTTTGTTGTGAAGTGTGAGAGCAAGAAGTCTAATGAATAATATCATTAAGTGCACAAAATTTTAAAATGTCATTTTTCATATATTCCAAAGCATTATCAGTACGAAGGATACGAACAGAAGTAGATAACTGGGTTTTTTTCATTATAAAAAAGTTTAATAACATGCGAGACCTCAGATCTCTCTTTTAACAAATATAGCCAAGTCATGCGAGAGATATCATCAACAAATACAATAAAATATTAAAAACCTTTCACAGAGGGAACAAGATAAGGACCCCAGACGTCAGAATGAACCAACTCAAATGAAAAACTACTGCGTTTATCAACACGACTTTAAAAAGTAGCACGATGGTGCTTACCCAGTTCACATGACTCACAACCTAAAGAAGAAACAGATGGCTAAACAGAAACTACCGATCTAAGCTTCTGCAGTAAAGGATGACCCAGACACCAGTGCCACAGTAAGGTAAAGTCAGGCAATGATGCAACAAGACCAGCATCTAACACACTGTCATCCAAATAATACATCTCCTCTCTCATGCCCCGAACCAATCGTCATCCCGGTTTCTAGGTCCTGAAAAACATAATAAGAGGGAAAGAAGATGACTTTACAGTTATTGTGCTTTGCAAACTTGCTAATGGATAATAGACTAACAGGGAATTTAGGAACATATAACACATCAGTTAGTTTCAAAGAGGAAGTAGCATGAACTACTCCATCACCACGAACTGGAGAAAGTGTACCATCAGTAATGCAGATAGAGGAAAACTTATCAGAAAGATGTAAAGATAAAAAGTGATTATTTATGCCTGTCATATGGGATGAGGCTCCAGAATCTAGTACCCAGGGTTTGTGAGGAGAAGCTATGTAAGCATCCATACCTGAAGAGGATGCATAAGTAGCAGAATAACTATTCTGAGAGAGCTCTATTGTAAAACCCTAAAAATTTGTGTTAATATAATTAATATGTCATTAATTATGATATATGGATATTTATTTTGATAAATATAGTTAAATGGTATATGAGTAGTATACCATATGTTTTGAGAGTATAAACAAGATCATTCGTGAGGAAGAAAAGAGTCGAAACATGCACAATGGCCAAATATATGAGAAGCTAAAAATTTTTAGTTCGGTCGACCATAGCGGTCGACTGCTGTTCGGTCGACCGCCACGGTCGACCGCGAAACCTGCAGAGAGTCAGATTCTTATTTTGAATTGATTTCGGTTTTCTAAAGCCCACATCCATTTTCTCTGATTTATATATCATATGTTCATGATATTTTTAGTTTTCTAAGAACCCTAACAGCCACCAAAACTCCTTTAAACCCTAATTTGATTCTTAGAGAAGATTGAAGGCTTTCAAGTGGGATTTTCATATGATTTTTGGCTTTTGGATTGGAGAACTTCTGTGGCTTGGCATCTTAAACGTTTTTCTACAAATCTCAGGCAAATTCATCTCTGCTAATCGCCCTCCTAGTTTTTAAAATGTTTTTAAAGAGTTTTTAATATGTTTTATATAGTAAAATTGACTAGTTTATGAATACAAGTCAATTATTTTGTATTATATGTATAAAGACTAGGTCTTTTCATGTTAAAAAGTTTAAGAATGAATTTACAGAAATATTTAAGATTTGAAAACGATTTAAAATGTTGTTTAATCTAAAGAAAGATGATTTGTTCTTTGTTTTGAGTTTTTATGCATGATTTAGGGTTTTGTATATCAAGTTAATGCAAATAACCATGCTATATATGTTGAGATTGCTTCCAGAAGTTTTTATCTGCTGTAGACATGCTTTCATGTAAGTATTATGTTGTTTTAATCATGTTTGGATCACATAAACACGACATGAACACAACACACACAATCAGTATGAGATTCAAGAAAATCTGCCCATGGTCGACCGCGCCTTAGTATCGGTCGACCGCGTGCAGGACAGAGGCCTGGGTAGGCCCTGAAACCCATCGCGGTCGACCGTCACATAATTGCGGTCGACCCTTTGGTCCTGTTCATGTTTTGTTCGACTGTTTGAGTTTTCGAGCGAGTCTCTCGACCTTATACTGTTATGATACAATGATTATGAGTTATTTAACACTTGAGATGTCAGTGAATACCAGATATAGACACGCACACCGAGATATGTGCACGTATGTTTAGAATATGTTGCATTAACATAGTTTTTATCATAATTTAATTTGATAAATAAATATGAAGAGTATAGTAAACTCATGTATCCGGAATAGGAAGATGAAACCTATTTCCGTACGACGATTGAGTAAGATTATTATAAAAGTATCGTCATTTCATGTGTCCGGAATAGGAAGATAAAATCTATTTTCACAGGACAATTGAGTAAAAATATTATAAAAATATCGTCATTTCATGTATCCAGAATAGGGTGATAAAACCTATTATTGCAGAGCGATTAAGTAAGAATATTACAAGAGTATCGCTATTGCACAAGGAGATGCACACATGTAAGTATTATCAGTTGTAGTTTTGCTTCCATATTGGATTCCCGCGAGTATGGTACTTTCTTTGAGATCGTGGCTTACATGATATAGCTTATGGTTAACTTTTATTTTGGATGAGATCCCCCTTACATTAGAGTCGTCTACTCGAGTGTAGTTTTGAGATGAGATATTTATTCTACATGTTTGAGCCTTGGAATGTTTCCTTTTGTTTGCTGTTTTTTATTCATAGAGTTTGGAGTTGGTATTTAGGGAGTCACAGTTTGAGACATGGTATATACATAAGGGTTTCCTTGTTGGATTATTTCGCTTGACGTACTAACTCTCGTGTTGTGAATTCTTAAATACTAATCTCCAATTAGAGTTATATGAATGATTTCATATTTATATGTACTGACTCTATTTTCTATATACTCCTACCCCTTCCCCTGGGGAGAGGTAGAGATGATCTCGCTATAGCGCTTTGACGCTCGTTGTTTTCCTCTTTTCAGGCAGCAAGTCAGGCGCACGGAGAGTCGTAGATTGATGAGATTTCTTCATAGATTTCATCTAGCTATTTATTATTTTAGTAGTTATTACAGAACTCCACAGTTAGTTGTTTATGTTCAGACTCTAGACTTGTATTTTATTTTGTAAAGGCTGAGAGCAATAGTGATTCTTTATTTGACTCGTTGTACTTGAGGTTTATTTCAGACTCAGAGATATTTCTATTCTATTTTAGTTAGGCTCACTGATGATTATTCTCTTATTGCTTCTATGTACACCTGGTTTGATCTATCTTTATTATTTGCCTGTCGGTATTTTTACCTATTTGTTGTTTCCACTAGAAAGATAGTGACTGTGATGATGAAATATATCGTAGCATGGTGTTTAGTGCTTGGCAGGTTTGACATTTCGGGTTTCATTTTGGACTGTAGCCTTGCATGAAACCTGGGGCATCACATCTATCTAGCGTAACCTCTCATAATCTTCCTGAGAAATCTGAACAGTAGGAACAGTAACAGCTAGACCACCAGAAGTAGTAGCAGAAATAGACGAGCGAGTCGACTCGGCGTCAGCCACCTGGGCCTACTGAGGATGACTAAACTTCTTCAAGCACTTCTCAGAAACATGATTGGTCCTCTCACGGTGACCACACTGACGTGAGCCCCTATCGAAATCACCATGTCTCCCACCAAAGGAGCCACGTCCTCCCCCTAAATCACAGCCACGACCACGACCATAACCGCGGCCTTTGTCTCAACTAGAGAACATGGCAGACTAATCCACTGAAGGTGGAGACGATACAATAGTATCAGAAGTAACACCAGTAGAGGCCTGCATGACTCTGGAGAATGTAGCGGTCAGTAAGGGGATAGTATCTCCACCCAATATCTATCCTCTCACCTAGGACTGTAAGGTAGGGTGTAATCCAAAACTTGGACACTGCAAGGTCACGGCGATATCCCAACAATGTCGTTGCATCAGTTACTACAGGCTGATGCATCTCCAGTTCGTCTATCAGTCCCTTCAACTCACCAAAGAACTCAGGAACTGACATATCTTCCTGTTTGAGCACAAACAGTCGCTCATAGATCTCAAATACACGGGAAGAATTCTTCTCATTCTCGTACATAATCTTCAGGCTGTCCCACATCTCATTCGTAGTGGTTAAGAACATAACACTGCTACTGATCTGTGCTTCCATACTATTGAGAAGCCAAGTCATAACATAATAATCAGATGAGAGCCAGGAACTGTAGGTGGGATCTGTGGTGGGAGGTGGAGATGTCAGAAGATGTGGGAGTTTGCTCTGAGGATCAATAAAGATGCGGAAAGTTGTGCTCAGAGCAGATAGTTTGTACCATTGATATTTATTATAGTCCACAAGACTACCTTGGACGCAAAAGTCTCACCAGTAGTAGCAGAGGGAGGAGTAGAGGAGGAGATCTTTGACATTGTAGTAGTAGACATTTTTGCACAATAATAGTAGACATGTAGTAGTCAAATAGCCAGGTAGTAGTCAAATAGCTAGGGCAGTAGTAGAGATTTATTCTTTAAACATAAACTAAGAGCAGATTAGTAGCAAGATGATGATATTTCAGCCGGACACATACCAGATCTGAAAAACATAGAGGCAGAGCAGTAGGTAGGCAGCAGTAGATGACCAGATCGGGTCATATGTGGACTCAAATCACCTATCTGAGGCCACGGGAGGAGATAGAACAACCACTAGCAGCAGGCAACTTAAACAGTAGCCGACACCGCGACGCGTAGCAGCGCAGCAACAACAGCGGACAGCACTCAGAGCGCAGCAACAACAGTGCCCAGCAACTACAGCGGCCAGCAACGCAGCAGCGGCGATGCTCAACAGCAAGTGTGCCCAGGCTTAGAAGTAGAAAGGCGGCGGGCGACGACAGGTAGCGGCGCGACTGACAGGTAGCACACGATGCGGCCAGCTGGCAGCAGTACGCAGCCAGACGGGCCGCAGCAGGAGTAGCAGCGGTGGTGCGGTGGCCGGTAAGCGACATATGCGGTTGACGACTTAGGTTTTTGGATGGCGATTTGACGGCTGGATTAGGTTAGGGTTTCTTGCTTTCATACCATGTAGAAAGATAATAGAGAGCAAAACCTTATTTAATTAATTATTAAGATAGTTAGGTATATATATATATATATATATATAATATATTATATTATATATATAATATATATATATTATATATATATATATAATATATATATATATATATATATATATATATAGTATATATATATATATAGTCATATAAATAGGGGTATGGTTAACGGGTCACAGCCCATTAACCCAATACCCAATAGACTTAATTTAACAGATTTAACATAATTAGGATATATTAGTAATATTTTGAAATCTTTAGAAAAAATCTTATAGGAGGAGCAATTGTGTTTACTTTTCGAGACCAGGATGCGAGACTTGGAGTGTGTTTCCTGTCAGTGGTGAGTGTGATCACTAAGGACACCCTTTAAAAGAGAAATTTGCTCATTTGAATAAGTTCCCTGAAGAAATGGTGAAAGAAGCTCGAAAGAAGCTCAGGAGAATGACCAGACAGACTAGACGTGCACAGGAGAGTAGTAAGATTCGGAGCTGAAGGCGATCGACCGCCACGGTCGACCACGCCAACCCTGTAGGTGATTTTGCTCTCGGGTTTTGGTTCGATCGACCATGACAGTCGACCGCGATACCCGCGTGGTCGACCGTCACGATCGACCGCAGATCAGTTTTGGACTGGGCTTTGGTTTTTCAACCCGTTTCATTTTGAGTTGGTATATAACCCTAAACCTGGTTAATTAGGGTTAAGTAAGGATGTTTTTGAGTAGTTTTCGAGAGAGGATTGTTGCATTCAATTGTGAGAGATCTAGAGTTTTGTTTTAGGGTTTGATCGGTGAGATTTGTAACTCTATTTGTATTCTCTTGATTTTTAATAGTAAGAACTCCCCCTTGCTTGCCCTGTGGATGTAGGCAACTTGCCGAACCACGTTAAACTCGTTGTCTTGATGTGGTATTGTATTTGGCTTATTAGTTGTGATTTATCTCGAGTTATTATTCATGTCACCTCGAAGCTTTCGCCGCACACAACAATTGGTATCAGAGCTTCGGGTTCGGCTTGAGGTTTGTTTGAAGGATTCGCTGAAGGATTCCTATTTGAAGAGTTAGATCGATAACATGGGTGAAACAAGCACATCGGGATCGTCTCTTACAAAAGCGATACATAGTTTGAGCATCAATAACACGAAGATTGATGTTCCGAAGTTCGACGGCAAGATCAATTTCGAATTGTGAAGGTGTCAAGTGATGGACGCCTTGGATGCATAGAATTTGGAGGAGACTCTTGAGTTACAAGAGAAACCCGCTGATATGAAGGATAATGTTTGGAAGAAGATGAATAGTAGGGCTTGTGGAGTAATTAGGTCATGCTTGACACCGGATCTTATTTATGACGTGATGAACGAGACGTCGGCGAAGAAAATGTGGAAAATACTCAATGAGAAGTATCTTACGAAGAGCATTGAGAATAGGCTTCACTTGAAGAAGAGGTTTTATCAGTTCAAGATGAAGAGGGGAGTTTCCATCAGAGATCATGTTAACAGCTTCACGAAGCTACTTTCAGACATGGCCAATGTGGATATTATGGTTGAGGATGAAGACAAGACGATGCTCTACTTTCAGACATGGCCAATGTGGATATTATGGTTGAGGATGAAGACAAGACGATGCTACTTTTGTGTTTGTTGCCTGAGGATGATTATGATACCTTTGTTCTCACTATGATTAATGGAAGAACTACTATTAGCTACAAGGAGGTGACCTCAGTGTTGGTAAATTATGAGTTAAGGAAGAGTGTTGATGAGTCCTCCGAGAAGGCATCGGGAGATGCATTAGTAGTTCAAGACCGTGGTTCAAACCGAAGTACGAGGTCGTAGTCTAGAGGTGCACATCGTGGGATTCGTAGGAATCAGTGTGCTTTTTGTAAATAGGATGGACATTGGAAAGCTGAATGCCCGAAGTTAGATCAAGCTGAGAAGAATAAGGGGAAAGCTGTACAAGCTTCAGAGGTGAATGTTGTCAAGACTAATAGCAACAATTCAGATTCGGATTCTTCAGGCTATTCGTTATCCGCACTACCATCAGTTTGTGATGCTGACTCTACAGAGTGGATGTTGGATTCGGGTGCTTCTTACCATGTTTGCCCTAGGAGGGATGTGTTCTCCAACTTTCAGGAGTTAGAAAGAGAGGATACCGTGCTCATGGGTAATGGACATGCATGCTCTATTGGTGGTATTAGTACTATTTAGATTAGGATGAGTGACGGGATGATGCGAGAGTTGGATGATGTAAGATTCGTTCCACAATTGAAGATGAACATCATTTCACTTGGAGCTTTGGAGGCAGCAAGCTATAGGGTGATCTTGGTGGACGCATGCTTGAAGGTCACATTGGGGTCCATGATTGTGATGAAGAGCGTTAGAAGGAGAAATTTGTATTATTTGCTCGGAAGCACGGTAACTGATAGGGAGCTGACGACTTCATCAGATTCGGCTAGATTATGATGTTGTTTGATGCTGGGTTATTTGATTGGTAATGCCATACAAAGGTTGTTGAGGAGTGCTTTGACCTACAGTTTAAAGTCCTGTGAACCCATTGGTATGAGCAAGAAGACCGAGGTGGAGTTTAGTACTTTTATCCATCATTCGAGGGGTCTTCTGAGGGGTGTTCATTCAGGCATTTGGGGGCCTTCCAAGGGAGCATCATTGGGAGGTAATAGGTATGTAGTTTCTGCAGTTGGGGATTGTTCTAGGCATTGGTGGGTTACAACCAAGTCCCGTTGGTGTGAAGTCCTAGAAGCCCGCAACAGATAGAGGAAGTGTGTTGACAAAGAGGTAACCCGACGTTCTGTTTATGATAGAGGTTCTTTCTTGCATTTGTACCGAGCTCAAGGAAATTGGAAACACTTTATTGGTATGGAAACTTTGAGGCGACGTGATGAGATGGCAGATATGGGGAGCTGTTCATTTTTGGAGGATAGGCGTTTGATGTCGAGCATTGGCATTGGTGTGCAGGCTATGATATGTTTGGGCTATCTTATGCATAGGTTTTTGACTGCTGCTTGTTGAGATTTTGGATCTAATGGAGCTATTTCAGATTTTAGGTTGCGTCGGATGTTTAGCTACCCAACACTTTTGGATATGAGATTTGATCCGATAGCACATTTAGGATTCAAATGCGTGTTTGATTATCAGGTATTGGCTTCTAACTTTGTTCTGTGTAAATATGTCACGTTTGACTCTCGGCAGGTGGAGAGTGTGTAGGCATTAAAAATTATCTATAGGTCCCCGAATACATCTCGAGATAGAGAGAATGTGATGAACGCCATTATCTAAGTCAAAGAGGATTATCCGACGCCGACCAGCGAATCAACGAACTATGGATGACGTGGCCTGCATGCTCACCGCACCACTAAGTGGCCGCGTGCTCATCGGCCACCAAATCGCGAACAAAGTAGCCCGCGTGCTCAACGGCCACCATCCAGTGGCCGCCACGCCCATCAGCCAACCACCAAATCGGCAAACCAAATGGTCCGCTGTGCCTCACCGGCACCATCCAGTGGCCCGCCACACCCATCAGCCACCAAATCGGCGAACCAAGTGGCCGCGTGTCTTATCGGCCAGCTAACATAGAACCAAGAGGCCTCATGCCTGTCGGCAACGTCAGCTATCCATACGTTCGCGAAACGAATCGGAAAGCGTACAAGTCAATGAAATGATGAAATACGCGTAACGACAGAACAAGTCAAAACCGAAAAAACCAATAAAAGCCGCTGGCGGCTGAGTCAGCAACTTCAAACCGACTCGGCCGAACCAGTGGGTTCGGCCCATAACCAGGTCACCAAACGGTGACTCGGCGGCCGAGCCACCATTTGGTGGCCCGGCCAGGCCGAGCCACCGGGTGACAGTTCGGCCAGATTTGATGATTTTTCGGTTTTGACGGTTTTTCTTAGGATTTGTTTGTTCCTGAGCATCCCAATTGATCTGATACTGTGGTTATTCAGTTATTAACAGAAGATAAAGAGGAATCTCTCATTCTTATCAAAATATCCGCTTCCGAAGCTTATAAATACGAGCTCGGATGCTCATTTCTGGGGGGCTAGACATCAAGAAGGCGAAACGCTACCGAATTAGAGAGTTAAACCACAAATTTATAGCAAGGGTTAGCAGATCTTGACGATCTCCTATGCATAAAGAGTGGAGTTTAAGAGATCTGAGGCCCGTCTCTTATTCCTCCGGATTTAAGCTTAGTCTTAAATCTTGAGAAGAGCCATGATCTCGTTTGGTCGAGATCATCGCTGCAGCGATTACTTCCTTTGTGAAGTAAGAGCTTTGATCACCAATCTGTCAACCGGATCTGATCCGTGACGGTCCACGAATATTAACGTCCTCGGCACAGGCAAAGTTCCCACGCAAGCAACGGGTGATAAACGTCCGTTGCGCTATTTGACAAGAGTCGTATCTTTTGTATTTTCATTATATAAGGAGATCTTATAAAAAGATCAACTTTTTATTTGAGTTTATTATAAATGATTAAAGTTGTAATAGATTCAATCATAATGAAAACAACGATTTTTGACCCAAATAAGCCGGCGACCATAGTGGGAGCCAATAGCTTCGCTACCAAAGCTATCGTGCCGCAACCACAGATTCGGATCCTGGTTTACGAAGAGGTTGAGTACGAGTTCGACCAACTAAAGTTCGAGGAGTATCTATCGAACTCCTCCTCCAGATCCTCTGCCCCTCACAAGCACAAGACGATCAAAGCCCCCGTTGCTGCGGTAGCTACACATTGCAACGCCCTTCCGACCTCCAACGAAGCCAGATTTACAGATCTGGACTCCTCCTCAATCAAGAAGATAACCGATGTAACCGCGCTAACTTTATCGAAGAGGGCACACCAAAGGTAGAGCTAACAACTTGCGCATCGATTTGCTAAGGCTTTGGAGCCTGTTGACGGGATTGGCTATGAGACGGATCTGAAACGCAGAAGGCACCGAGTGCCCCAGCAACAAATAAATGGCCTCTCTTCCAAACCAACAGCGAATGAGTGGATCCAAGTCAAACGGACCCGCTCAACCCTCGAGAAGCGCATTCAGAAGCGTCGCGCCTTGATTGCGCACGCGCGAATTCTCCTGCGAGAAGCACAGAAGCTGAAGTAAAAAGAGATGATCAAGAAGCTACTGAAACCATGCCAAGTCTGGAAACCAAAGTCCGAAACAGCATCGACAAAAAGTCAAACAGCGCCCGAAACTGCCGAAATATGCGAACCAAAGAACGCTTCGCACCTAGTTCGTGTCCGGTTCGGTTCAGTTCGTACCTAGTTCGGTTCGGTTCGTACCTAGTTCGGTTCGCTTCGCACCCAGTTCACCTCCCGCAGTCCCGTTTAAGCCTCCGGCGGCCTCTGTTTCTGTCCCGATGAATCACACACCTCCGGCAAGACCCCGCGGTAGCGTGGACTTGTCCCAATTCAAGACGAGGATGACGGATCGCTTGGGTCCTTTACACGAGGATCGAGGCAAAGTTCCGATCAAAGAACGCTTGGGTCCAGTGACTGAACCCCGAGCAACCACTCGAACTGGGGGTCGCACACACCCTCGCAACAAGTCAGAGCTTTCCTATAATAGGAAAACCCCTGCACTTGACTGCCTCGGACGACGAATTAAAGTCCAAGAGCCCATCAAGAGTTCGCGCTCCCTAAAATGTAGCTCCAAATACGTGACTCTTAAGAACGCCAATAAGGCAGCAAGCTCTCAGAAGGAAACGTGTTCGTCAGACGATAATGTTATACCTAAAAAGTCGTGCCAACACGCGATAGGTTGCTCCGGCCATATGACAGACGAGTTGTACTATCGGACTGGGGGTACGAACAAGTCTCGGAAGAGTACCCGAGAAACAGAATCTCACTGCCCGTACGCTAAACTAATCAGGGCAGTATTATCAATGTGTAGCTGCCCCAAGGCCGCTCCACAAAGGGTCTTGGTATTTGAGAGGATCTCTAACGGAGCAACTAAGTCCAAGCTAAAACTTTTCCGCAAGAAACAATCTGCCGTTTAAGGTGATGAACCTCCGGAAGTCATAATAAATATGGCTGATAAGGGAAAGTCAACTCGATCTTCTAGCTCCGACCCCCTAGTATCGCATCGTCTGACTCGGCTACACGCAGGGACCACTAGACGCAGGAACTACCAAAGAATACAGAGAGGGTTATCCTCGGATGATGAAGCATCAGATGCTAACTCTGCAGTCACTTCTAACAATACGGTATCTAGCCCAGGGCAATCCCATGAAGTGTTTATGATTAACACCAAGGAAGCAACTAAAATGGTTGAGGATGCTCTAGCATGGCAGAAGCAAGCATTTAAATTCGAAACGAAAATGGCTATGTTGCGGATGAGGGAAGAGCATGACCAACAGATCCGAGCCTTGTCGAATCAACTAGGTGAATCCAGTAGTCGCAACGATGTTAGCCAAGCAGCTAGCGATTCAGACATGGATGAATACATCAATGTTGATGACCATCCTGTTGACCAGAACACTGGGGGTGGTCCCACTAAAAACAGCAATGCTGGGGGTGGTCCCACTGAAAACGACAACATTTAGGGTAGCCCCATTGTACCTCTTAAGAATCGTCCAAAGCCCTATACGAGTGAGGATGAGAAAATAAAAGATCTCGAGAGCAAAATTAACGCTCTGATGTCTGCTCGAGAGGTAAAAAGGACCAACATTCCATGTCCCTATCCAAGAGAGTGGGATTTAATAGCATACCCGGCGAAATTTAACTTGATTAACTTCATACCGTTTGACGGGAAGGGTTCGCCCACTCAACACCTGATCTACTTCAAGTCTCACTTGGGCATGGTCTCCGGCAATGAAGCCTTGATGGTTCGGTCATTCGTCGGCACCCTTCGCGGACCTGCTTTCGATTGGTACCACCGTCTCAAGCCCGGAAATATCAACAGCTGAGATGATATAGAGAGCTCATTCCTCGGTAACTTCTTTGATGGTGACGCTGAGATATCCATCAGGACACTCGTTGAGGAGAAATAGGAAGACGAAGAAACGATCGACGACTTCATCAAACGTTACCAGAATAAAGCGATAAACTACCGAGATCCGATCACAGGGGACTTCATCCTTCAAACCTGTCACAACAACCTCTCCTTGGATGTTTTGGAAGTTATGAGAGTAGCACCGTCCAACAACTGGAAAGAGTTGAAGGTGCGCGGAGAGCAGGCCGAACGCTTCCTCAGAAGGAAGAAAGTCGAAAGAAGCTAACCGACGGCTAACCCTCCGAAATCAAATTTCACCTCTCGTGGTAAAGGGAAAGCACCTGCAGTAGCTGTTGACACTAATCATACATCGCAATAGTAACCCCGAAGACAGCAGAAAACTTCAGGTTTGAGACTCCAAAAAGAGTACTCCTTCAAGAACGAAGACGTTCCAGCCATTTTCGAATCCCTCCTTGAAAACAACAAGATCAAGCTACCACCTATCGCAAATCAGGAGGAAGCTGATAATACTGCGGATCCAAAGTACTGTGCGTACCACAGGAGGTGTTAGCCCTTATGTTTTGATGATGTTTTACAATCACCATTATCGGTACTAATGGTTTATTAAGTATAAATATAGTGAAATCATATATCAAGCTTGTTAGTACTATAATGGAGGATTGGATGGAATATGCGCTACAACGATGATATCCAAAGGAGGAGGAGGCATAGCGATGAAGCAACGTTATTTCAAGAACAACAAATTCAAATAGAAGCTTCATCAAATTCAAGCTATATCAAAACTCAAGCATTGCATTCCATATGAGGATATTAGCTATCTTTTATTTTTCTCTCTAGTGCTAGAATGTAGGCAAAGAGTTATTGACTTCACTTGAATCTATTGGGATATCACACACACGTTTTCATACTTATGTTTTTAAGCGTTTTTTACAAAATACTATTTTTCACAAGTATGAGGACCTATCTGCAAAATTCTTTTTCCAAACAGTTTGTTTTTAGCATTAAAAACATTTTACAAAGTTTCATAATTTTCAGAGGTTAAATAAATATTTTCCAAATATTTTAGTTGTGTCAAAAAATTGTTTCTCTGATATGTATCAGAATGCGGTCGACCGCACCGGTCGACCGTACCGATGATCACTCGCCAGTGGGCAGCAGAGAGTTTGTCGGTCGACCGATGCGGTCGACCGAGAGCTCAATTTTTCTGTCGTTCGACCGCACCGGTCGACCGATGAAGTCTCTGTTTATTTTTCTCGTTTTCGACCTGGATAGCGATCGACCAAAATTTCCGTCGGTCGACCGCCATATTATTCAAACGGTAAAATGTGTCCTTTTTTTAGCGCCGCTCAGTACAGATCTCAGCGACGATTTGTTCCAGATTTTGGGGGATTAAGGGATGGGTTTAAACAGCTGTTTTTCTCCTATTTAAACTCCACCTCTTCTTCCTCAGTGTCCCAGCTTTTGCAAAAACCAGTGACGTTGTTTTTCTCAGAGCTTATATTTTCACTTCCTCAGTGTCCCAGCTTTTGCAAAAACCAGTGACGTTGTTTTTCTCAGAGCTTATATTTTCAAAACATGTTTTCACTGAGTTTTTGTGTGTTCACTTCCCAGCTTCAGTGTGCTCTTTCTCTTTGCCATAGGGACGTTGTAAAGAGAGAGTCTTACACCATTTCTACTATCTTGTGAGTGTGATCTTGTGTAGATCAACTGTGAGGGAGTGTGATCTTGTGTAGATCAAACTGTGTAGTGTGAGATCGTGAGGGGATCGCTGTGTAGACGAAGTTCCGGCTTCCAAACCGGGTTGTGTAGTGGATTTCTCCTCGAGAGTGGGGAGCGGGGACGTACGTCAGCGGACCGAACCTCGTTAACATATCACGCGTCACAGGATAACGATTCCTAACTCTATCTCCTCTATTTTGATTGCATTAGAATTCTGTGGTGTGCTTGTATTGTTTTTATTGCATAATTATAGCCTCTTGACCCTAATCACCCCCCCTAGGGTCCAATAATTGGTATCAGAGCTTGGTCTTTATATTAGTTTTTGGTTTAATCACCTTAGAGAAAAGATCTTATGGAGGCTTCAATGAATGTGCATATGCTAGAGGGACAATCCACCACTAGACCACCACTCTTCACCGATAGTAACTTTGCTTATTCTTTCCATCAACGAGTATAATAGGGTTTCCACGTGTGCAACCGCATACAAAATATGAGTGAAATTATGTATTACACATGAAAGAACCCCTCAAGTTAAGGAATCCAAGATTAGTGGGCTTATGCATGAATATGAGTTATTTCAAATGCTTCCAAATGAATCAATTGATGCTATGTTTTCTCGCTTCACTAACATTATCAATGAATTGCATGGTCTTGACAAGAAATTGACTATTCAAGAGATGAACTACAAGATTCTTTGTTCATTGACTCCGATGTGGGAACCCAAGGCGACGGCAATAGAAGAAGCTCATGACCTTACCACTTTACCTCTCGATGGCCTCATCGGAAAGCTCAAGGTCCATGAGAAGAAGCTCAAGGGGAAGGAGAAGGAGGAAGTGCCCTCACGGTATGTTGAGGAGCCATCACCAAAGTTGAAGACCATAGTTCTCAAAGGAGCTAGTGATAACTCCTCTTCGTCATCGGATAGTGAAGTTGATTTTTCTAGAGAAGTGGCTCATCTCTCTAGAAGAATTTCTAGACTCATAAAAATGAACAAGAAATTTAACCCACGATCTAACAACAAATTTCCTTCTCGTGTAGGAAAATGCTTTGAATGCAATGAACCGGGCCATATCGCTAAGGATTGCCCAAGGCTCAAGGAGAAGTACATGAAATACAAGAAGAAGAAGGCTATGTATGTCGGATGGGAAGAATCCGAACCAAGTGATTCGAATAGCAATGAAGAAGGAGCCAAACTTGCTCTTCATGATCCAAATGTTTGCTTCATGGCCCTTGAACATGAGGTAATATCCGACACCGAGAGTGAATCCTTCTACATGCAATGTGATCTAGCTACGGCTCTAGAAGAATTGAACATTGAATTCAAAAGAATGTCCAAAGAATTTTCTTCTTTTAAAAAGTTGCATGCTTCTTGTGATATCAAGCTAGAACAATTAACAACCTCTCTTGCACTAAAAGATGAATTGCTAGGAGATCTCGATTTCGAGAATAAGCAATTAAGACCAAAGATTGAGAGATTAGAAATTAAGGGTGGTAGGATTAGACCCACTCATGCTTATGATAATCATCATCACTATGGTAGAAATAAGTTTCATGGTTCTCACACTCATACATACAAAAGAAATTTTGTGTGCACTTATTGCATGAAACATGGTCATATTTCTACTCATTGTAGAATTAAAGATAACTTTGAATTTTATGGATTGATATGGGTACCCAAAGGTACCAAGACTACTAACCACCAAGGACCTAAGTTTTGGGTACCTAAAGCTACTACATCTTCATCTTCATCTCTTGTAAGGAACGTCACGGCAACGACGTAAGGAGATGTGGTACCTTGATAGTGGTTGCTCACATCATATGACGGGCAACAAAGAGTTATTTGCAACCCTATCAAGAATTGAAGGAGGTAACGTCTCCTTCGGCGGTGGTGAGAAAGGTAAAATCATTGGTGTTGGTTCTATTGGTAAGAAACCCTCACCCGTTATAGAAGATGTTTATTTGGTAAATGGTTTGAATCATAATCTTCTTAGCATTAGCCAATTGAGTGATAAAGGTTTTGATATTTCCTTTAAACCGGATAAATGCATCATTAGTTTGAATGGAAAAATTGTTTTTATTGCTAATCGTAAATCTAATGTATACATTTTTGAGATGAATGAACTAGTGAATCAAGATGTGAAGTGTCTTGCGGCAATTGATGAAAACCCTTGGATTTGGCACAAGAGACTTGGACATGCAAATATGGAATTGATATCAAAATTATCTAAGAGAAATCTTGTAAAAGGGTTACCTAATTTTCACTTCATCAAAGATAGTACATGTGAGGATTGTGCCAAAGGTAAACAAACAAAATCTTCCTTCAAATCTATTAATGAGGTATCAACTTCTAAACTTTGTAATTACTTCATCTTGATTTGTTTGGTCCTATGCGTGTTACCTCTCTTGGAGGAAAACACTATGTTTTTATGATTGTAGGCGTATAAAATTGCTTATAGGTCCCTTAGCACAGCTCGGTACAAACCGACGAACCAACGAGACGACGAGGTTAACGAATCGCACGCAAGCAACGGAATACATCCATTCGCGTGTGGAATCAAGCCAAGGGTTCGAAGAGTCAACGAGTCATCCAACCAAGGGCAGACTCGGACGAATCACGATCGAATCAAGATCAGTTTCAGACTCAAACTCAGAAGTGGATTTACTGCCAAATCAGGAATTGGATTTACTGCCAAATCAGATCAACAAATCAGAGTCTAAGTCAACCGAATCACGGACAGAACCAAAAAACGGATACAACGACAAAACGACGAAAATCTAAAAAAGATCCAAGCTTTGGGATTTCGAGGACTTGCTCATCCAGATTTGGTGCTCGGCGATCGTCAACGCCAAATAAGGCAGGTGTTCGAGAGGACCGGATCTCAGATCTACGCAGGCGCACTCCGGATCAAAGCTTGGTCTTTGATCCCGAGAATTAAAGGCTACTATTTCCTTGGCGAAATAGTACCCTCGGCTATTATTTCCTTAGCGAAATAATACCCGTCGTACTGCGTAGATCCGACCGGATCTAGATCTCGTGGTGGTCCACGGATAAACCCCGGCGTAGGCGAAGAACCCACAAAGCGAGCGACCGCAAAACAGGAGCTCGTGATTTGTTCGAAAGGAAAATTGTAATCTTTTTCTTTTCTTTGATTTCGTTGTAACCGGATCTAAAAAAGACCGGATCTTTTGTAACCAAAAAGCAATTACTTGAGATAACAATGAATTCAATGAAGGCAATTTTCACAGCGAACAATCTGGCGACCACAGCGTCGCAGCCGCGGATCTCAATCCCGGTCGTGGAGGAGGTCGAATACGAGTTCGACCAACAGAAGTTCGAGGAATACTTGTCGTCCTCGTCCGGATCAACCTCCCCCCGCAAGTCCAAGAAGTCCAAGTTCTCCTCCAGGAGAAAAACTCGTTGGTTTGAAGACGTTGAAAACACCAACGAAGATCTCACCCCGCTTGATGCCAAAGTCGCATCGGGTGAGATTCCTCCGATTCCCAACCAAGGCAGATCTACTCTGGCCAACCTTTCTGCCGCGGAAGCCGTGGTGACTCTCTCGAAGAGAGCCCGCCAAAGGCAACGTCAACGCCTTGCGAAACAATTCGCAAAGGCCATGGAGTCAGTTGACGGGATCCGCTACAACGTGAATCTGAAGAATAGGAGAGGCAAACAGCCTTAACAACTAAAGAATGGCGGTTCCTCCAAGCCGCCGACGAACGAATGGATCCGGGTCAAACGGAACCGTTCAACACTTGAAGAGCGGATTCACAAACGCCGCGCATTGCTCGCACAAGCACAAATTCTTATGCAGGAGGCCAAGAAGTTGGAGGAGGGAAGAGTGGCCAAAAAGTCATCACCAACCCGCCAAGTATGGAGGCCGAAGCAACCTCCAACAAAAGTCCAACCACCGGCGAATCAACCCAAGTCGCCGGTAATTCCAATAGCTTCTCCGGGAGATCATGCAGAATCGTCCCAAAGGAAGAAATCAGTTTTGGAGCACCTCGGTCCAATTCCCGATGAGAGAGGTAAAGCTCCAGAGCGTTTGGGCCTGAAGAAGAAACCCCGAACGATTCAACATGATGGGGGTCGCCGCAACCCTCAACATGACAAAGAAATCGTGTCACCCAAGCGCACTATGCTGCGCATTGAAGTTCAGGAGCCCGTCGAGGATTCACGCCCACAAAGGCGCGTTTCGAGGCACGTGACCCTCGAAAGTCCGAAGAAGGTAATTCACTCTCAGAAGGAAACGTTATCGTCTGATGATGATTACGTTATACCTGAGAAATCGTGCCAACACACGATAGGTTGCTCCGACTTCCAAACGGAAGAGCTGTACTATCGTGCTGGGGGTACGAACAAAGCCAGAAAGAGAGGTCCTCGAAGGCTAGAAAGTCAGTGCCCTTGTTCAAAGCTCATTCGGGCGGTACTATCTGAGTGCAGCTGCATCAAGGCAGTCCCCGAGAGAATTTCAGTGTTCGAAAGGCTTAGTACCGAAACGCCAAAACCAAGGCATAGGCATTTCCGGCAAAGAAAAACGGTAGGTGAAGATGGAGAATTTCCGAGGGTCACCACCAACATGACCAGTAGAGGGACATCGACGCGAGATAATCTCGAGTCAATTCTGAAAGCATCCCGGCCTAGAACCCGTTTGCAATCCGGAACTATCAAGCGAGCAACCTATGGTAGGGTTCGGACAACACTCCCTTCAGAAGATGAAGAATCTGATGCCGGCTCGACGGTCGCATCTGACAACACAGTATCCAGCGAGGGGCAACCCCGCGAGTCATTCATGATAAGCGCGGAGCAAGTGGCCAAAATGCTTGAAGACGCCTTAGCTAAGCAACAAGAGACCTTCAGGTTTGAAATGCAGATGGCCATGCAGAATATGAGAGAAATGCATGAACAACAAATTCAAGCACTGACGAACCAGTAAAGCGAGCCAAGTCGTCGTAACCAGGTTCATCAAGAAGAGGAGGATACGAATGCGGATGAAGCTCACAATGCCAATAATCCTCCCGTCAATGCAGGGGGTGGTAATGAGGATGCTAGTCGTAATGCCACACTTCCACCACAGAATCTTGTTAACGAAAACACAGGCGAAAGTTTGAAGATCAAAAACCTCGAGAACAAGATCAATACGTTGATTTCTGCTCAAGAGGTGAAGAAAACAGACATTCCTTGTCCATACCCAAGAGAATGGGAATCAATCTCATATCCGGCAAAATTCAACTTAATCAACTTCACGCCGTTTGATGGGAAGGGATCACCCACTCAGCATGTGATTTATTTCAAATCACACCTGGGGGTAATATCCGGCAATGAGCCTCTGATGGTGCGGTCATTCGTCGGCACTCTTCGCGGAGCCGCCTTTGATTGGTATCGCCGCCTCAAGCCAGGTAGCATGAACAGCTGGGACGATATGGAGACCATGTTCCTCACCAAGCCAGGTAGCATGAACAGCTGGGACGATATGGAGACCATGTTCCTCACCAATTTCTTCGACGACGACATAGAGATATCCATCGGATCATTGCTGGACGAGAAGCAGAAAGACGGGGAATTAGTGGACACCTTCGTCAAAAGGTTCCGGAACAAGGCGATGAACTGTCGGGACCCGATCACTGAGGAGTTTATTCTCCAGACTTGCCACAAAAACCTCGCGCTGGACGTGTTGGAAGCAATGGGGACAGCACCGTCCAAGACATGGAAGGATCTGAAGGTCCGAGGAGAGCAAGCAGAGCGATTCCTAAGAAGGAAGAAGGCGGAGAGAGGCCAACAGGCGACGAATGCTCCACAACAGAATTTCGTCCCACGGGGGAAAGGTAAGGCCAATTGCAACCTCAGCAACAGTAGCAGCAAAGAGCGCCACAACAATCACAGCCGCAATGGCAACAACGGCCTCAGAAGCAAAGAGCGGAGCCAAGATTTCCTAAGGTGTACTCCTTCAAGGACGACGAGGTGCCCGGCATCTTCAAGTACATATTGGAGAATAATAAAATCCAACTGCCGGCGATCGTGGATCAAGAGGGAGCTAGCAAAGTGACGGATCCGAAGTATTGCGCATACCATAGAGCGGTCCACCACCCTACGAAGTCATGCTTCCACCTCAAGGATAAGATCCAGGCATTAATTGATGTGGGCGTCATAACCCCGAAGCCCAAGAATGTTGGAGCAAACGCGGTTTCAATCAGCTTCGGATCGGTGCCCACAACATGGTTCGAGCCGAAACGCGTCACCAAAGTGGGAATGAAGACGGTGAATGATGACCCACATGGACAGCGCCAAAAGGGACTTGTGCCACACACAGCCCCAAACGGCAAAATCCTCTGGGTTCACCTCGACCTGGTTGAAGATGAACAATGGGCCGGATCGTCATCCAAGAAGAAATCCAAAGGTAAAGGAAAGTCTTGCTGCGGAGTCTCTGCTATCCCAGGAGAAGATGACGAAAGAATCCTAACTTTCCCGCTCTCCGAAGAAGAACAAGAAGTCTTCGCCACTAGAAGCGGAAATGAGTATCACTATAATTATCCACCACCTAGTGAGCAGGGGGTGAATAAACGGGGACCAGCCAAAACTCTCACGGAGATGGGGGTGATCACGAGTCCTACACCGGGTGAAGATGCTCGACGACAGCCGGCGGATAAACAAAAAAACCAGGAAGTACAGAATCCGAAGCAGTCTCGTTTCAGTCGTCCGATTGGAAAGGATAAACCGGAGAGTTTGAAAACTCCGCGCATCTTCGATATCATGGCTCAATTAGCTAATATTCCAGCGCGGATAACGTTGTATGAGTTGCTGCGGTTATCTAAGGAGACTAGGGAAGCCTTACGAGAAGCCCAGGCTAATTCTGAAGCATTCCTCACTCGGACCAAGCCAGTACCGGAAGAGCCAGAACCGTCAGTTCAACAATGCAATATAGCGACTAAGAACCTTCCCTGCATTACTTTCACCAAAGAGGATATGCAGACGAAGAATTCGAACCATGATCGGCCCCTATATTTCATCGGATACATCGGCTCCAACGAAGTCAACCGAATCCAAGTAGATCCGGGTTCCGCTGTGAGTATTATGCCGCTTCGCCTTATGCATAGCCTTGGCATTCCAGTCAGCAAATTAGCGTCTACAGGCACGGTCATTTATGGATTCAACACCAGCGGGTCAAGGCCTTTGGGAAAGATCCGGATAAAGTGCCAAATGGGTGATCTGAAGACGGAGGTCACGTATTACGTGATTGATGCTGAGACATCATATAACTTACTACTGGGTCGGCCTTGGATCCATAGTAATGTTATAGTTCCCTCTACCCTACATCAGTATCTGAAATATGTCGACACCGATGGAAGGGTCAGGACGGTGGTCGCGGATAAACAACCATTCAAAGGGTTTGAGAATTATTTCACTGATTCTCTCCTTTATGGTAACGAATCCGATACGGAACCATCGGTCCAGGGCACGGACAGCGGAGAAGAAGCTGATTCCGAAGCCGGATTCGATTACAATGGTGGTTTTGTTTTAAATGACATTGTACCCTTTGTAATCAATCTTGACGATGATCAATCGTCAGATGGCAGTTGTAACCGGCAACTTGCCAATAATGGAATAAATGACGATTTAGAGTACTCCCTGTCTCTTGATGATGTGATAAAAGAGTTGTATGATAATCCTGATTTGTATATGCCGCTTCGGTCGTCCTATGTAACAAAGGAACGCCTCCAGCATTCTTTCGGAACAACCATGATCATCCCGAACAAGATAGGAGGTGCAAAAGAAGTAATTTACGGTATAGGAAAAAGCTCTCCGTTACCAAATCATTTCCTAAGTGAAGATGAAGATGATGACAAACCTGGTCGGCATTTATCTAAGTATAGTCCGAAAGCGCGCAAGCTCATGGAAAAGCAGGGGTACAATTTCACACTCGGAGAAGGTCTATACTTCGATCGAGGTCCTCGTACTCCAGCCAAAGCGGTATATGTACCAAAAGGGAAACCCGAGGATTATTATAAATACGGGCGAGGCTTAGGCTATATTTATAGTCCGGAAGCGCGCAAGCTCATGGAAAAGCAGGGGTACGATTTCACACTCGGAGAAGGTTTATACTTCGATCGAGGTCCTCGTACTCCAGCCAAAGCGGTATATGTACCAAAAGGGAGACCCGACGATTATTATAAATACGGGCGAGTCTTAGGCTATGTTTCCTCGTCCGATGATGAATGTGGTTGGCAAATTATCGATCAAATTGCTAACAAAACTAAGAACGGATACTCTTCTGATTCTTCAGCTGGGGATTCCGACACAAGTCTAGGGGAGGCATTCAAAGCCCTAATGGTAAACATGGCTACAGCTGATCCGTCTACAATGAAGGACGGCGATCAAATGCCAACATGGGAAGACCCGTGGGTTCATCACCTGAACATGCAGTATGGTGATAGGTTCGAACAGAGAGAACCCCCCACTGAGGATAAAATAGTCCAAGTTAACATGGGCGACGAGGCCAACCCAAAGCCGATATTCATCAGCGATAGTCTTCCCTCAAATGAGAAAGAGGAGTTAGTTGCTCTCATCAGGGAGTATATTGACGTCTTCGCTTGGAACTACGAGGATATGCCAGGGCTCGACCCCAATGTGGCAATGCACCGCCTCGATATCAAGCCGGATGCCAAACCTGTCAAGCAACAGCTCAGGATTTATCTGAGAGGAACAACATCCAGATTGGCTAGCCAATATTGTCCCAGTCATGAAGAAGAACGGTAAAATCAGGATTTACATCGACTTCAGAGACCTGAATACGGCATGTCCAAAAGACGACTTTCCTCTCCCAATCACGGATGTTATTATCGACAATACGTGCGGATTTGAGAGAATGTCTTTTATGGATGGTTTCTCAGGATATAACCAAATCAAGATGCACCTAGATGATGAGAAGCATACAGCATTCAGAACGCCCCTCGGTGTATTCTGTTACACGGTGATGCCATTCGGTCTAAAGAATGCAGGCGCCACATATCAGCGAGCAATGACTAAGATCTTCCAAGAACATCTCAGGAAAACAGTTGAGTGCTACGTTGATGATTTGGTTGTAAAAAGCCGCAACAAAGAAGATCACATCAAGGACTTGAAGACGATGTTCGATCTCATGAGGAGTCATCAATTGAAGATGAACCCCACCAAATCCTTCCTTGGAATGTCCAGCGGAAAATTCCTTGGATTCGTCGTCACCACTAAAGGTATACATATCGATCCTGATAAGGTGAAGGCGATACATGAACTGCAACCCCCTAGAAATCTGAGAGAACTCAGAGGATTGCAAGGGCGGTTAGCTTACATCCGGCGGTTCATCTCAAATCTTTCTGGGAAGTGCCAACCATTCTCTAAACTAAACAAGAAAGGGGTGTCATTCATTTGGGACGATGCCTGCCAAAAAGCATTCGAAGATATCAAAACATATCTGGCGAATCCTCCTGTTCTCGTTGCACCAAAATCAGGTAGACCGTTCTTGATTTATCTCAAGGCGATGAACCACTCGATAAGTGCTTTACTAGCACAAGACGATGATAATGGTCACGAACAGGTAGTTTATTACCTAAGTCGGACCTTGATAGGCGCCGAGTCTCGATACCCGATGATTGAGAAAGAATGCCTCGCGTTGGTATTCGCAATGCAAAAGATGCGGTATTACTTGGTTGGACAGACAATTTACGTCATTTCCAATGTTAATCCAGTACGGGTATTTATGACGCAACCGGCCTTTATGAATTGGCGGTTAGCGAAGTGGGCCCTTCTCTTGTCTCAATATGATTTGCACTTCAAACAGCAGAAGTCGATCAAAGGACAAGCGATTTGTGATCTTCTGGCGGCAAACCCGACCACAGATACGGCAGAAGTATATGATGACTTGCCGGATGAAACCCACGAGGTTAACACTACGTCGCACCAACAAGTATGGCAATTATATTTCGATGGTGCTTCGAGGGCGGTTAATAGGGCAATAACCCCCGGATGTTCTAAAGTCTCCTCCGGAGTTGGAGTTGTCTTAGTTTCCCCGGGGATGCATGTGATGCCTCGGGCTTATTCACTGACTAGTCCATGTTCCAATAACGTAGCCGAGTACAATGCGCTTCTCATTAGACTCAGTTTCGCTAAGGAGCTGGGGTCGAATATCTCGAAGCTTTTGGGGATTCTCAATTGATAGTCAACCAAGTCCGTGGAGAGTATGAAGTCAGGAACCAAGACCTGATCCCGTACCACCAGGAAGCCATCAAAATGGCAGATTCTTTTGAAGAATTCTACATTGAATACATCCCTCGTCTCCAGAACGCTTATGCGGATGCACTGGCAGCACTAGCAGTATCACTTGCGTAGCCTCTCAAAACTAAGCTGTTAGTCACAGTGAGGACGCATCAGCTCTGCATACCCATATACAATATGGATATTGAAGAAGAAGATGATGGAGACATAAACGCCAAGGAGGTGAATTCAACTCAAATTGGGTCTGAGTCCCGAGATTGGCGCTTTCCTATCATTGACTACGTCCAATATGGTATTTTGCCAGAGGATGTAAAAGAAAGGGAATCAATCCGCCGAAGAGCACCAAGATTCTTCTATAATACCGAGACCCATACATTATACCGTAGAGGGTACGATGGTTTGTTACTCCGATGCCTTTCGAACAAAGAAGCAGAAAAAGTTCTTAAGGAAGCACACGAAGGAGAATGTGGTGCGCATCAGCCCGGTCCCAAACTGTATGATCGCATCAGGAGAATGGGATATTTTTGGCCAACAATGGTTCGTGACGCAATCGAATACGCCCGAGAGTGTCATGCTTGTCAAATACATGCAAATTATATGAACCAACCACCAGAGCATTTACACACGTCAACCACGTCTTGGCCATTCGAGACATGGGGTATGGACATCGTCGGTCCTATTTTTTCCCCCTTCAGTCAAAGGTGATCGATTCATTCTCGCAATCACGGATTACTTTTCAAAGTGGGCTGAAGCAATTCCACTTAGAGAAGTGAAGACGAACAACGTCATCAATTTCATCAAACATCATGTCATATACCGACACGGCATGCCAAGACGGATCATTCATGACAACGGTCCACAGTTCATAAGCAACGCCTTCGTCAGGTTTTGTGACAAGTTCAAAATTAAAGATATTTCGTCAACAGCTTACTATCCCGCTGCGAATGGATTAGCTGAAGCGTTTAACAAAACGATCATTAAGATCCTGTCAAAGCTCGTGAAGACCAATAAACGAGACTGGGACGAGACACAAATAATGAAGTCAAGACGGTGGTTGCGGATAAGCAACCGTTTAAGGGATTGGAGAATTATTTCACCGATTCCCTTTTATACGGCGCTGAATCCGATACTGAACCATCGGCCCAAGGAACGGACAGCGGAGATGAAGCTGATACCGAAACTGGGCTTGATTACGATGGTGGTTTTGTACTTAATGACATTGTACCCATTGTAATCAATCTTGACGATGATAAATCATCGGAGAATAGTTGTAATTGGCAACTTGCCGAAGAACTATCAATAAACGATGATTTAGAGTACTCGATGTGTGTCGATGATGTCACTAAAGAGCTTTATGATAACCCTGACTTGTATATGCCTCTTCAATCATTTTGTATGACGAAAAAGTAGGTACAAGATCCATGCGGAGCAACACTTGTCATCCCCGCTGGAATAGGGGGTGGAAAAGAGGTCGTCTACGGCAAAGGAAAAGCAGCTCCGACACCTGATCACTTCGTAGAAGAACAAGAAGATGAAGATAAACCTACCCCTCATCTATTCAGATACGACGCAAAAGCGCGCGATCTAATGGAGAAGTATGGGTATGACTTCACACGTGATAGACACAGTCTACTCAAACGGTGCATATCGCCTGATTACTCAAGAAGGTACCAGGCAATTAATGCTAATAAATGGGAAGTTTCTGAAAAAGTACTATCCCTAGTACGTTCAAGATAACCCATTTACCGGGAAGTTCCTTGAAGAATATTACACTTAATATTCTAGAGGATAACCCAAAATCTTTTTTTACCACCAAAATCTCTCACTGATCGATTTCAATTGACAGGTTTTTCTGGCCCTCTTGATTCTCTCCATGAGCAAGAGGTCCACTTTCAGTTCGGAGTCCCTTTTCGATAAACGAAAGAACTCCTTCCCTTTTTCTCTTTGGTTAAACCTTGTTCATGGTTATAACCGGAGTTGAAAATTCCACTTCGATAAACGAAGAACCCATTTTCAGTTTAGATAACTCATCCTATAAAAGGCAAGTCTATCTAAATTTTCCAGATTCTCGGAGTGGACACCCCACTTCTAGTTTCTTCTTCGCTGGAAATAGAATATAAAATTCTTCCTTTCCAGAATCAAGGAATAGAATATAAAATTCTTCCTTCCTTGTTTTCGGGTTCGCCTTCACCCTAAAAGAAGACCGGGAAATAGAATATAAAATTCTTCCTTTCCCGCACCGTCTTTTCCAAAATTTATCAATCTAGGATTCATCCTAGGAAGTTTATCCCGAATCCTAAGCAGGGATAAGTCTGCGCCTAACACGCGCTGCCGGTTTAGTCTTTTTCCGTAGAAAAAGACACCAGAGTTCAATTCTGGGGTATTCTATCCTGAAACCTAAGTAGGGATAAGTCTGCGCTTAACCCGTGCTGCCGGTTAGTTCTTAACCGTCAAAAAGAACACCTGTTCACATATTCAATATTGTGGCAGGTTGTTATTAATAACACCAAAATCCATGCCTTACACGCGTGGGGAATTTCATCCTGAATCCTAAGAAAGGATATGCCGACGCCTAACCCGCGTCGCCGGTTTCGTCTTTTTCCGTGGAAAAAGACACCAGAGTTCGATTCTGGAGAATTTTATCCCGAAGCCTAAGTAGGGATAAGTCAGCGTCTAATACACGTTGCCGGGTAGTCTATTCCCGTAACAATGGCGAAGTCTACGTATTCGAAGTCGTAGCATCAAGTCTAAGGGAGTTCATTCCTTTAGCACAACGTCACATGCGGAACGGTACTAGCCCGACTCAAACGGTAGTCGGTAAAGGCTAATCAAATCCGTTGAAGGCTGGGGGTTAGCCAAAAATCCTAAAGTCAACGCCTAACACGCGTCGCCGGGTAGTCTATTCCCGTGAGAAAGACGAAGTCTACGTATTCAATATCGTAGCACTAAGAGCGTTAACTCTCTTAGCACAACGTCACATGCGGAACAAATTTACATGATCCGTATGCTAGCCCGACTCAGACGGTAGTCGGTAAAGGCTAATCAAATCCGTTGAAGGCTGGGGGTTAGCCAAAAATTCTATAACTGCGAGTCATTGACGCATCAACTCCACTAGTTGGTCTCGTGACTTGAGCACCCAACAAATTCAGGATAAAATCCAGTATGCTAGCCCGACTCAGACGGTAGTCGGTAAAGGCTAATCAAATCCGTTGAAGGCTGGGGGTTAGCCAAAAATCCCAAAGTCAACGCCTAACACGCGTCGCCGGGTAGTCTATTGCCGTGAGGAAGACGAAGTCTACGTATTCAATATCGTAGCACTAAGAGCGTTAACTCTCTTAGCACAACGTCACATGCAGAACGGATTTAGACAATCCGCATGCTAGCCCGACTCAAACGGTAGTCGGTAAAGGCTTATCAAACCCGTTGATGGCTGAGGGTTTGCCAAAAATCTTATAAATACGAGAGTCACTGACGCATCAGCTTCATTGGTTGGTCTCGTGACTTGGACATATAACAACATTCGAAACCCTAGGGTCAACGCCGGTCAACGCGTAACCCTAGGTCAACGCTATTCAACGCGTTGCGATCAAAAAGTCAGCGTACGACGTTTAAAACCCTAAGGTCAACGCGTAACCCTAGGTCAACGTCAATCAATGCGTTGCAATGAAAGAATCATTACTACGAAAAGTATACGAGTATAAACTGCTTCTTAATACTCCAATAAAGTACATGAGTATAAATTGTTCCTTATTTTTGGTTGAGAAGTTCCTGGAGAATATTTTTCTAAATATTCTTAAGGATAACTCAACAATACTACGCCGGACAACGCGTCGCAAATAAAGACTCAACGTCAATATTCGAGAGTCAGTTCTATGTTGAACCAACAAACATGAGCTAAAGATTAGAAAATCAGGAATCGACTTCAAGTTTAAAATTCCGACAACGGTCAGACAATAAATGCAGCACCGGAACTCTTACAGACATTCGACAAAGCACCGAATAGCCTGGAGGATTGAAGGAATCAAGAACAGAAGCCATTCCAAAGTCCCGTTACACCGACTGAAGGTTGGGACAATCATATCCAAAGTATTCCAGACTCTTCTATAAAAGAACGAGGCTGAAATACTTTGGAGGGGGTATCTGTATAAAATTGCTTATAGGTCCCTTAGCACAACTCGGCACAAACCGACGAACCAACGAGGCGACGAGGTTAACGAATCACACGCAAGCAACGGAATACATTCATTCGCGTGTGGAATCAAGCCAAGGGTTCGAAGAGTCAACGAGTCATCCAACCAAGGGCAGACTCGGACGAATCACGATCGAATCAAGATCAGTTTCAGACTCAAACTCAGAAGTGGATTTACTGCCAAATTAGGAATCGGATTTACTACCAAATCAGATCAACAAATCAGAGTCTAAGTCAACCGAATCACAGACTGAACCGAAAACGCAAAACGACGAAACCCAACACCAAGGGGGGGCTCGGCCGAAACCGGCCGGCCAGATCTGTGCCCGGGCACAGTGAAGAGAGGCTATAAATAGGAGAGGTGGTTCATTTGTTCAAAGGTTGGAATTTTTGGAGGCGAAGCCCTGCTGGATTGAAGACTCAGATCTAAAAAAGATCCAAGCTTTGGGACTTCGAGGACTTGTTCATCCAGATCTGGTGCTCGGCGATCGTCAACGCCAAATAAGGCAAGAGTTCGAGAGGACCGGATCTCAGATCTACGCAGGCGTACTCCGGATCAAAGCTTGGTCTTTGATCCCGAGAATTAAAGGCTATTATTTCCTTGGCGAAATAGTATCCTCGGCTATTATTTCCTTGGCGAAATAATACCCGTCGTACTGTGTAGATCCGACCGGATCTAGATCTCGAGGTGGTCCACGGATAAACCCCGGCGCAGGCGAAGAACCCACAAAGCGAGCGACCGCAAAACAGGAGCTCGTGATTTGTTCGAAAGGAAAGTTGTAATCTTTTTCTTTTCTTTGATTTCGTTGTAACCGGATCTAAAAAAGACCGGATCTTTTGTAACCAAAAAGCAATTACTTGAGATAACAATGAATTCAATGAAGGCAATTTTCACAGCGAATATTTCTTGCCAAGAAAAATAATTGTTTTTGAAGAATTTGCTAATCATGTTAAAAGAATTGAAAATGAAAAAGATTTGAAAGTTGTGAAAATTAGAAGTGATCATGGTGGTGAATTTCAAAATGAATTTTTCTATAATTTTTGTGCTCATCATGATATAACTCATATGTTTTCCGCTCCTAGAACACCACAACAAAATGGTGTTGTTGAACGAAAAAATCGCACCATACAAGAGATGGCACGCACTATGTTAAATTCATTTGATTTACCAAAATACTTTTGGGCCGAAGCCGTCAATACGGCTTGTCATGTTTTAAATCGTGTTTTGATTAGACCAAAGCTTAAGAAAACTCCTTATGAACTTTTTTATGGAAAAACTTCTTTTATTGGTTATTTTCGTATCTTTGGTTGCAAATGCTTCATTTTAAATACTAAAGATCACTATGATAAATTTAATTCCAAAATTGATGTTGGTATTTTCTTAGGTTATGCACCTTGAAGTAAGGCTTATAGGGTCTTCAATATCCAAAATTGATGTTGGTATTTTCTTAGGTTATGCACCTTGAAGTAAGGCTTATAGGGTCTTCAATAAACGAAGTCTCGTTGTTGAAGAATCTATAAATAAGGCTTATAGGGTCTTCAATAAACGAAGTCTCGTTGTTGAAGAATCTATAAATGTTACTTTTGATGAGGCTAATGTTGGTTCTCAAGTTGTTTTACCTAGGAATGATGATGATGATGATATTGAGGGAGGATTGGACATTTTACAAATCAATGATACTCCCTCTATAGAAGCTCAAAAGGATGTGGATAGCTCCAATGCTCATGAACAAGTTGAACTTCCTAAAGCTTGGAAATTCACATCAAACCATCCTAAGGAACAAATTATTGGGAGTCCTTTGAGTGATAATACGAGTTGGCACTTTCCTTGCTACCCGTATTCCACTTTCTTTGCTTTCTGGTCAAACCTATAAAAGTTAGGGCCAAAGCCAAAATCCCCTCTCGATTCCTCCAATGAACGAGAGGTCCACTTTCAAATCGAGTGATCAAACCTTCCGACAGTTAGGGTCATCTCAAACTCCAGTTTGGTCAAACCTATAAAAGTTAGGGCCAAAGCCAAATTCCTCTCTCGATTCCTTCCATGAACGAGAGGTCCACTTGGAACAGTCAAACCTATAAAAGTTAGGATTGTTCCCGATCTCGCTTAGTCAAGCCTACAGATAGTCAAGACTAAGGTCGAGTCATTCCTTTTCGATAAACGAAAATCCACCTTTGTCCCCTTTTTCCACCAAACCTATAAAAGTTAGGGTTGAAATTGGGTTTTCTCCTCAATGAATGAGGGGTTCTTTGGGTTCAAATGACCAATCCTATAAAAGGTAGTGTCGTTCGAACTTTTTCGATTCTCGGAGTGGAGATCCCACTCTTAGTTTCATCCTTCCGGATTCTGGGGGTGGAGATCCCACCTCGAGTTTCCTTTCCAGCTGAAGATAGAATATAAAATTCTTCCTCTTCAGCAACGGGAGATAGAATATAAAATTCTTCCTCTCTCGTTTCCTTTCTAGCTAAAGATAGAATATAAAATTCTTCCTCTTTAGCGCCCGAAGACAGAATATAAAATTCTTCCTCTTCAGCACCGGGAGATAGAATATAAAATTCTTCCTCTCCCGTTTCTCAGTCTGTCTTTGCTTTTAGAAAAGACAAGATTGTCAAATCCGGGCACTCGATGCACGGGGAATTTCATCCCGAAGCCTAAGTAGGGATAAGTCAATGCCTAACACGCGTTGCCGGGTAGTCTATTCCCGCGAGAAAGACGAAGCCTATGTATTCAAAATCATAGCACAAAGCCTCAGAGAGTTTACTCTCTTAGCACAACGTTACGTGTGGAACGGATCTAGACAATCCACATGCTAGCCCGATTCAAACGGTAATCGGTAAAGGCACATCAAACCCGTTGATGGCTGGGGGTTTGCCAAAAATCCCATAAATCTGTCATTCGAAAAAAAAAAAATACAGAGAAATCACAAAAGAAGCAAATGCGGAGTTTCTATTGATAGACTGAGTCAAAATCATACAACAAAAAGCTCGTTAGCCCGAAGGCATCTGACGGCTAAGAATGTGAGATTTTAAGCTGAAGAGTCTATCTACATAACTCCGCTCGAGTTCTGCTTGCAGATCAGCTCGAACAGATTCTTCAGAACAGCCCAAAATCTCCGCAGCTTCACCCTTCAACTTCATCAGTCTCTCCTGAGTAGATCCGAGCTCCTCGAGTACCTGGTCACGAGAACGCTCTAGTCCAATCAGGTCATCTGCAATAAGAACGGCGGATTCCTCGGTACGCTTCAAGGCCTCCTTCAACCTAGTCGCTTCCTCGTGATTCGAATCCAAGGAGCGGAGTAACTCAGCTCTCTCCATATCCTTCCTCGCCACGTTAGACATTAGCTGCGCAATGGAGCTCTCGCGTGACTGAAGCTCGCACCCGATGGAAGATCTCAGGTCACGCCAGTCGCATAAGAAATGGTTTGGGCTTATGCACTATGTGAAAGTTCTATATTGCTTGCTTGTTTAGTTGCATGTTGCATTCCCCATTTTTGATGGTGACAAAGGGGGAGAGAAATCTCCTCATTTGTTGCATATACTTAAGGGGAGCTCATAGATAGGGGGAGCACCTATCTATAAGCTATTTTTATTTTTTTTTCTCTTATATAATGGTTGATTTTCATCATCAAAAAGGGGGAGATTGTTAGCCCTTATGTTTTGATGATGTTTTACAACCACCATTATCGGTACTAATGGCTTATTAAGTACAAATGTAGTGAAATCATATATCAAGCTTGTTAGTACTATAATGAAGGATTGGATGGAATATGCGCTACAATGATGATATCCAAAGGAGGAGGAGGCATAGCAATGAAGCAACGTTATTTCAAAAACAACAAATTCAAATAGAAGCTTCATCAAATTAAAGCTATATCAAGACTCAAGCATTGCATTCCATATGAGGATATTAGCTATCTTTTATTTTTTTTCTCTAGTGCTAGAATGTAGGCAAAGAGTTATTGACTTCACTTGAAGCTATTAGGATATCACACACACGCTAGTGCTAGAATGTAGGCAAAGAGTTATTGACTTCACTTGAAGCTATTAGGATATCACACACACGTTTTTATACTTATGTTTTTAAGCAAAGAGTTATTGACTTCACTTGAAGCTATTAGGATATCACACACACGTTTTTATACTTATGTTTTTAAGTGTTTTTCATAAAATACTATTTTTCATAAGTATGAGGACCTATCTGCAAAATTCTTTTTCCAAACATTTTGTTTTTAGCATTAAAAACATTTTACAAAGTTTCCTAATTTTCAGAGGTCAAATAAATATTTTCCAAATATTTTAGTTGTGTCAAAAAACTATTTCTCTGATATGTATCAGAATGCGGTCGACCGCACAGGTCGACCGCACCGATGATCACTCGTCAGTGGGCAGCAGAGAGTTTGTCGGTCGACCGATGTGGTCGACCGAGAGCTCGATTTTTCTGTTGGTCGACCACACTGGTCGACCGATGAAGTCTCTGTTTGTTTTTCTCGTTTTCGACCTGGATAGCGGTCGATCGAAATTTTCGTCGGTCGACCGCCGTATTATTCAAACGGTAAAATGTGTCCTTTTTCAGCGCCGTTCAGTACAGATCTCAGCGACGATTTGTTCCAGATTTTGGGGGATTAAGGGATGGGTTTAAACAGCTGTTTTTCTCCTATTTAAACTCCACCTCTTCTTCTTCCTTAGTGTCCCAGCTTTTGCAAAAACCAGTGACGTTGTTTTTCTCAGAGCTTATATTTTCAAAACCTGTTTTCACTGAGTTTTTGTGTGTTCACTTCCCAGCTTCAGTGTGCTCTTTCTCTTTGCCATAGGGACGTTGTAAAGAGAGAGTCTTACATCATTTCTACTATCTTGTGATTGTGATCTTGTGTAGATCAACTGTGAGGGAGTGTGATCTTGTGTAGATCAAACTGTGTAGTGTGAGATCGTGAGGGGATCGCTGTGTAGACGAAGTTCCGGCTTCCAAACCAGATTGTGTAGTGGATTTCTCCTTGAGAGTGGGGAGCGGGGACGTAGGTCAGTGGACCGAACCTCGTTAATATATCACGCGTCACAGCATAATGATTCCTAACTCTATCTCCTCTATTTTGATTGCATTAGAATTATGTGGTGTGCTTGTATTATTTTTATTGCATAATTATAGCCTCTTGACCCTAATCACCCCCTCTCTAGGGTCCAACAGGAGGGTCCTTCATCCCACCAAGGATTGCTTTGCTCTCAAGAATAGCATTCAAATCTTGATTGAAGCCGGCGTCATAACGCTGAGATAAGCCAAATGGGAATGGCGACACTTTGAAGAGTATACGAGTATAAACTGCCTCTCAATACTCCAATAGGTATACGAGTCTAAACTGTTTCCCACTCTTAACGAGAAGTTCCTGTAGAATTTTTATACGTATTATTCTTAAGGATAACCCGGTCATGTAACTGAGTATAATGTCACACCCAGTTCCGCAAAGGAAGCTGGGGGTGGATGATTTGTGTAACGGGAAGTTCCCAGAAGAATCCTACATGTAATTTTCTTAGGGATAACACGATCATTACGAACAAAGTGATAAACACTAAACTCCCACTGTGATTTCCGAACACTCTTTTGCTGAGATGAGATTCGATTACTTCGTTGGATCAATCTTCCCTCACGAAACTCCCATTCAAACTCTCACTACGTCTGTGCACTCAACACTCCCATTGTTAGCGTTCAGACATAGTACTCGGAATTGTAATCTCCCAATCATTGATAATTATCAAACCCCTCCGTGTTAAGTATTTTCCACTTAACACTAGGAACCCTCTTTGAGTGATTTGTACAAATTAACACTCCCACAGTAATTTGTACTCCCACTCTCACTGTTCACTTGGTCAAACCTTCATACAGTTAGGACTACAGTTAAAATCCCCTCTCGATTCCTTCAATGAACGAGAGGTCCACAAATCAAGTGATCAAGCCTATAAAAGTTAGGGTCATCTCACACTTCCACTCTCACTTGGTCAAACCTTCTTATAGTTAGGACCAAAACTAAAATTCCCTCTCGATTCCTTTCATGAACGAGAGGTCCACTTTCAAACCGAGTGATCAAACCTTCCTATAGTTAGGACCACCTTAAACTCCCGCTTGGTCAAACCTTCCTACAGTAAGGACCAAAACTACAATTTATTATCGATAAATGAGAAATCCATCTTTAGTTCGGTAATCAAACCTTCCGACAGTTAGGGTCATCCGAATCTTTTTGATTCTTTGAGTAGAGATCTCAGTCTTAGTTTCACCTTTCCGGATTCTTAAAGTGGAGATCCCACTTTGAGTTTCCTTTTGCAACTGGAGATAGAATATAAAATTCTTCCTTTTCAACTTTGGGAGATAGAATATAAAATTCTTCCTCTCCCGCATCGGGTTCTTCTTTGCCCCAAGAGAAGACACCACTTTTTTAACTCCCAAAATCCGTGCTTCTCACGCACGCGGAATTTTATCCCGAATCCTGAGTAGGGATAAGTCAATGCCTAACACGCGTTGCCGGTTTAGTCTTTCACCGATTAAAAAAACACCAGAATCCAATCTGGGGTATTTTATCCCGAATCCTAAGTAAGGATGAGTCAGCGCTTAACCAACGTTGTTGGGTGATTTGTTCCTGTAAAAACGACCGAGTCTACGTATTCAGTATCGTAGTAACAAAAATCCATGTCTTTTATGCGTGGGGAATTTTATCCCGAATCCTAAGCAGAGATAAGTCAATGCCTAACACGTGTTGCCGGTTAGTTGTTAACCATAAAAAGAATAAAAGCCTATATATTCGACATTGTGGCAAGTTGTTATTCATAACGCCAAAATCCGTGCTTCACACGCACGGGGAATTTTGTCCCGAAACCTAAGTAGGGATAAGTCAGCGCGTAACACGCGTTACCGGGTAGTCTATTCCCGTAAGAGAGACGAAGTCTATGAATTCAATATCGTAGCACTAAGAGAGTTAACTCTCTTAGCACAACGTCATATGCGGAACGGACTTAAACAATCCGCATGCAAGCCCGATTCAAACGGTAATCGATAAAGGCACGTCAAACCCGTTGAAGACTGAGGGTTTGCCAAAAACCTTAAAGTCTACGTCTGATACACGTTACTGTTTAGTCTTTTCATATGAGAAAGACGAAGTCTACGTATTCAATATCGTAGCACTAAAAGAGTTAACTCTTTTAGCACAACGTTATGTGCAAAACGGATTTAAACAATCTGCATGCTGACCTGACTCAAACGGTAGTCGGTAAAGGGTAATCAAACCCGTTAATGGCTGAGGGTTTGTCAAAAATCCTATATATGCTAAAGTTACTGACACACCAGCCCCATTAGTTGGTCTTGTGACTTGGGCATCCAACAAATTTGGGATAATATACACACATGCAGATGAATCAGTTTTAAATAATTGGTCCTGCAGCCCAATATTTGGAACCGCCACGCTCCAATGCCTTAAGAGCTTAAACTGTGTAGACTCCAGCAAATGAATAAGTATAAACTGTGTTAACGCCGAATAACGCGTTACAGTAAAGGCCGACGATGGTCGACACGTCGATAATTTCGCCAAAATAAGGTAAAAGATGATTCCAGGGAGTTCAATCACATTCAGATATGAATTTCTGACAAAGATGATCGGTTCAAAGTCAACTCAACGATAAGAACTAAATTCGAAAACTGACGCATCAACCTTAATCCAAGATTTCGATAACGGTCAGACGATAAAAGCAGAACCGGAAGAACTTCATCTATTCGATAAAATACTGAATAGACTGAATACTGAAGAAGTTAAGAATTGAAGCAGTTCACAGGTCCCTCTATGAGATTGAGGAAAGGGATTATCTTATCCAAAGCATTCCAGACTCCCCTATAAAAGAACGAGTCTGAAATTCTTTGGAGGGGGTATCTGTAAGCATCAAAAATTACCTATAGGTCCCCGAATACAGCTCGAGACAGAAAGAAGATAATGGACGCTATTATCTAAGTCAAAGAGGATTATCCGACGCCGACCAGCGAATCAATGAACTATAGATGACGTAGTTCGCACGCTCACCGGCCACCACCAAGTGACCCGCGTGCTCATCGGCCACCAAATCGGCGAACCAAGTAGCCCGCGTGCTCACCGGCCACCATCCAGTGGCCCGCACACCCATCAGCCACCAAATCAACAAACCAAGTGGCACGCATGCTCATCGGCCACCATCCAGTGGCCCGCACACCCATCAGCCATCAAATCGGCGAACCAAGTGGTCTGCGTGCTCATCGGTCAGCTAAACAGTGAACCAAGAGGCCTCACGCCTGTCGGCCACCGTCAAGCTATCCATGCGTTCGCGAAATGAATTGGGAAAGTGTACAAGTCAACGAAACGATGAAATACGCGTAACAACGGAACAAGTCAAAACCTGAAAAACCAATAAAAGCCGCTGGCGGCCGAGTCACATCAAAACGACTCGGCTGAACCAGTGGTTCGGCCCATAACTAGGTCACCAAACGGTGACTCGACGGTCGAGCCACCATTTGGTGGCCCGGCCAGGCCGAGCCACCGGGTGATGGTTCGGCCAGATTTGATAATTTTTCGGTTTTGACTGTTTTTCTTAGGATTTATTTGTTCCTGAGCATCCCAACTGATCTGATACTGTGGTTATTCAGTTATTAACAGAAGATAAAAAGGAATCTCTCGTTCTTATCAAAATATCCGCTTCCGAAGCTTATAAATACGAGCTCGCGTACTCATTTCTAGGGGGCTGGACATCAAGAAGGCGAAAAACTGCCGAATTAGAGAGTGAACTCACGAATTTACAGCAAGGGTTAGCAGATTTTGGCGAACTCCTGTGCATAAAGAGTGGAGTTCGAGAGATCTGAGGCCCGTCCCTTATTCCTCCGGATTTAAGCTTAGTCTTAAATCTCGAGAAGAGTTGTGATCTCGCTTGGTCGAGATCATCGCTGCAGCGATTACTTCCTTCGTAAAGTAAGATCTTTGATCACCAATCTGTCAACCGGATCTGATCCGTGACGGTCCATGAATATTAACGTCCCCGGCACAGGCAAAGTTCCCATGTAAGCAGCGGGCGATAAACGTCTGTTGCGCTATTTGACAAGACTCGTATCTTTTGTATTTTCATTGTATAAGGAGATCTTATAAAAAAATCAACTTTTTATTTGAGTTTATTGTAAACGATTAAAGTTATAATATATTCAATCACAATAAAAACAACGATTTTTGACCCAAACAGAGTGGTGATCAGATTATTAGGATATCGCAGCGGGTGAAGAGTAATGCTACTCTACGTTGGGTGAAGATTACTCCACATACTTCAGATCATACTGTATCGTTTGGGATTCTAGCTGATGTGACACAGATTGGGAATCATGCTGATTTGGATGTAGATGATAGGTTGATCGATTCGAGTGTAGCTGATAGATGGAGTCTTGATATGGCCATTGGTTCATCTCAGGTGGAGATGTTTGGATTATTTTAGTTTGGGGCCATTGGAGGTGCTATCAGCCGTAGACTTGATCGTAATGTTGGAGAAGGGTTGCGAACTCTTCTAGTGGATTGAGGCCTTTGGAGGCCATTTGGATGAACTACGTTCGGCTTGATTCCTTGGGCAAGAGGATACGTAGGCAGTCTTTCAGATGCAGCCAGTTTGATTTCGATGGGGGAGATTGTGTTTCAGCTCTAGTTTGGATCCCGGACTTGTTATGGATTGAGTTCGTTATCGTGAGGTGTTTCCACGATATCCTGGATATAACAAGTGGGACTTTTGGATGATTTGGTGTCGGATCAGTTTTGGTAGAAACATTCACCGAGGTGAAGAATTGAAGAAATGGCGAAAGAAGCTCGAAAGAAGCTCAGGAGAACGGCCAGGTAGACTGGCGGTCGACCGTGAGTCAGCGGCGATCGACCGCGAACGTGCACAGGAGAGCAGTAGGATTCAGAGCTGAAGGTCGCGGTCGACCGCGCCAACCCTGTAGGTGATTTTGCTCTCGGGTTTTGGTTCTGTCGACCGTGGCAGTCGACCGCAGATCAGTTTTGGGCTGGGCTTTGGTTTTTTAACCCGTTTTGTTTTGAGTTGGTATATAACCCTAAACCTGATTAATTAGGGTTAAGTAAGGACATTTTTTAGCAGTCTTTGAGAGAGGATTGTTGCATCCAATTGTGAGAGATCTAGAGTTTTGTTTTAGGGTTTGATCGGTGAGATTTGTAACTCTATTTTTATTCTCTTGATTTCTAATAGTAAGAACTCCCTTCTCCTTGCCCCGTGGACGTAGGCAACTTGCCGAACCACGTTAAACTTGTTGTCTTGCTGTGGTATTGTGTTTGGCTTATTAGTTGTGATTTATCTCGAGTTATTATTCGTGTCGCCTCGAAGCTTCCGCCGCGCACAACATTCCCCTCGTCCCTTTGGGTTTATGCTAATATGCTCTATTGAAGTTGGTTGTGCAATTATTCCATTAAAGGAAAAAAAGTCGGTTGTGTTAATTGAATGGTTGAGTGTGGTTCTGAGAGCTTTTAGAATTAGGTAAGAGTATGTGTTTGCTTCATTTATCATTATTATGTTTGTTGTTATAGTAGTCTAAGCGTACTTGTTGGCGTTTGAGCTTTATGATTGCAGAGTACTATTATGAAGTATTTTTGCAGCTATGTAGTGAAATATATTTGGAAAATGTCCAAAAGCTTGTCGATTTTTTTATATACCTGACCTTTTCATTGTCAGCATTTTGCAAATTTAGAAGGTTTTGGTTGTTGTAAAGCGTATTTGGCAATTTGTAACCTTGTACTTATTAGAAGGTTTTCAATGGATATATGTAAATATTTAACCTGCAGATTATAATGCTGCATATCAGTAACTTGTAACATTAAATCTTAATCTAGCTAATATTAACACATCTGGTCTCGATCTTTACATACATGAGAACTTCTTCGAAGCAAACCAAAGGATAGAGCTGTTGTAGATTGGGTTGTTTTTTCTGAATTGTTTGTCTTTTATGCTAGAACTTCTGAGAGTACTAAACCTTTTAATCTAAGATGCATTTCATCATGTTTGGACAATATTTTAGTTTCAAGGTGATTCATTTTGGCATAGTTTTGGCTCACAAAAAATGCAACATAGCTACTACAACAGCTTATTTTGGCTCGGTATTTTAATTCCACCCCATTTACCAAGAAGGTATTTTAATTAGGCAAACTTGCTTTAAGACATTTTAATTAATTCAACTTACCAGCAAGGCCCTTTTTCTCATCGGCGACCAATTTTTTGCGAGAGCTCGTCACGTGCGTGGCACGTGATGACTTAAACTGTTTTTTAGCTGCTGATGTGGCACGGATTTTCTGACGTGGCAGTGTTTAAAGGCGGGAATTAACACTCTAAAAATCCCAATTCACCCAAGTGGCAGTGTTTAAAGGCGGGAATTAACACTCTAAAAATCCCAATTCACCCAAAATAGGACAGATCTGTGTCACATCAGCAGCAAAAAATAGTTTTAACTCATCACGTGCCACGCACGTGACAAGCTCTCGCCGGAAAACTGGTCGCCGACGAGAAAAATGACCTTATTGGTAAGTTGAATCAATTAAAATGCCTTAAAGCATGTTTGCCTAATTAAAATACCTTCTTAATAAATAAGGTGAAATTAAAATACCAATATGGGTATTTAGCCATGGAAATGTAGAGTATTCTTTACGGCAGACCATAGATCCTAAGGATATCATTGAAGAACTTATTGAAGTTATGTGTGCAAATAGTTCTAATTTCTTGACTAAAAATTGAGACAAGCTATTGCAATGTTGCATCATAAGAAAACATAAAGTGAAAGAATTTATCAATTTTCTCTCCAAGCTATGAATCCTAATCCTATTCCTCAGTGCATCTCGGTAACCTAATGCGTGTATTCAATCCGTATCCAATTTCATATTTATCAAATTTGAGTACTTAGTTTCGCTAACCTAATGCTTGCTGTATTCAATCCAAATCCAATTTCATTTTTATCAGATTTGAGTATTTAGTTTTATGTTGGAAACACATCGATATCTGGATTTGTTTTATCGAGAGATGACCTACACAAATGTAGTAACATTTCTCCGCTATTCATTATTGCCCAGATCAAAAGCCTTGCGATTGTTCATGAATCTGTTTCACTCGCATGTACCTTTATCGGCTGTTAAAAGTGGAGTCAGTCAGATTTTAATGAGGAATGAAATAAAAAATATATATCTCTAGTAAAATATGACGAACTAGAAGTACAAGAAGATATAAATATGTAGCTAACATATCAAAACAATTAGTATAAATAAAAACTAAGCCACTATCTCAGAACTAGTTTTAAAGTACTAATGATAAAAAGTAAATCATAACATTAATGATACTAATAATGAATGTCGACGCCTAAAAGGATCTAGTGGAAGCCAATATTGTATATCACGTTAACAAGTTTCACAGTGTAAGTTGATCTTTCGTGCAATTTTCAGGTTTATTAATCCTCTTATATACAGTTTATAACTCGAGAAATTATTTTATAGTGTTAATTTTGAGAAAAATAATCTGAGGATCATTTATATGTATGGTTCCCTTCCTATCCTAATTTTCATTGTCATGTTACAATTTAGAGTTTTCAGTTTTTCTTCGGGAGCTCTGATAACCTGATACTGTTGATTTTCTGGTCTTCTATATACATCTTAAAATGAGATTTTCGCTAGCGCTACCTATTTCACTTTAAATCATGTCTTCCATTAATTTGTTGATTATTTGTAATCTTTACTACGCATATGTTCTATCTGCCCTCATCTTCTTTGCTGTTGTCACACGATATTACCGCCAAAATAGCCTCATGCGGCGAAAAAATTTGAATCCCAGACTTCTTGCATAAAACTGATAAGGCATCTTGCTCGGGTGCAGTGGCACTCTGCTCACTGAAAGCTTAATCAGAACAAAACTTAATAATATTGCTCAACACTATTTTAGTTCAATCTATGATTATGAAATTGAATTTCAGAATTTTGCTTCTTTCCATGTCTGTGATGGACATTGGAAAACAGTACAACAGCAATAGAAGACCATCGTCCCCTTATTCTTCACGGCTTGCAATTTTGAGCATTCGGCTTTCCAATGTCCATCCTCTCTACAAAAGGCACACTGATTCCTACCAACTGCAGGATGCCCCCCTCTAGACTGCGATCTCCTCCCACGGTTTGGACTTCTAGCTCTTGCAACCAATGCCCCCGCAACCGGCTCAATGGAAGTCTCATTGTCCTTCTTTCGAAGTTGATAGTTCACAAGGGCTGCGGTGACCTCACTATACGAAAGAGATGCCTTGCCATTAATAAGAGTGAGGACGAATGTCTCATATTCCTCGTCGGGCAAGGAACTCAATAACAACAATGCTTTATCCTCATCTTCAACAATGACATCTACGTTCGCCAAATCTGCAAGTAGCTTCGTGTAGTGGTTCATGTGATCACTAATGGATGTCCCCTTCTTCAATTGGAAGCGATAAAGCCTCCTCTTAAAATGCAAGCGATTTTCGATGCTCTTCGATGCAAACGATTTTCGACGCTCTTTGTCAAATATTTTCCCTCTAGGACCTCCCAAATCTTCTTTGCCGAAGTTTTATTTATCACATCATATTTTAAATCTTGGGTAAGGTAAGACCTAATCACACCACACGCCGTTCTATTCATTTTATTCCAAACCTTATCATCAATGTCGGCCGGTTTCCTGTCCAACTCCAACGTATCTTCCAAATTTTGCGCATTTAGCGCATCCATGACTTCGCATCTCCAAAGTCCAAAATTATTTGTGCCGTTGAACTTTTCCACATCTATTTTCATAGAATGTATATTCAAACTTTGGACAGCCTTCCTACTAGAAGAACCCTCCCCACTTTTATCTTTTTCAGCCATATCTCAAAGCACCCAAACTATTGCGGAACAAACAAGGAATAGATCCAACTTGAAAAAGATAGAAACTTTACTACAAAGATCTCATCTTTATCACCAATCGAAGCTCTAGATGAACTTCTCAACTGATCTACACCTCCAAGAAGCCCAAGCGTTGCCCGGAGCTCTAATACCAATTGATGGGGAGAAACCCATGTGCCGAGATCCAACCAAATAGCCAAAAGAGATAAACCAACACACCAACAAGAGCACAAACACAATCAACACCAGTTTTACGTAGTTCGGCGAGATGCCTACGTCCACGGGGCAAGGAGGGGGGAGTTTTTCACTATTAGAAATCAAAGGAGATACAACTAGGGTTACAAATCTCTCACAAACCCTCAACAAATCAACTCTTGATCTCACCAATTGCTTCTAGAATAGAATCCCAAAGAAAACTCCTTTCAACAACTCAAAACACTTGCCTTTATAACCCTTGAATCGTGTTTGAGTATTTATAGGAAACCCAAACGAAACGGGTCTGGAAATAGACCCAGCCCATAACCGCAGCGGCGGTCGACCGCGGCGGTCGACCGTGATCCATCCAATGTCCAGAGACTTCTGCGAGAACAGCAGTAGAATCCAGAAACTCATGCGGTCGACCGTGGCAGTCGACCGTCCCGAAAACAGAAACTTCTGCGGTCGACCGCCGCGGTCGACCGCCACTGATCCAAACACCCAGTACCTCCTGTGCACGAACGCGGTCGACCGTCGCTGTCGACCACCACCTAGTCTGACTAAAATCTAAACCTGAGCTCCATCTCTTCAAATCTCCACCTCGGCGAAGATTCTTCCAAAACTGAGCCGACACCAACTAAACAAATGTCTCGCTTGTTGCATCCAGTACGCCATGGCAACGGACTCATGACAATGGACCTCATCCACAACATGTCGAGACCCAAACGGGAGTACGAACACTCTCCCCAAACTAACAGTGTCTACTCACCAAATCGGCTGGATCAGATGTCGAGACCCAAACGGGAGTACGAACACTCTCCCCAAACTAACAGTGTCTACTCACCAAATCGGCTGCATCAGAAAACTGACTGCCTACGTATCCTCTCTAAGGAATCAAGCCTTCACATAGTTTACCCAATGGCCTCCAAAGGCCCTCAATCCAACCTGAGGCTGATAGCATCATCAACGTCCCCAAAATGAAAACAGTCCAACATCTCCACCTGAGATGAAACAATGGCCGTATCCAAACCATATCCACCAGCTACACACGGATCTACCAACTCGTCATCTGCATCCTGAACAATCTGATCCCCAAACTGTGTCACCTCTGCCGGAATCCTAACTAATGCAAAATGACCTGGAGTATGTGGAATAAGCTCCACCCGATGTGAAGTAGCATCAACCTTCACCCGCTGCAATACCCCACTGACCTGATCAATACTCTCCACCTGCCGAGAGTCCAAAGTGACAAACCTGCTTAGACCAAACTCAGAAGCTCCCAACTGATAGCCGAATGAACTCCTGAATTCCAAATGCGCAATCGGATCCAATCTCACATCAACGATGTGACCAAGTGCTGGGTAGCCAAATATCCGACGCCGACCAAGACCTGAAGCAGCTCCACCAGATCTAACAATATCTAACGCAGCAGTCGGCAACCTCATAAGATGACCCAAACCTGTCGAAGCCTGAATACCATATCCACTACTCGACAACCAACGCCGATCCTCCTCCAGAAAAGAACGACCCACTAAATCCGCCATCTCATCACGTCGCCCCACTGTCTCCTCTCCTAAGAAGTGTCTCCAACTGCCATGAGCTCAGCACCAATGCACGAAAGAACTCCTACTAGAACTAGCACGACGGGTAACCTTTCTGCCAATACACCTCCTCCAACTGTTGCGGACTACTAGGACTTTATACCAAAGGGACTTGGTTGCAACCCATATATGCCTAGTACAATCCCCAACATAGGAAACAAAATACCGATTACCTCCCACTGATGCCTCCATGGAAAGCCCCCTAATGCCTGACTGAACACCTCCAATAAGACCTCTCGATCGATGGATAGAAGTGCTAAACTTCACCACGGTCTTCTCGCTCATCCCACTGTGCTCACAGGACTTCAATCTGCAGGTCATAGCACTCCTTAACAATCTATGCACGGTATAACCAATAATATACCCCAGCACCAAATAATGCCGCAGTCTAGCCAAAGAAGTCGTCAGCGCTCTATCCACCACCGTGCTCCTAAGCAGATAATACAAGTTACTCCTCCTGACGCCCTTCATAACAATCATGGACCCTAATGTGACCTTCAAGCGAGAATCTGTTAAGGTCACCCTATAGCCTGCTGCCTCCAATACTCCAAGTGAAATGATGTTCTTCCTCAGTTGAGGAACGAACCTCACATCAACCAACTCCCGAATCATCTTGTCACTCGTCTGAATACGAACGGTGCCAATACCACCAATAGGGCATCTGTGATCATTACCCATAAGTACAGCATCCCCTTTTTCCAACTCCTGAAAGGTGGAGAATCAATCCCTCCTAGGGCATATGTGGTAAGTTGCACCCGAATCCAACATCCACTCGGTGGAGTCGGCAACACCAACTGACGGAAGAGCTGGACATGAATATCCTGAAGAATCTGAATCTGAAACGTCACCACTAGCCTTGGCAACATTCACCTCTGAAGCTTGAATAGCTTTCCCCTTATTCTTCACGGCTTGTAATTTTGGGCATTCGGCTTTTCAATGTCCATCCTCTCTACAAAAGGCACACTGATTCCTACCAACTGCAAGATGCCCCCCTCTAAACTGCGATCTCCTCCCACGGTTTGGACTTCTAGCTCTTGCAACCAATGCCCCCGCAACCGGCTTAATGAAAGTCTCCTTGTCCTTCTTTTGAAGTTGATAGTTCACAAGGGCTGCGGTGACCTCACTATACGAAAGAGATGTCTTCTCATTAATAAGAGTGAAGACGAATGTCTCATATTCCTCGTCGGGCAAGGAACTCAATAACAACAATGCTTTATCCTCATCTTCAACAATGACATCTACGTTCGCCAAATCTGCAAGTAGATTCGTGTAGTGGTTCATGTGATCACTAATGAATGTCTCCTTCTTCAATTAGAAGCGATAAAGCATCTCTTTGTCAAATATTTGCCCTCTAGGACCTCCTAAATCTTCTTTGCCGAAGTTTTATTTATCACATCATATTTTAGATCTTGGGTATGGCAAGACCTAATCACATCACACGTCGTTCTATTTATTTTATTTCAAACCTTATCATCAATGTAGGCCGGTTTTCCGTCCAACTCCAACGTATCTTCCAAATTTTACGCATTTAGCGCATCCATGACTTCGCATCTCCAAAGTCCAAAATTATTTGTGCCGTTAAACTTTTTCACATCTATTTTCATAGAATGTATATTCAAACTTTGGACGGCCTTCCTACTAGAAGAACCCTCCCCATTTTTATCTTTTTCAGCCATATCTCAAAGCACCCAAACTATTACGGAACAAGCAAGGAATAGATCCAACTTGAAAAAGATAAAAACTTTACCACAAAGATCCCATCTTTATCACCAATCGAAGCTCTAGATGAACTTCCCAACTGATCTACACCTCCAAGAAGCCCAAGCGTTGCCTGGAGCTCTGATACCAATTGATGGGGAGAAACCCCTGTGGCGAGATCCAACCAAATAGCCAAAAGAGATAAACCAACACACCAACAAGAGCACAAACACAATCAACACCAGTTTTACGTGGTTCGGCGAGATGCCTACGTCCACGGGGCAAGGAGGGGGGGAGTTTTTCACTATTAGAAATCAAAGGGGATACAACTAGGGTTACAAATCTCTCACAAACCCTCAACAAATCAACTCTTGATCTCACTAATTGCTCCTAGAATAGAAGCCCAAAGAAAACTCCTTTCAACAACTCAAAACACTTGCCTTTATAACCCTTGAATCGTGTTTGAGTATTTATAGAAAACCCAAACGAAACGGGTTTGGAAACAAACCCAGCCCATAACCGCAGCGACGGTCGACCGCGGCGGTCGACCGGGTTGACCGCGGCGGTCGACCGCCCCGAAAGCAGAAACTTCTGCGGTCGACCGCCACTGATCCAAACGCCCAGTACCTCCTGTGCACGAACGCGGTCGACCGCCACGGTCGACCACCACCTAGTCTGCCTAAAATCTAAACCTGAGCTCCATCTCTTCAAAAGGCTGGTCGACCACGATCGTGCACGGATCCAGGATTTGTGCCTGGACTTGGCGTGGTCGACCGCCAGACCCTGTAGGCGATTTATGGTCTCTGTCGTTGGATCGCAGTCGACCGCGAGATTGGGGGCAGTCGACCGCCAATCGGGTCAAAGCCCAGTTTTGGTTTCCTGTTCTTATTTAGTTTTGGTATTTGTATAAATACCAATACACGTTCTAGGGTTTCTTAAGGCAAGAGTTTGGGATATTTAGAGCACAGAAAAGAGGAATTTTCTAAGCTATTTGATTAGAGTTTATTTGGAGAGATTAATAGCTTTGTTGGTGAGATTAGTTTGTTCCTTCGAGTGATTTGTAATCTCAAGTTGTACTCTTCTTCTCTATTAGTGAAAAACTCCATTCCCTTCTTGCCCCGTGGACGTAGGCAATTGCCGAACCACGTTAAAATTGGTGTTTTGTTTGTGCATTGGTTTTGGTTGGTTTTGGACCTCTTTGATCGGCATTTGGTTTGGTTCCTCGACACGGTTTTTAACAACAATTGGTATTAGAGCACAACAATTGGTATCAGAGCTCAGGCTACACTTGGGCTATTTAGAGAAGTAGATCGATTTGGGAAGCTTGTCTAGGGTTTCAGTTGGTGAGAAAGGTGTGATCTTTTTAGTAAAGCTTCTTTCTTTTCTCAATTTTGGATCTATTCTTCGTTTGTTTCCGCACTGGTTGTTGGTGTGTTGAGGATTATGGCCGAGAAAGAGGGAGTTGAGGGTGGTTCTTCAGGTATAAAGATTGTCCAAAGTTTGAGTATCAACTCGATGAAAATTAACGTGAAGAAGTTCAATGGCACTAACAATTTTGGACTTTGACGATGCGAAGTCTTGGATGCGCTCAATGCACAGAATTTGGAAGATACGTTGGAGTTGGACGGGAAACCGGACGACATTGATGAGAATGTTTGGAAAAAGATGAATCGGACAGCGTGTGGTGTGATTAGGTCTTGTCTCACTCAAGATCTAAAATATAATGTGATGAATGAGACTTCGGCTAAGAAGATTTGGGAAGTCCTAGAGGGCAAGTATTTGACGAAGAGCCTCGAAAATCACTTGCATTTGAAGAGGAGGCTTTATCGCTTCCAATTGAAGAACGAAACATCCATTAGTGATCACATGAACCACTACACGAAGCTTCTTACGGATTTGGCGAATGTAGATATTATGGTTGAAGATGAGAACAAGGCGTTGCTATTGTTGAGTTCCTTGCCCGACGAGGAATATGAGACGTTTGTCCTTACTCTTATTAATGGGAAGGCATCTCTTTCATATAGTAAGGCCACCGTTGCATTAGTGAATTACCAACTTAGGAATAATGACAAGGAGACTTCTATTGAGCCGGTAGCGGAGGCATTAGTTGCAAGAGCAAAGGGTCCAAACCGAGATAGAATGTCACAGTCTAGAGGGGCATATCTTGGAATTCGTAGGAATCAGTGTGTTTTTGTAAAGAAGATGGACATTGTAAAGCTGAATGCCCGAAGTTGAATGATCAAGCGTGGAAGAATAAGGGGAAAGCTATTCAGGCTTCAGAGGTGAATGTTGTCAAGGCTAGTGGCAACGATTTAGATTCGGATTATTAAGGCTACTCATTATCTGCATTGTCGTCAGTTTGTGTTGCCTACTCTACAGAGTGGATGTTGGACTCGGGTGCTACATATCACATTTGCCCTAGGAGGGATTGGTTCTCCAGCTTTCAGGAGTTAGAAAGAGGGGATTTCGTGCTCATGGGTAATGATCATGAATGCACTATTGGTGGTATTAGCACCGTTCGGATTAGGATGAGTGACGGAGTGATTCGGGAGTTAGTTGGAGTGAGGTTCGTTCCTCAGTTGAAGAAGAACATCATTTCACTTGGAGCTTTGGAGGCAGCAGACCATAGGGTGACCTTGGCGGATGCATGTTTGAAGGTTACATTTGGGTCGTCAGAAGGAGTAACTTATACTATTTGCTTGGGAGCACGGTGATTGATAGAGCGCTGACTACTTCTTTGGCTAGACTGTGGCATTGTTTGGTGCTGAGATATATGATTGGTGATGCCGTGCATAGGTTATTGAGGAGTGCTTTGACCTGCAGATGGAAGTCCTTTGAGCACATTGGGATGAGCAAGACTGTGGTGGAGTTAGGCATTTCTATCCATCGAGCGAGGGGTCTTTTAGGAGGTGTTCAGTCAGGCATTTGAGGGCCTTCCAATGAGGCATCATTGGGAGGTAATTGTTTTGTAGTGACACTGCAATGAGAAGTTGTAATTCAAAATTAGATTTTATTTTCGACGGAAAGAAAATGGAATTAACATTGAAGAAACCGTGAGAAGTTTGGTGAAGAACAGGTGTTGGAAGAGCTCAGGGTTCTGTTTGGGAGCTGCGCGGTCGACCGCGGTGCAAGGCCGGTCGACCGTGATCGTGCACGGATCCAGGATTTGTGCATGGACTTGGCGCGATCGACCGTGAGACCCTGTATGACTTTTTTATGGTCTATGTCGTTGGATCACGGTCGACCACAAGATTGGGGGCGGTCGACCGCCAATCGGGTCAAAGCCCAGTTTTGATTTCTTGTTCTTATTTGGTTTTGGTGTTTGTATAAATACCAATACACGTTCTAGGGTTTCTTAAGGTAAGAGTTTGGGATATTTTGAGCACAGAAAAGAGGTATTTTCTGAGCTATTTGATTAGGGTTTATTTAGAGAGATTAAGAGCTTTGTTGGTGAGATTAGTTTGTTCCTTCGAGTGATTTGTAATCTCAAGTTGTACTCTTCTTCTCTATTAGTGAAAAACCGCATCCCCTTCTTGCCCCATGGACGTAGGCAATTGCCGAAGCACGTTAAAATTGGTGTTTTGTTTGTGCATTGATTTTGGTTGGTTTTGGCCCTCTTTGATCGGCGTTTGTTGTGCATTGATTTTGGTTGGTTTTGGCCCTCTTTGATCGGCGTTTGGTTTGGTTCCTCGACACGGTTTTTAACAACAATTGGTTGGTTGGTTTTGGCCCTCTTTGATCGGCGTTTGGTTTGGTTCCTCGACACGGTTTTTAACAACAATTGGTATCAGAGCACAATAACCAGTAAATCCATCACTAATGCTCACTGGTGATGGGCAGACCCGTCGCCAATACTTATTGGCGATAGATACTTATTGGCGACGGGCAACTCGTCTCAAATGAATATTGGCGACAGATCTTGTCTGTCGCTATTAGGAATTGGCGATAGTCTTTACCCATCACCAATACACATTGGCAACGGGGCTTCCCGTCGCCACTGAAAAAATTATATACCCCTAAAATTTTTATATTTGCTAGTACCTCCCATATGAGAATACACATATACGAACTTGTATCCATACATCAATCCAATCACAACAATACATATCCAACAATCAACCATAATGTTTATTCACATTCAAAATATTCATCGACCAATCCGACCACATTATCCAACAATACTCATCCAATAATCCAACCACAATACATCTCGATACTCAAACAATATTCATCCACAAAGCAATATAATCACAAATATAATATATATAGATAAAACCTAAGAGTCATAACATGTCTAACACAATCCAAAAATACATAAATATAAGAACAAGTCCTAACCACTCCTTATCATTGTCGTCGTCCCTATTATTGGCAGCGGGAAGAGTTGGGGGGAAATGGGGAGAGAGGGAGAGGGGGGAGGGGGAAGGGGAAGGTGAGAAAATGGGGGGCGGCTAGGGCTTCGAGATCTATTTTAATTTTTTTTGTGGGGATCAATCATTGGCGTCGCGATGACCTGCTGCCAATGAGTTTTGGCGTCGGGTGAACATTGGCGACGAAAGCGAAGGGGAATCTGAGAAAATGGGGGGCGGCTAGGGCTTCGAGATCTATTTTAATTTTTTTTGTGGGGATCAATCATTGGCGTCGCGATGACCTGCTGCCAATGAGTTTTGGCGTCGGGTGAACATTGGCGACGAAAGCCAGCCCATCGCTAATGTTTGTACAGCCGACAGGTACGATGTTCGTTACCAATAACCCGTCACCAATAGTAGGATTTTTGCTAATCACTTCATTATGTTGTGTTGGGGCTTTCCATCTACATTCATGCCACTTATGATCTATCTTTTTCTTCCTATGCTAAAGTTATTCTCCTAAGCGCATCTCCAACAATGATCCTAGCTTTTACCTATATTTGAGGAGCAAATATCTCATCCTAGAAAATAGGGAGTCAAATAAGGAGCAAGTGCTCCAACAATGCTCCCCAAAAGGCTCTCTAAATAGTTTTGGACATTTTTCACTTACCTCCTTTTGTAATAAATAATTGTAACGGCTATATTATAACGGCTATATTCTAACGACTAAATTATAACGGCTATATTTCAACGGCTATATGACCTCTATAAATAATATCATATGCACTCTTATTTTTCACTCAACTCAAATTGTGTTCATTGTTAGCATCATTTTTCCAATATCATCTATGTCTCATAACAACGAAATAGCTGCGTTCCTCATGGAAGAAGAAGCTAACAAGGAATACGCAATGCTCTTAGGAATGATCGCCCTTGAAGAGGAGCGGGTGGCTAACGAGAGGAGTGCATCGTGCCGTCTTGGTTCCGTTCGAGGCCATGTTGTCAATTGCACGTTTTCCCTTTCCCTTTCTTAACAGTTCCTTTGTAGTTTTTCTTCCTATTGGTCTTTCCAATCCTTCGGAAAAGGTATCACGAGCAATATCATCTTCTCCCAAATTTATTGTATCTGGACTTGAAGGAATGGAACTTTCAGGACTAGAACTTGCAGGACCAGATTTGTTTGGAGTTTTAGATTTTTTTTCTTAGAACTATCAATTCTCCACTTTGGTGCATCTTTTAATTCTCTCCAACAATGAAGAAATTGAAATGGATGCTTTTGGATGCTCGTGTACAATTTCACTACTTGACATACCTATTTAGAAATTAAGCCTACTTAAAAATTATTATACGTAAATAAGATAATTAAAATTTTGAATGAAATTAATACCTTATCGCTCTCACTAAGACCACTTTGTTGCCTTGCTGAAATTTGAGCATAGTAACCATAAAATTTATTTACAGAAAGTTGAATTAACGACCAACGCTTCATTAAAGAACTTGTCGTCCGTTGAGAGTCACAATTCTTGAATTGATGGAAGTAATCATGCACCATTTGCCAATATCTTTTATTTTTTTAATTGATCCCTTGCACTGCATCTGTGCTTATGTTGAGCCATGCGGATACAAGTAGAATGTCTTCTTCCACGGTGAAGTTTTTCGTTCGTCCGGTTTTTCTAGAAAATTTATTTTCAGTTGACTCAACTGGCATGACAGATTGATTGGGATTTTCATCTAGTAGACCACTATCAGACAATGATCCCTCATTTAGTAGAGAAGTGTAATAATCCATCTGTCCAAAAATAATACAAATTAATGTCAACACTATAATTAGTTTAAAAAAATAAAAATGAAATGAAAATTAATAAATCAGTTGTAAGTATAAAATATGAGAGAAATAAAATAATTAAGAGATGAACTAATTTACTTACCTTTAAAAAAATAGTAGAATGCCAAGTGCTTTTAAATTATGAGATGAACTAATTTATCCTATACAAAGATGCAATATATATAGATGAAATGAGAATGAGAGGGGCTTGAATGCAAATATGACCGTTGTATTTTTTTGAACCGTTGCAAAGTACTGCAGATATAGGGAGTGTCTGTTCTTGTCTTTGATTTGGAAGATGCTCTCAAGGACCCTATATTTGGAATATGGGATAGGAAGCTTGTTGGAGCTAATTATTCACCTCCTACTCCCTAAATTTGAGCTAGGACATGAGATAAGGAGCCTCTGGGAGTTGCTCTAAGCACGCTATGAAACAAGTCTAGAGGACCTATGCTGTGAAACGTTCAGTGTACTAACGGTCAAAATCAACGAGCGATGTAATCGGCATCAAAGTAAGAATGTGATGCTAAAGCTATATTGTTTTGAGAGTATTGGACAAGGAGCAACTTACAAGATATGTCACATACTAATTCTGTCACGTTTCAATTCTTGCAGTCAATTATATATATAGGACCAGTTATTTTGTGCCAAATGCATTTGTGTTCTCCATGCAGGATTCAAGGAATCCGACAAGGATTTGACTGCAAAAGCGACCTCTCTGATCGATCACATACAAAGCAACTAGACGATATATTACAGAAACTCAGAAGAAGACAATGAGTATCCAATACAAATTTGAAGTTAGTGACTGTACTAATATAATAGTCTGATTGCATTAGCATAATTTTGATAATTGTACTAATAACATATTCTGATTGCGTGGATAGTCATTGCTCTGAAATAATAATTAATTGTGATTGCAGTGATTTAGATTTGACATTAACCAAATATGTTCAATCTCCTTTTCTCGCTAAATGATTTTGTACTTTTAAGTCTATTTGTATAATTTTGACGACTATTCTAACGTGTAAAATATTCCGATTGCACAGATAGTTACTGCTCTGATATGATACTACGAGCACACTGATTTAGAATTTGACCTCCTTTTTCGCTAAATCATGATTTTGTACAAGGGCCCATCTGCAGTTTTTTTTTATTTTTAACCCCTATAAACTAACTACATAAAGGTGGAGAGGTCACTGTAAATGATGCAGACATCTTTACATATAATAGATCGGTGTTGTTAGGTGCTTAGATATCAAATTTATAATTAACAGTTGGCTATGATAATGACTAAGTTGGATGAAGCGAAAAGTCCTAGGGAGATAGAGATGCGTCTATTTTAGACAAGAATAATCACACAAAACGGCACGGAAAACAGCATAGAGTCCTAATTCATTAATAATTGGTTTCATAATCAAATCTTATAACTAGTCAAAATAAAACTAAAAAATTAAAATTAAAATTAAAAAAAATAAGCATTGGGTTGGCTAAATGAGACGCCATCAAGTTAGAATTTTGTGTTTGTACGGTTATGATAGGAAAACGTGAGTGGCTTGGAAGTTAATTCTCTATGTGTATGCTTTTCCATACAAATCTTTATAAAATCATAAAAATAATACAAGGCAAAACACATGGCGGCACAGTATCATTGAAAAAAGAAATTTCATAGAAGATCCTCTGTATAGAATCATCTGTATAGCAGATCCTCCGTATAAGAAGAAAAGAGACGACTACATGTGTCCCACTATATATTGTTGATATTAGGCTTAGTCTCACATTGATTATGAGAGGACGCCTCACCCTCCTCTACTTGTATATATATATATGTGTACACATTCAGTACTTTAACTAAGGAAAATTTACTCCAAGACTCTCTCTCTCTCTCTCTCTCTCTCTCTCTCTCTCTCTCC
>NC_033802.1:9212872-9243821 GCF_001876935.1 Asparagus officinalis
ACACTCTCTCTCTCTCTCTCTCTCTCTCTCTCTCTCTCTCTCTCTCTCTCTCTCTCTCTTATCATGGTATCAGAGCGAGGTTAATTTTTTGCCAAAATTTGGCATTGCCGCATTGTGACCTCTTCGTTGTCGCCTCCGTGCTTGCCGCATCGCGGCCTCCGTGACTGTCGTTTCTTGGCCTCACATGAACGGCATCGCCGTTTCACATTCAGTAACGGCATCGCCGTTTCAAGCAGTCTCTCGGCTTCTGTTTTAGCCGTCTCTCAGCTTCTTTTTTTTAGCTGTCTCTCGGCTTCAAACGAACGACATTGTCATTTCACAATCAGTAACGGCATCACCGTTTTAACCCATCTCGACGTCTCAATGTCTCAACATCAGCGTTGATCCGTCGTGGGTGGGCGTCCCCTGTATTGTCACTTAGTTATGGGCCTTTCCACCTTTGTGTTACATTTAAGTAGGCCTTCCCTATACAACATTGTTGTTAATATAGCTCTTTCAGAAAAGATCCTTCAACCAGCCCAGCCCCTCAATGATCAAAGTGTTTGGGTAGGGTGGTCCACCATTGTCACAAATACCTTGCGTAGTGTTAATCTGCTTGATCATCACATTAGTTCGGGACTAGTTTCACCGTCCATCAGCATTGTTACATCTGGTAGTGGTGATACCGATCTTCAAACCACGCGTGCTCTCTATGTTAATGAGAGTTTGGACTGGCAGTTGCAGGAATTTCGTATCATGGATTATCTCACAGGTTGTGTTGGCTCTGGTCTCTCTGTCAAGATTGGCTCGCTTTCCTCTGGTCGGGCCATGTGGAGTTGTCTCTCTAAGTGCTTCACTAAATGTTTTGGTGCACGGGAGGCATATCTTCTGTAATGTGTTGCTATACAATACAAAGGTAGTTCATCTCTGCAGTTTTATATTGATCAAATGCAAGCCTCTTTGACAGAATTACGCTCCATGCTTCCTGGACGTGATTTCATATACGAAGACTGGCTAGCCTAGTATAAACGGCGTGAGGTGCATCAACGGTTTCAGTCCCTTCCTGAATATTCAACTATGTCTGACCAACTACTTGATCAGCCTCAATTTTTAACTTTGGCCTCAATTATGGAAGCTCTCGTTGCTTATGAGACACGGCAGTAGACCGCACGACTCAATTTAACAACAGATGCTCCTGCCTCTTCACTCGAGACTGTTCTGTCTGAACCAGTCATTGTTCCTATTATGAATCGTACTTCTCAACTGGCTCGATCTAAGCTCTTTTGCACATATTGTAAGAAGGAGGGACACCGTATTGAGAAATGCTTCAAGTTTCATCCTGAGTTACGTTCCTCATATATCAATCGTGGTCGATGATCCCCTTAGTCTCAACCCTCTCGCGCACCAGGATTGCTGGCTAATACTATACCATCTACCACTTCTGACGCTACTATTCAAGCTATTGAAAATCTTCACCGTCAACTTGATGCTCTTCAACATACCACTTCTACATTACTGTTTGTCCTTGCTGACTCATCAACTACACAACTCTCTGGTATGAATAATCTTTAGATTTATGACTCTAGTTGTTCCTTTCATATGACTTGTAATGTCTCACTCTTATCATTTGTCCTCACTTTATCTTCTCTTTCCACTATCTACACGATTGTTGGACAACTATTGTCTATCATCCAATATGGCTCTATCACCCAATATGGCTCTATCACCTACAAAATGACCCATCTGGTCATCTAACACTTGGCCCCGTCTATGTAGCTCCTCGGTTGTGCTTGAATTTAATTTTTATTAGTTCTTTATGTATGGCTAGCCTACTAGTCTTATTTTCTTTTGATACTTATCTTGTGCATGATCCACATACGGGCAAGACTGTTGGGGCTGGTCGTAGGAGGCACAAGCTGTATTTTCTGGAATATCTTAACCTTCCAGAGTTTATATGTCCACATTCTCTTGTTGCTTATGTTTGTCTATCAAAACCTTCTACCTCACTTCCGCCAATTTATGGCATAGACGACTTGGTCATGTGTCCAATAAAAGACTGGAGAATCTTATCTAGTCCGGAGTATTTGGTCATGTGTCATCTAGTCCTCGTATTAAGCCATATACTAGTTATAAATTACCTAAATTTACTACTCTACCGTTTCCAACCAGTACATCTACCTCTACTTCCTTATTCGATTTAGTCCATTCTAATATTTGGGGGCCAGCTCCTCTACCTTCTTCATCTGATTATTTATATTATGTTAGTTTTATTGATGATTTCTCTCATTATACATAGGTCTATTTACTTAAAAATTGCTCTGAGGTACCTACTACGTATCAAGCCTTCACTGCTATGATCTTCACTTAATAAAAAGCTCGTATTAAAGTTTTTCAATCTGACTGTGCCAAAGATTATTTATCCTCTATCATGCGCTCTATCATGAGCTCTCATGGGACTATCTTTTAACAGTCATGTCCCTACACTCATGAGAAAAATAGTATTATTGAACGTAAACATCGTCACATCCTCGATACCACTCGATTCATCCTCATTTCTTACTCTGTTCCTCGTCGTTTCTGAGCTGAGTCCATTATCATTGTTGTTCACGTCATTAATATCACTCTATCTAACTCTCTTTCTGGTGCTACTCCTTATAGTCGCGTATATACTCATACTCCTCGCTATGATCTGACTCGTGTCTTTGGTTGTCGATGTTTTATTTTTATGTTATCTCATGAACGTGATAAATTATCTCCCAAAGTTGTTCCATGTGTTTATTTAGGAATTAGTTTGGAAAATCGAGGTTATCGTTGTTATGATCCTGCATCTCGTCAGGTTCATATATCTAGACACGTTCAGTTCAAAGAAGATTATCCATATTACTCTGGTTCTGATAACTTTAATTTTCTCCATACTACTGACCGCTCTTCACCACCAGCTGCACCACCCACTTCCTTACCTCTATTCTCCTTTCGAGATCTTCCTGACATCTCTTCATCTCCTTCTCCTTCTATTGAATCTTCCTCACCCGAGCCTTCTCATACACCATCTGCTCCCTAGCTCCCTCTCCCTCAGACACGGTGCCCACTACAAAACCTATTGCTGACCTCCGTGCACCTGTACTAGCATCTCCACTGCCTGAGGTTCCTCTTGCACTTCGTCGATGTAAATGACCACATGTCATGCCTAAAAGGTATGTATCGGTTACTTCCTATTCACCTATCTTTCATAATTTTTTTGCTAACATTCATACTACCATTGAGCTAAAGTCCTTTCAAGAGGAAGTTCAATTTTGAGAGTGGTGATAGGCTATGGCTGAGGAATTTTAAGCCTTTCAGCAAACACATACATGGGATGTTGTTCCTTGTCCTCCTGGTATTTCTCTAGTTGACAGTAAATAGGTTTATAAGGTCAAGTATCATCCTGATAGCACCATTGAACATTGGAAGGCTCGTTTAGTGGCTCGAGGTTTCACTCAGCAATAGGGTATTAATTATGAGGAGATATTTGCTCTTGTTATTCAGATGTCCACCGTTCGTACTCTCCTTGTAGTTGTCCGCTCATTGTTGGCCCGTATATCAGATGGATGTCAAGAATACCTTTCTAGTATAAACGGCGTGAGGTGCATCAACGGTTTCAGTCCCTTCCTGAATATTCAACTATGTCTGACCAACTACTTGATCAGCCTCAATTTTTAACTTTGGCCTCAATTATGGAAGCTCTCGTTGCTTATGAGACACGGCAGTAGACCGCACGACTCAATTTAACAACAGATGCTCCTGCCTCTTCACTCGAGACTGTTCTGTCTGAACCAGTCATTGTTCCTATTATGAATCGTACTTCTCAACTGGCTCGATCTAAGCTCTTTTGCACATATTGTAAGAAGGAGGGACACCGTATTGAGAAATGCTTCAAGTTTCATCCTGAGTTACGTTCCTCATATATCAATCGTGGTCGATGATCCCCTTAGTCTCAACCCTCTCGCGCACCAGGATTGCTGGCTAATACTATACCATCTACCACTTCTGACGCTACTATTCAAGCTATTGAAAATCTTCACCGTCAACTTGATGCTCTTCAACATACCACTTCTACATTACTGTTTGTCCTTGCTGACTCATCAACTACACAACTCTCTGGTATGAATAATCTTTAGATTTATGACTCTAGTTGTTCCTTTCATATGACTTGTAATGTCTCACTCTTATCATTTGTCCTCACTTTATCTTCTCTTTCCACTATCTACACGATTGTTGGACAACTATTGTCTATCATCCAATATGGCTCTATCACCCAATATGGCTCTATCACCTACAAAATGACCCATCTGGTCATCTAACACTTGGCCCCGTCTATGTAGCTCCTCGGTTGTGCTTGAATTTAATTTTTATTAGTTCTTTATGTATGGCTAGCCTACTAGTCTTATTTTCTTTTGATACTTATCTTGTGCATGATCCACATACGGGCAAGACTGTTGGGGCTGGTCGTAGGAGGCACAAGCTGTATTTTCTGGAATATCTTAACCTTCCAGAGTTTATATGTCCACATTCTCTTGTTGCTTATGTTTGTCTATCAAAACCTTCTACCTCACTTCCGCCAATTTATGGCATAGACGACTTGGTCATGTGTCCAATAAAAGACTGGAGAATCTTATCTAGTCCGGAGTATTTGGTCATGTGTCATCTAGTCCTCGTATTAAGCCATATACTAGTTATAAATTACCTAAATTTACTACTCTACCGTTTCCAACCAGTACATCTACCTCTACTTCCTTATTCGATTTAGTCCATTCTAATATTTGGGGGCCAGCTCCTCTACCTTCTTCATCTGATTATTTATATTATGTTAGTTTTATTGATGATTTCTCTCATTATACATAGGTCTATTTACTTAAAAATTGCTCTGAGGTACCTACTACGTATCAAGCCTTCACTGCTATGATCTTCACTTAATAAAAAGCTCGTATTAAAGTTTTTCAATCTGACTGTGCCAAAGATTATTTATCCTCTATCATGCGCTCTATCATGAGCTCTCATGGGACTATCTTTTAACAGTCATGTCCCTACACTCATGAGAAAAATAGTATTATTGAACGTAAACATCGTCACATCCTCGATACCACTCGATTCATCCTCATTTCTTACTCTGTTCCTCGTCGTTTCTGAGCTGAGTCCATTATCATTGTTGTTCACGTCATTAATATCACTCTATCTAACTCTCTTTCTGGTGCTACTCCTTATAGTCGCGTATATACTCATACTCCTCGCTATGATCTGACTCGTGTCTTTGGTTGTCGATGTTTTATTTTTATGTTATCTCATGAACGTGATAAATTATCTCCCAAAGTTGTTCCATGTGTTTATTTAGGAATTAGTTTGGAAAATCGAGGTTATCGTTGTTATGATCCTGCATCTCGTCAGGTTCATATATCTAGACACGTTCAGTTCAAAGAAGATTATCCATATTACTCTGGTTCTGATAACTTTAATCGCTCTTCACCACCAGCTGCACCACCCACTTCCTTACCTCTATTCTCCTTTCGAGATCTTCCTGACATCTCTTCATCTCCTTCTCCTTCTATTGAATCTTCCTCACCCGAGCCTTCTCATACACCATCTGCTCCCTAGCTCCCTCTCCCTCAGACACGGTGCCCACTACAAAACCTATTGCTGACCTCCGTGCACCTGTACTAGCATCTCCACTGCCTGAGGTTCCTCTTGCACTTCGTCGATGTAAATGACCACATGTCATGCCTAAAAGGTATGTATCGGTTACTTCCTATTCACCTATCTTTCATAATTTTTTTGCTAACATTCATACTACCATTGAGCTAAAGTCCTTTCAAGAGGAAGTTCAATTTTGAGAGTGGTGATAGGCTATGGCTGAGGAATTTTAAGCCTTTCAGCAAACACATACATGGGATGTTGTTCCTTGTCCTCCTGGTATTTCTCTAGTTGACAGTAAATAGGTTTATAAGGTCAAGTATCATCCTGATAGCACCATTGAACATTGGAAGGCTCGTTTAGTGGCTCGAGGTTTCACTCAGCAATAGGGTATTAATTATGAGGAGATATTTGCTCTTGTTATTCAGATGTCCACCGTTCGTACTCTCCTTGTAGTTGTCCGCTCATTGTTGGCCCGTATATCAGATGGATGTCAAGAATACCTTTCTCCATAGCTCTTTATCAGAGGCAGTGTATATAAAACCACCTTTAGGGTACAATATTCCTCCAGGACATGCATGTCTCCTTCGCCGTACTGTTTATGTCAAGCAGGCACCTCGCTCTTGGTTTGAGTATTTTCGTGATGTCGTGCTCAAGGCGGGCTTTATGAAAAGTCATCAATATACTTCTCTGTTTGTTCTCACTACATCGCGCGACAGAGTTTTATTGCTCCTTTATGTAGATGATATAATCATTACAGGTGATGATGTTGCTGGTATATAGTACGCAAAATCTAAATTGTAACAACAGTTCCAAATAAATGATCTTGGATCTCTTCGCTATTTTTTGGTCTAGAAATCTCTCAGGACCCGCGAGGAGTACTACTGTCTTAACAAAAGTATCTCTTAGATATTCTAGCTCATGTTGAGCTAACTGATGATGGAACTATTGATACTTCACTTCAACAGAATACCAAACTTCACTCTACTTATGGTGAGCCTCTATCTAATCCTACCCGATACCGACATCTTATTGGTTAGTTGGTCTATTTGTGCATCTCTCGACCAGATATCTCTCATATATGTTGTTAGCATTGTCAGTCAATTTGTTAATACCTCACGTTCTGTACACTATGCTTCCTTAGTATGGATTCTTCGATATCTCCGGGGCACTAGCACTCACTCTCTTATGTATCCCGCTACATCCGATTTAGAGCTTTGTGCATATTCAGATGCTGATTGGGCTGGTGATCCAACTACTAGGAGTCTACCACAGATTATTGTATATTTCTTGGTAATTTTCTTATTTCCTTGCTGAGTAAGAAACAAGATATTGTTGCTCTTTCCAGCACCGAGGCAGAGTAACAACAGCTAAAGAGATTATTCATCTTCGTAAGTCTTCTTAGTGATTTCGCTATTTTTATTCCGACTCCAACTCCTCTCTACTGTGATAATAAGAGTTCCATCTAGATTGCTAATAATCTAGTAATTCATGAGAGGATCAAACACATTGAGATCGATGCTCATTTTGTTCGTCAACAAGTTATCAAGGACAAGACAATTCAACTTCCTCATGTCTCCTCCGCCGATGAGCTTGCAGATTTCTTCACGAATGCCTTACATGTTCACCGATTCCAGATTCTTGTACGCAAACTCACTTTGTTTGACCCAATGCATGAGTTTGAGGGGGGCCTGTTGATATTAGGTTTAGTCCCACATTGGTTATGAGAGGACACCTCACCCTCCTCTACTTTTATATTTATATATATAGGTGTACACATTCAATATTTTAACTAAGGAAAATTTACCCTAAGACTCTCTCTCTCTCTTATCAGATGTTAAAATTGATGATTACGTTAATATGATAACAATTGCAGGGACACAATATTAATGATTGTATTGGTTGCGCTGGTATTGCATCTTGATTGCATTGCTTTAGACTAGGTAGCTAATACTTGTCTCTTTGTTGCTCTTGATATTATTTTCAATAAAGAGATCTTTATATGATCTCCTTTTCCAATTTGATCGCCTACGAGCTGATAATAGATCCTTCTCCTCTACCAAATCAATTGGAGACTGATGGTGATCTATACTTAGACAATTTGGACTTTTGGAACCGCAAATCACGGGAAAACCCCAGCACCCTCGCTAGTAGACATTGGTCATTTTGACAAAGACCTATAGACATAATATAACGTGGTACTTGATTAAGGTTGAAGGTATGTAGATGATTGCCCATGATGCACGTTATATTAGAAGATAAAAGTGTGACTCACTAGTGAGCAGTAATATCTTTTTCTTCTCCCCCTTATAATCACAAATTACGGAATGAAATATGGACTGCAATGGTCAACTCTATGGACTTAATTATAACAAACAAGGTGATTGGGAGAAGACCAAGCTAAACTTGCTTTTTACGTATCAACTAAACTATTAGTGTGTATTTGGATAGGGTAGTTGAAACAAAATATGATACAAATATAGAAATTGCTGCTGCTTTCAAAATAAAAAACAACTAGAGAAGACCGAGCTAAATTTTCTTTTTAGATATCAACTAAACTATAAGTGTGTGTTTGGATAGGGAAGTTAAAACAAGATATGCTAGAAATAGAGAACTTGCTACTGCTTTCAAAATGAAATACATATAGAGGTCAAATCGAGATAGTAAGAAAGTCTAGCCCCTAGGAACTAGATTTAAGCTATTAGGTGTTGACATTGACTTCTATTTGAAACTCATAACTCTTTCTAATATTGTCCAATGTGAGACTATACTTATACATGAATCCTCAACATTATAGACGTCACAAATTTAGGTAATTTTTCTTATTAAATCGACAGATTAAGTCGTCTGATGGAAATCTCGTCTTCAGCTTTGAGTCTTTCCATCACAATAATAAGATATCTTTTTTGTTTGGAAGTTAAAAAAATTACAAAACAACCAGAAAGATGATGAGTTTGCAAAACATGAAATAAAAAATGGATTACAATCAATTAGAAAGCGGATAATGAGCTTGTCAAACTTGAAATGAAAACTGAACAACAAGTAAGAAAAAAGTGAAGATTATATATATTTAAGTAGTTTGGTACGTTTTCCATTTTCTAAGAAAGTGAATTATAAATTTGAATGTGGACTGAAAAAAAAACTAATTATTTTCTAATGAATCTTATACTTCCTGATTAACGTAAATAACATTAGTTACGACTTTCTTTTCATCATCCAACAATTAAAAAGAAGGAAGTCAGCACCTTCCCACTTCTTTCAATGTCCTTTTAACGCGTGAAAAGATCAATACAATCAAAATTCCCATCCACTCTAAACTTGTACTTTGTCTTCACACTGTCCAAAGAAACAAGCTATATTTCACGTGACCTTGACCAATATTTACGCACTAATTATTCAATTGACATCCTCCTCAACTAGGGCTGCAAACGAACTGCATTTTCTAAGTAATGCAAACGGATTTCATTGGGATCTCATACTTATTATAATGCTTTGTTTGGGAGTTTACAATAGAAAGAAAAGGAAAGTTAAATAATGGAAAGGAAATGTATGGAAGGAGAGGAAAAAGATAAAATGTTGTATGGAAATTTAGTAAGGGGAATAAAAGTAACTTTAATTTATCTTGTTTGGAAGTTCTAATAAAGGAGATAGAGTGAAGTAAATATATATGAAGTTACATAAATATCCCTAAATCTCAATCGTTGGTTCTATGTGATAGAGGGTATATCTCAGCTATTAATTTAATATGATAAGGATAAAATTGTCTCGTAATATTATAAAAGTTTACTCTCATTTCCGTTACTCCCTCTACCGCCCAATTTGGAGAGGAGAAAAATCTCACCAAATTTAACTTTCCATTCCATCCTTGAACCCCTAAAAAAACTCTCAAAAAGGTTTTTATCTTTCACCTTAACTTCCATCCCCTAACCCCCATCCAAACACATTGTAAGTGTGCGCGTACTAATTACATATATGAACACAAATATATCTCGCTAAGAAATATTTATGTTTATATCTCCCAAAGTCAGATATTGATACAAATAAACATTTGTATGTATGCATATGTGTGTGTGTGTATAGAAAAAATAATAAAATGAGACGGTATGCTCAGATTATTATCGTGAGCTAGCCAAGGCTACTCAAAACGATGATTAGTACCGATCATCGTAATTTACACTCACATTGATCTATATGTAGAGAACTTTATATTGTTTTGAAATTTTTATCATTATTTTAGCTATGTGTAGAAGGGACGACTATTAAGCAGCCTAAAAATTAACATATCACACTAGTTTGATTTACTTAATTTAGTCTAGCTCATGATGACCAGCACCCCGCATCGTGATTTGCACTCACCTCAATCTATATGTAGAAAAAATTATATTGTTTTGAAATTTTTAATCATTGTTTTAGCTATGTGTAAAAGGGTTGGTTGTTAAGACTGATAAATCAACATATCAAAAAACTAGTTTGATTCATATTCTAGAAGACACTAAATTATGTGAAATTACTATATACATTTGATGACATGTTGAACGACATGTATGATGTTAATCATGATTTTGATGAGCCGATTAGTCTAGCTCGTGATAAGATTTGACCTCACGGTATCATTAATATGTGTGTGTGCGCGCGAATACAAAATGGATATCATATATCTAGATACTATTAATAAAAATAATACTTTATATGATACAATAGAGTTTATTAATATGTTCATTATATCTAAAAATGAGATTAGATCTATGTATCATCAAAAATAACCTCAAATACATTAATATAAGGATAAGCAATATTGTGACAATATGATAAATATATATTCAGATATCACAGATCGATACCATATCCTATCGAATATAGTCTTATAGATACTTAGAAACCATATTTATATTCTAAAGACTATGGATGTCAAAGCAAGAAGGAAACTCTTATTGATGTCTAATACTAATGTGTACAAGGATTTATATACATATTGGAAACTAAACAAGGAAGGTCCCAAAGAAGGAACAGAATAACCATGAATATGTACTACTATATTTTACATCCCCTCCTCAAACTCATGGTGGATCGAAAACTAAGAGTTTGTACAAGTAATAATTGAACCTAGATTGAGTTTGTGATTTGGTGAAAAGATTGGCCACTTGGTATTTGGAAGGAATATATGGCAAAGAGATACAACGAGCTTCATATTCTTGGCAAACCAGATGGCAATCGGCCTCATTATGTTTTGTCCGATTATGAACCATAAGATTAGTAGCTATATGAATGGCACTTTGAGTTTCATAGTATAAAGGAATATCAGGAGGCACATCAACACCCAAATCATGTAACAAGTTATCTAGCCATTTAAGCTTAGCTACTGTGTTAACCTTTGCACTATATTCTACCTCAATTAGAACGAGATACAATATTTTGACGTTTACTGTGCTAGGAGATAAGGGAAGGACCCAAAAGACACAATAACTAGTGATGGAGCAATGAGTATTTGGGTCATCAACCTGACCAGCATCAGAGAATGCTCTAATTTGTAATGAGGAATCTGAGGAAAATAGCAAGGACTGATTCTTGGTGCCACGAAGATAGTAGAGCACATGAAGAAGAGATGCATAGTGTGTAGAGATAGGAACACTAACAAATTGACTCAAAATGTTCAACACATGAGTGATATTCAGATGAGTAATGGAGAGATAGATTGAGGGACCAACTGTTTTTTGATGAAATTTTAGATTGATCTCCATAAGCATAGAAACTAGTGAAGATGATAAGAGTGGTGAATCAGTGAGGGAATCCCGCTCAAGAATATCAGTGATGTATTTCTACTAAAAAATAAAATATCTCCTAGAGGAAGATGCAACTTTGATACCCAAGAAGTAGCATAGAAATTCAAGATCCTTCATCTCAAACTGACTTTGAAGATTCCACTTTAGATATGCAATATTATATGTATCATTCCTTGTAATAATCATGTTATCTACATATAGGAGGACAATGGCACGACCTTTGGGTAAGGAGTGATAGAACATGGCATAGTCAGCAAGACTTTCTATAAACCCAACAGTGACAAGAGATTGGTAAAAGAGTTCAAGCACAGCATGAGGAGTCTGTTTGAGGCCATAAATAGTACAATAAAGAAGACAAACATGGTCAAGAGGAGCTTCAGCACTGGGAGGTGAAATCATATAAACTATTTCAGAAGAATCTCCATTAAGAAATGCATTCTTAAAGTCCATTTGATATAAGGACAAGTTTCAAGCAGCAGCAACAGCAATGAGTGTGCGAATAGATGTCATCTTTGCTATTGGAATAACTGTTTCTTCATAATCAATGCCATATTCTTGAGAGAAGCCACAGGCTACTAGATGAGCTTTGTAGTGCTCAATAGAACCATCAGACTTGGTTTTACTTTGTGGATCCACTTACAATTAATGGGTCGATACGAGATCTCAATACAAGATCCCAAGTACGAGTACAATGTAATGCCTCTAGTTCATCTTGCATAGCATGTTTCCATTATAGATATTTTACTGCCTCAATATATGATTTAGGTTCATGTATGTAATGAATGACAGCAAGAAAAGAAGCAAATTGTGGAGAATAAAAATTTGAAATGGAGCAAATATAGCGAGCTAGAGGACGTCAGTCTCTTATACAATTACAGCATAGAGGAAGGAGATGACCTGAAGAAGTAGGAGCAAGGGTTAAAGAACTTTGAATCTCAAAAGTCAGAGTGATGTCTAGGGGCACATCCATAGTCTATGGAGGAGATGGAATCTAATGTGACATCTAGAAGGACATTTTGAGAATGAGTAGGCATTGGAGCTGTAGGAATATGTGCTGGAGCTACAGGAGTGGGTGTTGGAGCTATAGAAATAGGTGTATAGGATGGTTGAAGGAAAGATAACTCGAACTCTGATGTTGAAGAATAGTAAGGAACATTCTCAAAGAATGTAACATGATGTGCAATGCAAAGATAACGATAGATAGGATCATAACAACGATATCCTTTGTGGGAGGTATTATATCCCAACAATATGCATTTGACTATTCTAGGGGAAAGTTTATCACGCTCATGTGAAAGAAGAAGAACAAAACAAATGCAACCAAATGAAAGGAGCAGAGAAAAGGCAGAATAATATAGTCATGAGTAGTGAGAAACATTCTTGAGCACAGCAGAAGGAGTAATATTGATGAGGAGAGCTGCAGTTAAGAGTGCTTCAACCCAAAAAGATGAAGGAACAAAAGAAGAGAGTAGAAGAGCACAAGTTGTGTCAAGAAAGTGATGATGTTTTCTATCTGCTACTCCATTTTGCTCATGAGTATATGGACAAGATTATTAGGATAAAGTAGATGAATCTCAAGGATAGTTTGCATGCAAATGGATGCGTATTCTCGAGCACCATCGGACCTAAATATCTTTATGCATTTGTTAAATGAGTGCATATCATATTGGTGAACTCAGTGTATATAGTAACAATTTCAAATAGTGTACACATAATATAGACCTAAATAAAATGAGAACAGTCATCAATAAATCAAACATAATATCAATAACTAAATATGAAAGCTAAAAGAGCAGTACTCTAGATATCAGAATGCACCAAGTCAAAAGGTTCAGATGAGACATGAGTACTACATGTGAAAGGTAAAGTAGATTGTTTGACATCTAGTACACTGAGTTAATTTAGAGAATTAAAATAACCTAACATGCCTTTGTTGAATAGGTAGATGATAGGTAATCTAAATGATAGAGGTTGTTCACTTTATGACCTGCCTCAATCTTCTTTTCGATCTAATCCGACACAAGACAAGAAGAATATGTGAATATAATGGTTCAATCAGCATCAGCTAATTGACTGATAGAAATCAATTTCATCAATAAATTTGAAACATGTAAAATAAAGGGGAGAGATGGACAACAAGAAGGATCTGAACATGACATGATATCATCAATCTTGGATACAGGAAGAGGTGTTCCATTAGCAGTGTAAATACCAAAAGAATACGAGACATGAGAACAATTTGAAAGAACAAAATCATCAACGGTCATGTGATGAGAGGCACACGAATCAAATATCCAAGGAGCAGTCACCAGAATTAACAGACGAAGTTTTGCATTCTGAACAAGAGACAATACTATATATTCCGAGCTTTTGTGCAACAAGGGTGGTGAAGGAATTTTTTTAAAAAAAAGACCATTTACGAAATAAAATTAGCAAAATCAACCAGGTTATACAAAAATTAGAAAAACTAAACATTTTCTGCCTACATCAGCACAACAGGGCAGAAAACGATCGATTTCGCTGATAAAATATTTGGGATGCACACTAGACTAGTAGTCCCATGTAATTAGTCTGCACTAATCTTCATTAGTGGTTCCACCACGAGTTGACATAGAACTAGCAGTCCCGTGTGTTAGACAGATACATTAGCTAGGCAAATTTATTTACACGGGACTGCTTGTCCTGAGTTTTGGGCAGAAATTTGCAACGCCTAATTTTATTTACATGGGACTAGTAGTCACGTGCATTTCCTGGGCATTAGGTATATAAATTTGCATGTTTATGTGCATTTCCTATACAATTACAAAAACAATCTCACGCATTTTCCTGCATTTCCTATACAATTCCAAAAACCGTCTCAAATCAATATATATCATAATAAAACCTCAAATCACAAGAACGTCTACATGTTCGAATAAAACCAGGACATCATAGAAACGTCTACACACAAACATCACAAACATTATATAACCCTCTTGTAGGCTGTCTAAAAATCACAATAGATAGCTTATCCCCCATCAAACACCGATGATAGAAGTTACAATCTGACGACTTCCAGAAGGCTATAATTTGAAGACTTTCACGTAGATCGCTGAAGGTTATAATCTGACGACCTTCACGACAACCGATGAGAGTTCTAGTTCAACAGCATTCATAATCAACATCGGGAGTTACAATCTGACGACTCTCATATTCTCAAGGAGCCAAGACGAAGATTACAAGACAATGATCTTTGCAACGCTATGACAAAAGAGATTACTTGTTGATAATCTCTCCAAATCAAGACGCGGAACTCATCACCGCGCTCTAAGACCAAAACGCGGAGGTCCTCCCCGTGTATCAATACCAAAACGCGGAGGTCCTCCCCGTGTATCAACACCAAAAGGCGGAGGTCCTCCCCGTGTGTCAACAGTAAAACGCGAGGGTCGAACCCACGTTACAACATCAAAATGCTGGAGTCGGACCCGCGTTACAATATCAAAACGCTAGAGTCGGACCCGCGTTACAACATTAAAACGCTGGGGTCGGACCCACATTTTTCAATGCCCAGCGGGTACCCAACTCCGCGTCTCCAGTCTAAAATGCGGAGTTAGGGTCCTGAACACCAACGTGGGCGTTTGACTCGTTCAAACACGAACTGAATGGTTGCAGGAACTGTTTTCTCTCCACGATTTGAGGGATTTTCACCCCACTTAGGAGCGGATTAAGGGGGGGTTACACCCCTCTCAATCCCATTATGGAGAGAATTAAGGGGGCGGTTACACCCCTTAATTCCCTATAAATATGGGTAAACTCAATGGAGTTAGGGCTGGCTTTTTGGAACGGAGAGGCAGCAAGGTTAGATTTTCAGCATCTAAACTGTACGGGTTTGGAAGTTCTGCAGGATCTCAACCGCACAGAGAGGCAGGAGAGACGAAATCCTTGGAGATAGGATTTTTGAATCGAGTGCAGAAGATCAAAACTGAAAGGATTCTTCAACAACAGAATATCTGCTTGGTCATTAACCGAATCTTCAGTTCTAACAACTCTATTCACAGAGTTCTAACTCGTTCAGAGTTCTTAAAGTCGTTAAAGAGTTATCCATCAAACTTTCCACAGAAGTTCATCGTTCCCACGAGATAAAAGACGGTCGGATCGTCAACGGAGAGCAAATTCGACGCGAACAATCAAAGGAGACACTCCATCGCTACCTTGAAGAACCCAATTTTAAACAAAGGAGAGAACCAAATTCGTTCTCTTCTCTTTTGTAATCAAATTGTAACCGGAATCAAAGAAATACAAGTCAATTTTTTTTATTCTCTTTATTGTAATTTTTCCAACATACAAAAGATGGTGACTCCGCTGGGGACTAGCTTCTCTGATGAAGAAGTGGTAGTGCAATCCAATGTTCATCTCACTGGAACAACCGTCGAAACTCTCGTGGTAGAGTTTGATCAAGCCAAGTTTGAGGAGGCTATCTCCTCCGGATCCCTTAGCCCCAAGGCTATGCGTAAGATCCACAAAGTTTCTAAAGAGACTAAAGCTCCAATTGTGACCGACTCATCAAAGGGATGTCTCCCCTGGGGGTTGCACTGTTCATACAGTCCCCTCTCTGAAAGTCGATCCTCCAACCAACGCAAGCTTCGCATTCGTGAGCCTAAACGCGGCCCTGAGCTTCGTGTTTCCACTTTAGAACACAAGCCTCGTGTTTATGAGCCCAAACATGAACTTCGCGAGAACCAGACAGAACGTGGCCCTCAATGGCGCGTTTTACAGCCAAAACGCGGACCTCAAGGCTTCGTTGAACGCGAACTTCAACTTTGCATTTCCCAGTCAAAACACGACCCTCGCGTCGATAATGAAGAACGCGACCCTCGCATCCCAAGTTCCAAACGCTACCTTCGCGTTTCAAGTGCCAAACGCGACATTCGCATCTCAAGTGCCAAACGCGACCTTCGCATCTCAAGTGCCAAACGCGACCTTCGCGTTTCAAGTACCAAACGCGAACTTCGCGTCTCAAGTGCCAAACGCGACCTTCGTGTCTCAAGAGCCAAACGCGACCTTCGCGTCCCAAGTGCCAAATCCAATACCGAGCCTGGTGTATACCGTGGAGCTTCGGGGCTTAGAACAGATTTGAGAGAGTTCATATCGAGAGAAAGTCCGATGCAACAAGTCATTCCTACGGTCCTCTCGGAATATCAATGCTGCTCATATGTGGCCAAACTATTAGTGGTCGACCAATTTATGAATGTTGCTTTGCCCAACCAACGACGATGTTCTCACAGGAAGAAGTCTCCAGAGACCGAATATCCTGAGGTTACTATCAATGTGATCGGCAGAGGAAAAGCCTCAGGTCCTAGTTCCGATGAGTCTGAGACAAGTCGTTCGCCGACCGTCAGAGAAATCGCTAACGAGTTTGAAGGAGTTTACCGACGCACTCGGACGTGAACAGGAGCCATTCCCCCTGTCAACTATCAGAGGTTAGCCAGGGGAACCAATTCTAATGATGAACACTCAGCCATTGTAGAGTCACAATCATCAAGCTCTTTTGTTGAACATGAGAGCCCTGCTTATATGACGGGAAACCATAAAGATCTCACGAAGAGACTTGATGAGCAGGAGGCCATGATCAAATCTCAGTAAGAGGCCATCGATGAACTCATGACCCTGTTGACTCAAATCGTCGCAAACAAGGCCAAATCTCAGAAGACATATTCGCCACCCAGGCAAGAATCTTCCCGGAGAGGAAAAACGTCTTCATCCCGATCTCACACAAGCAAAGGGAAGGGAAAGGTGGTTGATGACACGGCTTCTGATCAAGAAGCCCACAACCTGGAATCTTCCTCTGATGAAGGAAGAGAGACTGAGAACGAGTATAATCTCCAGTCTGCTAAAATGGAAGAATTAGAAGCCCGCCTCAATGCCATGGCCAACAAAAGCGAGCTCCAAGACGAGGGAGTTGTCAGACCCTATCCTGCCGAATGGGATGCAGCCCCTTATCCTCCAAAATTTGAAGTCTCGATGCTACAAACTTTTGACGGCACGGGATCACCGAACCAACATATTTATCATTTTAAGTCACAGACTGGGAATGTAATATCAAACGATGCCATACTGGCTCGATTGTTCATTGGTACCCTTAAGGGAGTTTCCTTTGAATGGTTTAGCCAACTTCTGGTGGTTAACAGGAGGTATGACTCCCTTTTGAGTACGAGTGTGCTGATAGATTCCACCAAACTTACTCAAGTTCTCTTTCAGACTAGTAGACCAGTCTATCTCTGATTCATCGGAGCTAGAGATTGATGACTTCTCTATGCCGATCATGGTGGAAGTAACTCTAAGGTATTCATCCTCTGAAGCCTTCTTCATGTACGAATGTCGTTGTTTTTTGGGTAAAGCAAAGTTCGTTAATCTATCGAACACCGACAGTTTGGCCGCATGTGAGCAGCATTAACATCCCGAGAGGACCGAAGAAATCAGTCGTTCACATTGGCATGAACGAATGACTTGTTGTATTGGTCTTTCTCTCGATATAAACTTTCTCAAATCCATTGTAGAGACTCGAAAAGAGTTACTCACTGAACGTGAGGTTTAAATTGGAACCCCCCATCTTTGGTTGGACAGGACTAGTTCTTAATAAACATGGATTTTGTTGAGATGCCTTGAATCCGTAGACTTTTTATGTTCACCCATCAGTCTAGTCTTGCTACGAATAACCCAGTACGGGGGTCTTGCTGACCGGTCATCGAGCCGGGGGTCTAGGGGGCGGCGCGCCCTTGGCTGGGGGGTCCGGGGGAGTAGACGACCCCCTGACGGGGTTTGGGGTAGTGCCCCAAAAGTTTATGGTATACATCAGATTTTGTATTGGGTTTTATTACTTAGGGCCAAATCTCTTGTTTGAAATCTATGTCGGTCACCCTGAATGCAACTTGACACATCACGCAAGAGTCATGTTTTAACACTAAAACACGAGGGTCGCGTTTAGGTAACTGAACGTGAGGGTCGCGTTTGGACAACTGAATGCGAGGGTTGCGTTTGGGAAATTGAACGTGAGGGCCTCATTTGAGAGTGGGGACGCGAGGCTCACGTGCAACCCCCTTCTGAACGTGAGGTTCGCGTTTTGATTGAGTAACGCGAAGCTCAGGTTCGCGTTCAACGCCGACTCAAGGTCTACGTTTTGTATGTGGAACACGCCATAGAGGGTCGCGTTTAGCATGGCTTTTGTGAGGGTCGTGTTTGGGTACACAAATGTGAGACTCGCATTCTAGAGTAGAAACGCGAAGCTCAGGGTCACGTTTTGGCTCACAAACGTGAAGTTCGCATTGGTTGGTTGGTCGGCTTTTTCTAAACTGTGCTCATCGTAGGGATCTTCTCCTTTGGCGGGTAGCGTTCCTCTTTGCCTTAGTTTTGGTAGTCATTCCGATGATCTTGGTGTTAGATTGCGCCACCACTTCTTCATCGGTGAAAAAATTGATCCCCAGCCGAGTTGCTAATTTGTTTTGTGGGAAAAATTAAAAGAACATTTAAGAAATAAATTTTTATTAATCTCCCTGACTTATGAATAGAATGAATACAATCTCTCTCTAACTGATTTAAGAAATAAATTTTTATTAATCTCCCTGACTTATGAATAGAATGAATACAATCTCTCTCTAACTGACTTAGAAAATTAAATTATAACTTTTCTTCTATCGGTTTTTCGATTTACAAAAGAAAGAAGGAATCAACGCAGATCCTTCCATTTGTTTAAAACTGGGTTCTTCTTGGTGCCGATGGGAGTTTGAATCTTGTATCCTGTTAATGATCCGAGCACCTCGCTTCGTGGAATGTTGATCTATTCCTCTTGACTTCATGTTAGGAAAAACTTGCAAGACAAGTTAAGAACTCTTTCTAAGGACATTTTGCGTTTCTCTCATCATGCTCACTTGCATGCTCTCTTTGAATCTTCTCATCGTTAAAGTATCACTTTATTTGATAGTTTGTTGCATTAGCTTTTACTGACTTGAATTTGACCTGATTCTTGATGAACCATTCTCGGCTTGCATAAATCAATGCCTCCTTGTTATCAAATAGATCTTCTTTTCTAAAAGTGAATTTTTCAGGCTATTATAAATTTGAACCAACATCAACAAATTCAGCCTGAGAGGTATTTATCCAATCCGTATTTTAAAACTCGTCGAGCAATGTATCATCAGACTCCACATAATCATTGTTAAGATAAAATTAATCCATCCAATGGGGGTCCTCATCGATGCTAGTAGCTAAATGCATGCTATCAATTAGCAAGTCATCTTCTTCAGTATCTTCAGAGTCATTATTTTCTTCTTCTTCTTCTATAAATGATCTGGCTAGTAAATTACCTGCAACGTGGCCAGAAGCATCATTAAAGATAGCACTTGAAGTTCCACCAAGAGAAGGCCCACCTAAATATTTTAATTGAGCCTATGGCTCTTCATTTGGAGATGTCATAAACCCACTCAATTCATTGTCTAAGCTAAGCATGCGGGAGAACTCTCCTTGAGGTTTCAAAACTTGGGGAATTTTGAGAACCGAATACTTCTCAATGAACAACTTGATTGACACTTGCTTCTCGGCCAACTATTTCATGTCATTTAACTCCTTACCGTTGGTGATCTCTATGGAAATTGTTCTATTCTCATTTATTAGACAGTTGAAGAATACCTTAGTTGCATATTCTTTAGATTAATTTTAGTAACTATGTGTATTTTCTTCATCATTCCAATGAAATTACATAATTTAGACAACATAAATATTTTTCTAGAACCTCCATCATGTATAGGCATACTATTCATTCCAATGTCGAGGCTTCCATTGAAGAAGTAAATAACGGGTATTGAGTTTGCCATTGAAACTAAATGATCAACATTTCATCATATGGGAATAATCTATTATAGTTGAAATCAGATTACCCATATCAAATCAAATTTAAAACCCTAAATTCTAGTTAAACCCTAAATTTATCCAATCCATATTATTCATCATATTTCACAAAATAAAACCTAAAAATTTTATCATAAATTTCATATCCCAATTAAAACTAAATCCTATTTCAAAATTATAGTTAAACCCCAACCCTAAGCAATCCATATATTCCATCAAAATTTACCCAAAAAAATTGCAAATTAAATTTCATTTTCTAATTCAAATTAAACCTTCAAACTATATGCTCACCACAAATTTCATATCCCAATTCAAATTAAACCCTAAATCATAACTCATATCATTCATCAAAGTTCATATCATTCAAATCAAAATTAAATCCTAACCTAATCAATCCATATCATTCATCAAAATTCATAAGAAAAGAGAGAAAATTTTCACCTCGAGAGGTGGAGGCGAGCTTGGTAGAGTCGGAGGTGGAAGTGAGATGTGAAGGCGGGCTTGGTGGAGTTAGAGGTGGCACTAAGATGTGGAGGCAGGCTTGGTGGACGCGGGGTTGGTTGTCGTGTGGTGGAGAGCGAGCGTAGAGGGTGCCAAGAAGTTGGGATTTTAGGAGTTGGCCCGTACAATATGGGTTAGGGCACGATAGGGGTTAGGGCACGAGCGCGTGGTGGTTATATAAGGCCGCATTTACAACGGGACCACTAGTCGCCATAAATTTGGAACCTCCCCCCCCCCGCTCCCTCTCCCCGGCCCACGCTAAAATTTACACGAGACTAGTAGTCCCATGTAATTTAAAACTTTAGTTTTATAAAATTGACAAAATGAGGTCGATTTAGCTAGTTATATTATAAAATGATTGATTTTTCTTATATTGTTTTGAAAAAGGTCTATTTTTAAAAAAAAAATCTCCGATGATGAAATCTGATATTTGAGCAAAGCACCGGAAACATGGAACTTGCTGAAATTGTTCCGCTGGCTGAGAAATTTATGTAGATGATCCTTGTAGGAAGGGAGCAGCATTCATCCCGAGCTTTTGTCTCACAAGTATAGTAAAAGTTAATAAATTATTCATGATAATGTAGTAGAATAATGAGGCTGGCGAGGTTCCAGATTTTTGAGAGATTGCAAACAAGAAAGATCAAACTATTGTATACAAGGATTTATATACAATACTATTGTATATAAGGATTTATATACATCTTGAAAACCAAACAAGAAAGATCTTGAAGAAGGAACAAAATAACTATGAATACATACTACTATATTTTACAATGGATTCGGATTTTTTTTTTCTTGCACCTTTTTTTCGCACCCATGTTCTCAACCATACAAACTATCTTTAATAAGGGAAAGGGAGAGAGTGATATATAGTAACTTATGACTTGTAAGCAATTGAGTTTATGTGATTACTTGAGACAAGAAGCATCCTATACAAACAAGCCAAGTATCGTTGGTTTTTAATTTTTCTGGACAAAGAATATACAAACATATTGTATATGATTAGAGGGAGACATCTCTTATAAGCGTAGAATCATCTAATCATTGAGCTAAAAGAGAATAATAATGCTTAAACATAATGGAAAATTGGGAAGAAGGGAACAATGGGTGCGTGTTAAGGAGAAAAGAAAAAAGTGAAATGGTTAAATTAACTCTTTATTACTGAAAGTGCTTAAATTAACTCTTTATTACTGAAATAGAGAAGACAGCTTTTGTACTAATTAATTCACTAAAACAACTTCAATTTAGTTGAACATCTACTCATCATTGCTCTAATTTGCAGGAAAGCATCACCTCTTGGTATAATCTATGACCTTTTTCTCCCTTCGAGCTCGTTTGCAATATATAACTAGAGCCCAAAAAACAAAAGGAAATTATGTCACATAAATAAACAAATGATAAGTTTCTCAAAAGAATCCTAGGTCCTCGTGTCATCAAGGATGTGATAATCTTTTCAATCATTTTAATCATGAAGATTCTCTCCTACTCTAATCTATACAACAAGATCTACAATAAATCACATAAGTATAATAATATAATATTATAAGACAGTAGCAGGTAAGGGGATGACTTTATATATAATAAAATCATACTAAATACAAAAGAGAGAAAAAATAAAAATAATTGATGTATTGCAAAGATACAAAACCTATTAGAGCATCTCAATGGGGCCGGAAAAATCAGATCCCTTAGCTAAATTAAGGGGGATCGTAGAGAACTTGTTCCAACGAGCCGGAAAACTTTCCCCTTCACCCCAAACCCCTTAACTCTCTCCCCAAATTAAGGGGAATGTTAAAGTCCCTTAACCTTCCCCGTATAATTTTATATAATATTTTTTTAATGGAGTTAATGTATAGTTACTCAAATTTAGTTAATCTATAGTTAATTCAAAATAAAATAATTGAGTTAATGTATATAAATTAATTATGATATAAATTAATTATTTGTTAAATTTTAATATGATTAATTAATTTAATGATTATATAATGTAATTTCTTAATTTAAATTAATTAATTAATCAATTTTAGTTATTAATATTTAATTATTTATTCGTTTATAAATAAACCACATATTTAATTAAATCATAATCTATAAAATTAAAACACTAAATATGAATAATTAAGGGGTAGGGTTATAAGGGGGAACCATTGGAAGATAATATTCCCTTTAAAAGTCTAATTAGATTAAGAAAGATTGTAGGGATCCCTTAAAGATGTCCTTACTATCAAGGGGAAAAAAGGGCAAAAAGAAATTAAAGCAAGCGCGTGGACCCCACACTGGGTGACACAATCAGCACGTGTGGGTCCCGCGCGAAATTAATATGTTTATTATTTCTGTTTGAAAAGAGAACAAAGTTTTAAGTCAGAAGAGCAGCTGCGGTGGGCCCGCGTATCCTAAAGGGACAACCTGATACCGCGAATTGCGGGAAGCGATTTCGCGCCAAGAAATGAATAAGAAATGAGGAGTTGTAGTAATTACTGTGTTTGATTAATAACACTAAATAGATTAATAAATCACTTTGTTTCTTTTTGCATTTCTATTTATTAACTACTTAATAATTATAGGGTCGTTCACTTGTCAAATTCGAATTAATACGTTTTTCTTTTCTAGAGTGTAGATAGATATTAAAAAAATTTAAATTCTATATTTCTTGAGAAAATTGACTGTTGTAGAATTTATGCTATTCTTATTAAATCATAGATTTTTTTTAATGCACTCATGAACAAGAGTTAGAGGCTATAGGGTTGGTCCTTAATAAAATGCATCGACATTCATGTGAATACTTTGAGCATGAATTATCTCAATTGAAAGAGTTGATCGATTTCTATGATTACCATTTATCTTGGAAAAACAGGATGGTCCCGTCGTGGAAACAACCTTCGCTCCTTAATTTAGATACGACAATTGTTAGCGATGGGCTTGAACTGTAGGAATGTATCTCGAAGCAATTTCGGAATGTCCATTTTATTTATGTCTATGTACATGTAATTCAACAAAAATGATAAATTACCTTCTACTATTATAATCATAGATGATAATTTTTCACCTACTATCGATCAAGACCAAAAGTTTATCAAATTATCGAACTCCATTGCATTTAATACCTAGATAAGTATATTTTGCTACTGGAGAATAATTACTATGTCATTGTCCAAGAATAAGCTATAAACTGTTATCACGAAACAGAGCCTGTTGCCTTGAACCATAAAGAAAACAGTTTAAATTTTCAAATTGACCCTCATAAAATTTGTACTCTTCAACATAATACCGAAGTACGTAACCTATAAAGTCAAACAAACAATAAATATTCTCCTATGCAAAGAAAAACAAAAAGAAAATTGTGTTTACTCAAACACGTAAACACGACAAGGGCGAACAGAGGAGAGTTAACAGAGGATGACATCAGCTGAAGATGCTGACCGGGGGCCCTCATCATGTGCTGGATATTAGCTGTCAGTGAAAAGATAACCTAATATTAGCCTCTGAAGGTTGAAATCAACTGTGTTTACTCAAATGTTTTATATAGTTTCTTTTAAGGACAAAACAGGGTTTTGTTTTGTATATAAACCCCCTTCATGCATAAACCCTTCAATTCTCTCTCTCTCTCTCTCTCTCTCTATCCACAATTCTCTCTCTTTCTCTACTTCTCACTGAAGTTGAAGTTGAAGTTGGTCTGTTCACTGGTGAGTCTCTCTCCTCTCTCTCTCTCTCTCTCTCTCTAACACACATATAAGTGCATAATTGCACGTTTTTATGGAAATTGAATTAGACCCATCAAAGTCAATTTTGAAAATATCAATGAAATGCTTACTTGTGATGACAAAGATCACAGGTTCAAAGTATAGATGGGTTTTGTTTTTCCTTAATATATGTGTTTTTATTATCCAATATGAGAAGGATTGTGGAAGAATTTCACATTAGAGGACTGCAAATCTCAATTTGATGATGATCAAATAAACCCCCTTTAGCTTAAAGAAGGTTATTGTTTTAATTACTTGAGGGGCATCTCTATATCAAAGAGAAAACTCTCCCCCATGTTTTAGAAGAAAAAAATATATATATCCTCTAATTTCTCCATTTCTAATTTGGTCCAATTGTGGAAATTAGAAGAAATCAAGAAGCTAGAAACAACGAGCAGTAGAAAATTAGGAACTATTTCAAATACACAAATCTGAAAGCATATCCAACACCTACCAAAGTGTTAAATATTTGGGATGCAATATATATATTCTAAGTTTTGGTGCATGAACCCCAAAATTTATTTGCAAAGGAAAATTCCCAATGACCAATTTTGTTCACACCTAACGTAGTTAACACTTTCCCTTGTTTAATATTAAAACATCATAATAAATTAAGATAAACAAGTTCTTGAAGTAGATAGGAAAGGGGGCAAGGAGACAACACAAAAGGACAAGAAACCTCAAACTTGAGCGATTAGATTGCCAGTTGTAGGCTGAACTTGAAGCCGTACACCAAAAAAAAAATATAATGAGTAAATTATAGAACATACTCCATGATTTGTAGGAATCACAATAACCCTGGAAATATAAAAGTTTCAACTAGTTTTTAGCCAAATAGTCATCAATTTCTTACATTGAAATCATTAAATTTTCAACAATAGCAATCATGCACTTGTTTGCATGAGCATGCGCGCTTAATTATCTTATCCCCTTATCATATAATCCATGCATCCAACCTAACTTCTTAGAAATTGAAATCTATAGATCAAACCACCATTTTGAAAACTTACAGAAAGAGAAAATGATGATGATGACTGAGATGAGCGATCAAAAGAGAAGATACCATAATGATGGCTTCATGCTTAGTACTGTTCAAGCAAGTGAAGAAGGGGGTTGTTCTACTAAGAGAGTTAAAACTGGGGCAGGCTCAATCTCTCCCAAGGTCTCAGTCTCTCTCCTCTCTCTCTCTCTCTTTCTCTCTCTAGTAACTTACCTTTATTTGTTAGAATTGGTCGTGATGTAGGTTTCTGTTGTGAGCAGGAGAAGAAGGACAAGGTAGGAGAGAGGGTGGCAGCCTTGCAACAGCTTGTCTCTCCCTTTGGAAAGGTTGGTACTCGTTTTAATCTGTATGTACCGGACGGTTGGTACATCAAGGACTGTCTATTCTTGTATCAGTACTATACTGACACGTTTAGGACTAATGAATTGAATCATGGATTGTTCTATATTAGTGTACCAATTAACCAATGAATATGAACTGCCAAGTAATATTTTCTTAGTAGTTATGTAATTTGTTAAACTAAAGATGGAAATGGATATTGTGATGAATATTGCAGACAGATACAGCTTCAGTGCTTCAGGAGGCAACAGGATATATCAAATTTCTTCATGAGCAACTTCAGGCGGGTGTTACCTTTTCTATTTCCCGCTGTTATTATGGTTCTTTCTTTTTTTTTTAATTCGCAATGAAAGATTGACTTAAAATTTCAAAATGTTCAGGTGCTGAGTGCTCCATACCTTAGAACAGGACCAGATGGCAACATTCAGGTGAGGAATCATCATCCCATGTACTTTGCAAATCCAGAAAATAGCAATGGGTTAATTAAACCTATAGTGATGAAGTATATCTGTATATATAACTAGTGGCAGATATAGAAAATTTTTCTTGGGGGATGGAGGACAAGTGTATATTTACCTAAAAATAAAAATATAATATTATAAAACTATAGTACCCGACGGGGAATGCATATCTTTATTCTTGAAAATTTTAATGGGTTTCTACTTTTCAATGGGTCTTGGGATGCAATTTTTAAAAATTAGTGTTTTTTTTTCAAGGGGGGGTTGAGGGGTGTAAACATTACGACACTTTAGATGCAATTTGAAAATTTTTATTGCACCCCTAGAGTGTAAATAGATTAGCCAGTGTTTGCAACTCTTTAAGAGTACAAAAATTATAATTTTCAATTATCAATTCAGAGTTTTGATGTAATGACAAGAATTCTGAGATAGTATCAGAGCAAATCTAGATTCTTTTAGAGAAGAACTAGCCCATAGAAGAATGCTTATAGAAATTTTCATGGGTTTCTGTTTATAGCGATGTAGAAAATAACCATAAAAAAGGGGAATGATTTGCTACTTAATTTACATTTACTTTACTCTGGTATCATTTTTAGCTCCACAACATGAAGCTTAAATAGGCATAAAGAAGGTTGCTCTATAGTTAACTCGGAGCAAGATGTACCTGATACAGGCTATGTAGCTATAAGTTATGGACCACAATATGATGAAAATGTATGATCTAACAATTTCTAAAAAGTCACTTTTAATTATTCAGGATGAGGAGCATTGCATCTTAAGAAGTCGAGGCCTTTGCCTTATGCCGATATCTTCAACACTGAAAATTGCTCGAAGCAATGGTGCTGATCTATGGGCTCCGACAAACGCAAGCAGTAGGTGACTCTGAACAATTCAAGTATCGATATGCTCATCGGTCTACAGGTTTTACGCGATTAATCTGGGAAGTGGTGCTGATGACACAGTGTCATTGAGATTGTAGATTATCTACGGTAATAGAGGAGAAAGATATGATCAAGAATCTAACTCCATTCGTTTCAAATCCTGACAGGATGATTCCATTCCAAATTGACCGGTAGCTCTTGCTTCAGTCTCTAGTGAAGCTTGAAAATATGTATATATTTCCTTCTTGTTTAACCTCGTGAGTGGGTTGACATATATGTTGAAGGGGTTGTTCTTCAGTTCTGAATGACAACAATTTATTGTTATGAGAGTAATGTAATAAGGAGTGATGGTAAATTTCTAAGGTTCATTGAATAAATGATGCTACAAAACAGTACTACCCCTTTGTTTTGTTTTGTTTTGTTTTGTTTTAAATATGAGAAGCTATATCTCCTCTGTGTTGGGTATGAGGATTGTTACCTCTGATCTCAGTGCATCATGAACCAAAACTCTCAAGTTACACAAAACTAAGAAACAACAAGACAACAAAAATTAATTGGTGCACAAAACCAATCTTGATCTACTATTTTCATAAAAGTTTTATTATTATAAAGAGACACAAGTGCTACAAGAGAGAACGAAATATTCTTATCATATTTTATCAAGTCTATTATCCTGTGTTGAGATTCAACTTCCCTACAAAAAGAGGATTATTTCATGAAAAGGAAAAAACCTTGTAGTGGTGTGGTCCAAGTTTAGGAATGTTGGATCTACTGAACACCATCAAATGCAATGTACATGATGATTTAATATAAAACAATGGCTGCAGTTTCAAAACCCCTACCATCCACAAGATATTGGGTCACACAATCTTTAATCATAAGAAAACATAGCATGACAATAATACAGCTTGCATTTCAACGAGGAGCCCAAAAGGGATCACAAGTTCGACCCCTCCCTGGGCTCCATCCAACTGCTACACTTCTCTCATCATGCCAACACAAATCAATGTAGTTATAACGGACAGTGACAGGTCTGCAAGTAGGAGATACTAGTGTTTAATAAAACAAAAGAGAACCACAAGCTCAAGGAGCGCAGCCACAACCACAAGTTCTCTTCACAACTGCAAAGGATACAGAGTATCACAACTCAATCGATACTCTATCCTCTCCTCCGCCATTGAGAGCCAGATCCCCCTTTCCTCAAGATTTCCTCAGTTTCAGTCATATGATCACTTGAGCCTTTGAAACAAAGAAGGGGTTAAAAAGAAAAGAAAAGGGTTTTTGATGATGAAGATTCAGTGTGATGCTTGTGAGAAGGCACCAGCCGTTGTGATATGCTGTGCTGATGAGGCTGCGCTTTGTGAGAAGTGTGATGTGGAGGTTCATGCAGCAAACAAGCTTGCAAGCAAGCATCAGAGGCTACTCCTTGACTGCCTCTCCAACAAGCTCCCTCGGTGCGATATCTGCCAAGTAACAACACACAAAACTTTAGTCTTTTTGCTAATATCAGATTTTCATGTTTCTCCTTCTCTTTTAGCAATTTGATTAGCTTTAAGGTTTACAAAAGCTATCTATGCATTTTGATGCAAAATCGTTACCGCAATCACTAAAAAATGAGTAGAAAGAAACAATGAGAAAGGGAATAACAATATTTCAAATTAAAATGTCAACCAATCATATGACAGGCTTGTGTAACAAGAAACATTATGGTGATATTTTGATTTATTCATCGTCTGAAGGAGCATGAAAATGACTAGTTGGATGGAGCTTTCTGATAGTAGTTATTGATTAAATTATGGGTTCCCAGATTTGTTAATCAGGGAATAAACAAAAAAGTCTAACCTGGACTAAAGGATCAAAATGAGAAATATTGGCCAGTCAACATTATCCTAATCCCCTAAGCCTTTTCCTAATATCTCTACACTGTTACTAGATCATATCATTAATCAACTCTCCGTATGCAGTCTTCTAATGTTTTTGGGCTGGGCTAACGAAAAATTGTACCATCTAAAAATAAAAGCATCACCTTAATAAAATTGAAGTCGATAATACAACCCTGTAACAATTTCATCTTTATCCTTCGTGCAATACGTTTCTCTCTTTTCCACTAGTTAAGATAACATTAGAATGTCTACGAACTACAAGACTATGTGCTAAATTCAGCTTGATACTTGCTTGCTGGCATCACATGTTGGTTGTTCACACATTCTTGAGTTAGTATATTTGAACTGTAGCTTTACAATAACAAAGTTTTTATCCAAAAATTTGCTACGTGAATCCAATCCTTCCGATTCAGTTTTGTTAAGGGTGATGTTCTCCATTAAGTGAACCACTATCCTATCATTCTTAATTCTTACAACCAAGTTCTTTTAGGCCTACCTTTATAGCTACTTGTCTTACTCTATTAATTGTAACTGCAATCTTATCAACATGCAATTGTTGTATTTAGAAGCCTGATCAAACCATCTCCATCCATTCTCTCTCATTTTATCTTCAATAAGATCAAGTTTCTAAGATTTATACTGAGAGAAGTTTTAGTATCACATTAGCCATATGCTTTGAAGTAGATACGAATGCTTCTCTTTCCTCCCCTTTAAATTCTCATCAAATTAGCTAGTGAGGAAACGCTCTAGACATCTAGATCATTCCTGGACAGCAATATTTATATTCTGAAAGCTTTCTGTCTTGAAGTTCAATATTTTTGTTTAGAAAATTCCACATACAAGAAAAAATTGCTCAACCAAATGGCACATGACATCACCTATCATTCTGGACTTACTGTACATGGTTCCACAGTGACTATCTTCAACTAATTCATCATATTCCAACAACTTTTAAAATTTCTTTAGGAAACTCTCATGTGGCATTCTATTGTCAAACTTCTACCATGGCACGGTGAAGATTAAAAGGATTCCGGTAGAAGTATCCAGTGTTTTAAAACAGATGAACATTGTCGATCAGTAAAAGTTCTAGCAATCTACTTCGGATGTCACAAAAGCAAGTCTTTTAATAGAGAGTTTAGAGACCAAGAAGGAAATTCACTGCCCCGTGCACATTTCCTTGTAGCATGTACTTGACCTCAGTGCACATTTCCTTGTAGCATGTACTTGACCTCAGGCATACAAAATTATAAGCAATTTGAGGGGTTTATCAAGGTTAATTCAGGGAACACGGTACATGTGCACTAATTCCTTTGTTTTTCTTTCCTTCATATGTTTACCAGGAAAAGACGGCTTTTATATTCTGTGTGGAGGATAGAGCCCTTTTCTGTCGTGATTGTGATGAGACTATCCATGTCGCTGGTAGTTTGTCAGGCAATCACCAGCGTTACCTAGCAACTGGTATCCGTGTGGCCCTAAGTTCCATGTGCAACAAGGACACTGAGAAAGGTTGTCATGAGCCACCAAACCAAAATTTTGCAACATTGGAGTCCAAGATTCCTATAACCCAAGCAAGCCCATCATCCTTTATGAACTCTGCATGGGCTGTTGATGAGTTCCTCCAGCTATCTGACTATGAATCTGGTGATAAGGTACGAGGCTAGGAGCTCACACTTAGTTACCTACTTATGTACTCATTTTAAGTTATTTTGGATCCTAATTAGTCATATTTATCTTTGATTTGCATGCAATTCCAGAAGGAGCCTCCTGTAGGGTTTGGAGAGCTTGAATGGTTTGCAGATATTAGCCTTTTCCCTGAACAACTTCCCAAGGGAACATTAGCGGCA
>NC_033802.1:9243831-9250435 GCF_001876935.1 Asparagus officinalis
CAAGCCAATAATGCAGCATTCTACAGAAGCAGCAAGGTCGGCATGTCCCACAAAAGGCCTAGGATTGAAATATCTGACGAGGAAGATTTCTTCACAGTTCCAGATCTAGGATAAGGATGTCGATATTTTATGGTGTGTTTTCACATCTAGTACTTTTGCATCTATCTACCCAGCTGTTGATGTGCATAAATCAACAGTTAACTCTTGATATATAGTCCTGGCTGTATATTGCACCTTAATAGAAGCTGTGGATTGTGTAAACTACTTGTTTAAGTGCAGTTGAGATTCATAAGGTTGATTATGTTAGTAGTGTATTTGGTAAGGCATGATGAGTATGGCTTGTCTTAGCCAATTGGTCTATACATATATGTTCAGTTCTTCCGTTTATATGTTCTATATGAGTTCTACTTTATTAGACTGTTTGATAAGTATCTATTTTAGGAGCGACTCCAACCAAAGAGTACCAATATAAAGGTGTTTGCTCTGTTAAGGGGAGAATTTAAGGGAACATAAAGGAAGTCTCAGGTTTGAGATCCTGGAATGCAGCACAACTATTTCCCAAAAATTTCTGCTGGAGATGGCTCCTTGTTGAGGCCTGTTAGAAGAAATAATGCATCGGTAAAACTATAACTCCCCTCATATGTCATGCGTTTGCTGGATCCTGATAGTGGTTATTATGATATTTGGTGTTATTAAAACCACTAGATGCAAGATATCGGACAAAGCTAAAAGTAACTAAGAAAAAAAAAGGATTGGTTGACAGAAGTGAATAAATGGGAAACTCATAAAGAGCACATCCAATTTAATGTTGTATGACAACAAAACCACTTTAAACTGGAACTTTTTCCCCCGGTTTGAGACTCTCGTGTGTTAATAATATACAGTATTGCAGTAACTATGTCCACTGGATTCCTGACTACAGGGGAGAATCATTGGAACCGGTAACTATTTCTTCGAGGAATCTCCCTAATTTTCCTGAGTGAAGAGGCCTGGAAATTTAGCATGCTCGTATCCCATCGTAACAGTTAAAAGATCCAATATTTGTACTCTGTGAAATCCATGATAGTAAAACTAGATCATTAGTTATCAAACATCCAATATACACTTCAAAATTAGTCATATCTAAGGAAAACGAAAAAACTTTCATAAGCTCTATAAAGTTTAAAGAAGCCAACGAAACACATCTTAATAATAATAAAATAGCTCGGATTTATTACATGGCAAACAACATAGGACATGTCTAGTACAAGTTCTTTTCTGGAAGTTAGATAAGTTCTGTAATCAAAAATTTCACTAAAAATAGGTTACTTAGACATATAATTCCTTGCCTTGTTCACAATGTATGATCACTTTTCTTACTGCCTCATCAAAAATAATATATAACTAGTATTCTTGACGTCTAGTCTTCATGATAAAGACCGCTTCAGTATTTTCAGAGAGGTATGCTTCACCCTTTGAAATATTCATCACAAATAACATGTTAGTCTCAACTGTGACTGATTAGTCATGGTTTTCATTCAAATCTTTCACCATAATGAACTTCATTAGAGGTTTTGAAACCTTATCCCCGGTCTTCTAATAGTAAAGGTTAGAAAATTAAACTGTTACTTTCCAAAGTTAATTAGTGTAAGTATTATGTATGCTTATATACAGTATATGTGATATTTAAATACTTGTCACTTGTCTTTCTAATATGTACTATACAGCACCCAGGTATATACCCAAAGTTCTTGAACATATGAGCTCTCATTCACTCATGGGATTTACTGAGAATTGTTTATGACAAACTCCATCTTATGCAGCGCAGCGTCCAACTGTGAGGAGTTGAGGCTGATTTTGGAATATTTGAATGACTCATTGCAACTAGAACGCAAGCATGGGCAAAGTTGGAAAACAGTTTGCTTCATTCTTCCAACAGGGGCAGCTGCTAAACTACTCATCATCAAGAACTGATCACTAAAGCATGATGAAAACAAATATACACAGAATGTTGATCTAGGTAATGTGATTTGTGCGAATGCAAAAAAATGCATAATGCTGCATCACGGTATCCAAGCTTGACCACAGAACTCTACCTGTGATGTAACATATGGAACAGTTTTCCATCATTAGGTGTTTGTTTGCCTAGAAGAATTATAGCAGTTATGCACTTATAAAAATCAAGAAGAATGAATCTTACGTCTCATTAAAGTTAGAACAATTCCATCCAAGAAGAGTGATTATAACTAAAGGATCTCTGGGAAAGTAGGGCGTTATTTGCATATACTTTTTCAAGAAAAACCAACACAATCTTTGTAACTCCTAACTAACTATAATAATTCGTTGACAAGAGTTTACTTTTAACTCTAGGCTAACTCTTGCTGCGAAGCGCTTAAGTTCATATGACAGCCAGTCCTTCAATGATACAGTGTTATGTTGAATCACAATCATGTATCATCTGACCTTTTCAGAGTATGGCTTGATACCTGGCTATGATTCAGTAACTAAACTTTGTGTAGAGTCCTGTACTTCATCCTCTCTAGAAAATGCTTCCTCTGGGAGCCTGAAGGTTAAACAGTACATTGCCTGCAGGGTTGAGAAGAAATAAGGATTCGTGCAAGTCATGAAAAAGTGAAACAGCAAAAAAAAAAAATTTACTTACAGGAAAAGAAAAAGCGTTAAAAAGGTAGAAAACATATGGAATTTTAACCAGGTTTGCTAGCATAGTGGACTAGTAGGGGAACATAGCTTTAAGGCGGGAAATCAGAAAAATGCACACAGAAATCTAGTTATCAACTTACAACTTAAGATCAGCTGGAAATAAAAAGTCAAGCATATTAACAGGATTTGCTGCTTGTTTAGGTAAGAAGCTAACAGGAAATAGGTTAGGTTTATTTCAGTGACTTGGCGACAAAAGAATAAGAAATTCATTGCAAATGGTTGCCTTGCAATTTATTACAAGGAAAAATCATGCCAAATTAGAACAGGATCATCCACTGTTTACATCTTTCTTATAGCTGAATGAAATCCACTGTTAAATAAACATCAACAAAGGGTGATTTGCATTCGTTACTGTTAGAATATAGAACTATAACCATCAACTCTCACCACAACATCAGAGTTTTGATGTAATGGTTAGGGGGACTTTAAGATGGTATCAGAACAACTTAGGTTCAAATCTCACTGGCCATGAATTTAAAGCAAATATTATTTTAAAAAAAACTGACACCGCTATGTGACTCCAGGTTTTGCCCATGAAAAAAAGGCGCTCAACCAAAAGGGGTATGTTAGAATATAAAACCGTAACCCTCAACTATCGCAGCTTCGGAGTTTTGATGTAATGGCTAGAGGGACTTCAACAATTACTATTAGGTTAATGGAGCTTTAGTAGGTCATGATTGAAGCAACAACAGAAAACTTTCAAGGGCTAGAGTACACTGGGTCCATCATTATCTGGGTACAATACCATGATTAATTTGTGAACCCCAGCACCAACCCTTATCAGATATCGACAGAAAAGAAACATAGTGTGATAACATAAAAATATTCAATATCACATGAAAAACGAAACACACCTTGTTAGGTGCGACATCTCGAACCCTGTGAAACTTCGGTTCTGGTATCCTTGCACCAAAAGAAGCCTCAGCCTCCTGCATATAAAATGAAAGCTGTTCAAGGAAAGGAAAACATTCTGCATGTAGAGTAATCGTAAGCTTTAAATACAGTATATAATATGAAATTAGAACATAAAAGCATTAATACCGTCCGCATGCAATCTGGAACAATGGGCTCAATAATAACACTGCAGCCAGAATGATTATTACCCTTGCTCCCTATTTATATGTAATAACCAAGATAATCGGAGGCTAATGTATAGACAGAGAAGGAAAGTCAGATGATCTTCAGCAAATTCATCGTCCAAGAATCAGAGGCTTATCCATCTACCACTTCATCATGTATGTCACTAAACCCAAACAGATTCACTTACTTGCCTCAGTCCCTCCCTCCCTTTTCCTTTCTCCTCCATCTGCACTAGATTTTGCTGCCATTATATAGACATCTTGACATAATATTATCAATATTTTAAGATAAGCAATTTGGTTTTGTTCCGTAATCCGTATATGTAAACCTATTCCGTAAAACAATTTGAAGAAATATTCTCCTAAGTGCTTGTTTTGTCAAATGATTTTAAATTGAGCAATAGAAGTGTCTCAATTACATGGTCTAACTTATTAGTTTATAATCAAATCAAAGCACTGTTTGTATGTTAAATCAGTGCCTATTTTATCAAGTAGTTCACGGCAAGCAGCCACTAATTTGCCTTCTGCCATATTCTTCCACAGAATTAATACCAAATAATATGCTGGATACAGCAGATAGTCGCTGCGGTATATCATAGGGAGCATACTACAATTTTAAGCCTCAATGGTGTTATACTAAATCATTTCAGAGAGACAAGTACTAACTAATAGGTAGACAACAAAAATTACCATCAGGAACTGCCCAATGCTGCAGAATAGACGGTCACAAAAGTCTACGTCGCAGTATTCTGGACATTAAAGGTCATAGTGGAGCTTCATATTCTTCAATAAATGGAAATTGTCCAGTTTATTGGTTTCTTTAAAATGAGAATCCAGGATCTGGTTTCATTATAAGCCTGACGTCATTCACTTTCTTACTCACCATGCTTGTTAAAAATGCAATCAAGCCAAATAAGAGTGGGGGGCTGGTGTGGGGCGGGGGTGGGGGGGGGAACTACAATCTTCTCTGTTGGTACTACATCTTCTCTATATGGTACTTTCCATTCCCTAAGGGCTTGTTTGGATTGAGGGGAATAAGGGAGAAGGGAAGTTAGGGGAACCATTCACCTTGTTTGGGAACATTTAGGAGGTGAAGATATTCACCCTAGTTCCCCTTGGTTCACCCCTTAATAGTGTAAAATTTGTTACCCCCAAATTGGGGTGTAACCAAGGGGAAGGGAACTCCCTTCCCTTCTCTCACCTAGTTTCCCTTAACTTCCCTTAACCCCCATTGAAATCCAAACACACCCTAATTGGGGTGTAACCAAGGCGAAGGGAACTCCCTTCCCTTCTCTCACCTAGTTTCCCTTAAAGCTCATTCATTTGAATGAGACCTGAAATCTACATGAATCTTCAAGCAACATAAAAAAGCTCTTAACATCTGAAATAAGAATAATAACCATATAATTCAGACTGTCTACTCATCAGGTGTATTTTCTTACCAGGAAGCAATATGAATCACTTCCCTTTCAGACATCTAAAGACTAAACGTCAGGCAATATTCATGGTTCCACTTAACACTCTGACAATACCTCAAATGAATAGCCCCTAAAACATACTTATCTGAAAGTTAGGTATCAGTGAAGTATTTGCAATCGTTGTTAGGTCCAAAGCAAAAATTATCAGTTAATTAAAAAAAATTAAAAAAAACGTCAAACGGTTATATAGAGGCATCATAATATATATTAAATTTGAAAACAATGCAAGGTGCCGCTTACTGATCCTGCAAACTACAGATCATTTCAAGATAAAAGATAATATCAAAATTAAGATCAAAATAACTCACAGCTAGGATTGTTTCTTCAGTTTCATTTGACCGCATGAAACAGTAGCAGTGTATCCAGGGTAAAGGGCCCTTCCAGTATTTCCTTTGAAGAAGACCCTTAAAAACATCTGCCAGATCATTAAGCAAGAATAAGTTGAAACAAAGAGAAACAACAAATAAAGGAAGAACTGTGCTTACTGTTCAGAAACTTGAACAATGGAAGAACAGTAAATAACACTATATATGTATATAATATAATCCTAGTTAATTAATTATTTCCTAAAGCCACACCAGATACATGTTGTAAATTGTGTCTAAGGTGTCATTTTTGTACAAGAAAATCCTTTTAATCTGCAAACTACAGACGCTAAAAAGAAACACAAGAAATAATGCCCCAACATTTTAAAGACTAAAGTGATTGCTACATGAAGTTAAGTATAAGCACTGTTATAAATAGCAGTAAATAGCCCCGCAATAGCGGCACTAATAGCGTTAGCGGCCCCTTCCCGCTACGCTACGTTGTCGCCCAATAACGGTAACATATTGCGGAATATGTGTTTTTCGCTTGCAAAAGCGGCCAATAGCGCACCACATCAGTGAGTAGCGGACAATTACGGGCAAAATCCGTTTTTTATCATTATTTAAAAACGGTTTGAGATTTATTTTTTTAAAGTTAAACCTGACCCGCAACAACTACATCTCACTGCCTCCCTCGCTTTCCGGCGTACTCCCGCCACCTCCCATAGCCTCTGACACCTCCCTCAGCACTTCCTCTCACCTCCTCTCGCCGTGAGCTCCTCCTAGCGCAACCCTCTCACCGTTTAGCTCATCTTCTCGAATATGACAATTCTTTGACTTCTCCAGTTGTTTTCGGTGATGGTTACATGTCTATTTCATGTTTAGGATTTCTTTAAATCAACAAATGCACTTTTAGATTTTCTAAACTTTTTTATAACTTTTTTTTAAATATTTATACATATCTAAATTAGACCGTTATTTGACTTTGCGTTTTTTATCGCTATTTTTCCGCAATAGCCCCAAATAGCCTTAGCCATGCATC
>NC_033802.1:9250445-9338754 GCF_001876935.1 Asparagus officinalis
AGAGAGAGAGAGAGAGAGAGAGAGAGAGAGAGAGAGAGAGAATTCTCAAGTCTACATAATTAGAAAAGAAGCCAAAAATAAGCGCATCAATTTAAGGTTTATATGAACAGAAATTGGTAATACTTGAGAAGATAAAAACATACATCTCAGTGAAGCTTCGTAAAATGAATACTGATACAACATCACATGAAAATAGCAAAGGATCTTCCAGCAAGTGCACAATGTTGCGTTGCCTAATATGTTTGTTGCTTAATGATCTAAATGACATGCTAATATCTAGACTTCAAATTTAAAAATAACCATGAATCATAAACTAACCTAGAAAGTACAGAGCAGATGCAGGAAGATTCATAATCACATGATCAACATGCTCCCAGGCCTTGGGAGTTGGGGATTTAACACCTCTTATTCTCTTATTAGCATTCCCCTTTCTTTGACTTCCCGCATTAGTACCTCCACCTTCAGCATGTTGCTCTGCCAAGTTCACAACAATGAGGAAGGAAATTAAGAATAGACCACAAAAAAAACCATGATATCCATTAAGTATAAATAATTATGTAATTTAACATTTACCTCCCACAACCCAGAAAGAAAAACACTCATTTATCATATCTGTGTGAAGTTAGGATTAATAGGAATTCCATTCAACACATTAAATACTTTCAGTGTTTCACTAATAACTTTGTTCTAAACCTTGTCATAATAACATTTTAAATTTTGATTTTTAAGATTTTACGCTAAGATCTTAATATACCTTGTTTCCAATATCACTAAGTTCCTCACAAATTTCTTTGTTAGTTTGTCCATAGAAAGGCAAGTCATGTTCTTCTCCTGAAGAAGGCAGTGGAAGGAAGAAAAACGTTTAGTACACGATGTTCATGTTAAGATCTCTTGACAGTCAAATTGGATATCATATACTAAACTAGACAAGCCAATAGAAACACAAGTCACATCCAGAACCTCTTCCATAATGTCATCTACTGATCTAGGTCAAGAATCTCCTGGAGCTGGCAGTGGGAGAACAAAAATTTTGTATATGAGGTCCATGTTAAGATCTCTTTAAAGTTAGACTGAAATTGTTTACTAGAACGCAAGGGTGTCTACTGTCTATGAAATATTTTCGTTAAAGACGTATTATAACTTTAAACAGACTGATACCCGAAAAGGCCTATTCATAAGGCATAAAAACAAGGGGTTTGTCTGTCTACCCTCTGTTATTCCTTCACCTCATTTACAAACATAATGTGTCTGTCTGCTCATTTAGTGATTAGCATTTGCCTGCTCAAATAGTAATATAATTGGACTTCTTTCTAACAGTAACAGTGGTTGCTCAAAACTGGAACTGTGGTTCAGTCATCATAGTCTTATCATAGTCATAAATAGCGATTTAATGGTGCATCTTATATCTCTTAACTAAGTTCATGAAATTGAAATTATAGCTTCTTCCAATACATGTTACCTTCCATAGTTTCAGCCAAACACATGCATATAAATAGATGTTTCATTGCAGCACTCTTACCTTCATCACAAATTTCAGGTCGCCGTTTAACAGAAACATTGTCTATCGTCAATGAGACATCTAACCCTTGATTTGCGACTCCAGCAACTGGTGCTCCATCTGTATCAACTGAAAGCATATGAACGTTAACCCATTTCTCGTTCTTTCAAAAGACATGCATCTTCTCAAGTTTTAGCCTGCATACCAGTCAGTCTTCCATTTGCAGTAGCTGCTTCCTCAGTAGCTGATAATTTGTTTATTTCACAAACTTTCAGCTCGCTCAGCAGAGATTTTGAATGAATCTCAGAAGCTGGAATTTCCATCAAGTGTTTCATAAATATTCTAGCATCCATATTGTATGCACAGGCATTATCTTCCACTTTGTTGAGCTTCATATTAGTCCTCAAGTAATTAACGCTATCAGGATTTAAATCATTCGCGAAAACAAAGCATCCTTTCTGTGCCGCTGGGATAGCAAAAGGACCAATACCAGCAAACATATCACAAATGATGTCTCCTCTGTGAAACTGAGAAATCAGTCGAATGTGCTCATGCTCGAGCCTCGAGTTCCAGTAGACAAGCTTGTAATCAAGCCTAAATGTGGCACCATACTGCTTAACTTCCGTGACCATATTATCTTCACCTGCCAGAACTTCAAAATTTGGCACTCGGAACTCATTTGTAATGCTACCAACTTTGTTTACCACAGTTTTAATTCTTGGTTGATTTTTCTGCAAAGAGAGGAGCATCAAGGATAAAAAGAATAGCAAAGGAAAACAAAATCAGATGTCCACTACATGGAAAACGAAATTATAATTTACCAAAGCTCCTAGACCCCCATGTATAATCTATATCTGAAATGAAAACTTATGGTGCTAATGAAAGGAATATTCATACAGTTAGGAAAATTTTTACAATATAAAAAACAAATATTGCCAGACAATTCCTGATGTGGAAAAAAATAATGGCCAAAAAATGTTAAGTATCTGATAATGATTTATATAGGGGGAAAACATCAGGAAAATGGTTTTTTCCCCCAGTTCTTAAAATCCCTTCCACTACACCAAAACTTTGACATTGAGGTGAGGATTGAGGCCAGGGTTTCAATTTTTATACTATAACATGCCCAGCAGGTTGAGCACCCTTTCATGGGCCATTCAAATGGAACAGCAAGCACTAAAGCAGTGCAAGCTCATCGTTCTCGCTGGAAAAAAACACTAAGAGGATCAAAGATTGCCTAATCACATACGACCTGAAGTAATGCTGATTAATTGAAAATGTATATTTAAGTGTAGTCCAACATATTAGAATGTACCATAACTGTGCATAGAGTTTAAGAAACTGCCATGAAAGATTTAACAACATCTTGAATATTTTAAGAGAGTTTTTACGACACAATAAACCATATCAATATTGCCACAAGTAAATATAAAAATAAAAAGAAAACCTGACTAGCAAAAGAACAAGGCACTTCTAGAGATCTAGGAAAATCAAGTGATGATCTAAATTAAGCAAGAAAAAATACAGAACTCTGTATCTACTCATGATAAATATGGATAAAAACGAAAATAAACAGGAACGTCTGCACTGATTTAACAACTGTCAGATATTGCCAGATAAATAATTATCATGAAATAACAGCGGAAGGCATAAGAAGACATACATCATAAATAACCTTTGCAATGACATCCTTGTAAGGGAGTAGGTCACCAGTTATGTTCAGATGGGCAATATGACCTGGAGATTAACTTTTGTCAATACAAAATGACAGTATGAATGAAAGAAAAGAGTTCTCAAAAAAGTCTACCATACATAACACTTAAGTAATTCAAATATCAAATAGAAGGAAGAATACAATGGAGAATACAATACGTACGGAAAAATAAGAAATACTTAACTATTGTTTCAAAAGAAGAAGGTACCTCCACTCCTTGTGGCAGTATTTGCTTCAGTATATGATCTGCAAAAGAAGGGAAGTGCCTTTAAAGCACAGATGGTAGCCAAAAGATAATCATTAAGAAATAAAAAAAGAATTATAATTGTGAAGGTCCTTTTGTCCCACTTAGAAACCAGTAAAATACTGCATAATTCCATTGAGTAGAACAAGGAAAACGAATAAAGAAACTATTATTGATATCAAAGAAGCACAACTAAATGCTTGAGCAACATAATTAAAGCAAACTAATGGGTAACACAGAACCAGAGAACTATTTCAGACTTTATTGACAAAGACTTCCAAGATTTCCATCTTTATACATTCATAGATAAATCAGACGTATGCACAAGTATCTATCTAGGTAGTAAGTATATGCATACAAAGACGCCTACATGCATACTGCATCAAATAATACACAAAAGAAGTGAAGGTAGGGAACAAATTAAAGGAAAAGCGATATAACTCTTGATTTCAATAGAGATGGAAGTGCAGTTATGTCATTTTATATAAAAATCCATCCATTATCACTACAAACAAAGTATCTTCCTTCTCCCTCTCACATACAAATTAACTTTTTTCTCCCCTGAAATTCTCATCAGATGGATTGGGTGGTAACTAAATTGCCATTTATGAACTTTCATCCGAAAATGTTTGATTGTCGCAGACTGTTGAGTATCAAGAGACATTATATTCTAGAAAATTTTAGGTTTGCAATTATATGATGATCTTTGTTTGTATCAATAAAAAGAAGAAACAGTCAAGAAGAAACAGTTCCAAATATCCTTATCCCTACATACATATTGGAGAGCTTTCATAGTAATGTCACACTTGAAGAAAAGAGAAAAATATTATGTTAAATTATATTAGAAGATGGTATGAATAGTCTTCCTCTTGGGGAAGCCACAACCTGAGAAAATGAAAGAAAGAAGTAAAATGAATAGATAACTGTTAAATATCTGATATATACAATATAATTTCTTGCCCTTCTGCATATAAGCTTTGTGAAAAATCAATGTGCATTAAAGCACTTTTTAGATTAAATTTGCATGAATATGGTTGTCTGCGTGACAAGTTTACTATTTCTTTACACGAGTATTGCACATATCTGCCCACAACTGACCTGCTCCCCAATAAGAATATCCAAGTGTCAATGTATGAGGCACCACTTCAATCTCACATAACTTCTTTAATGAATCCATTACATCCTGAGGAATATCTGATAAATCTGTTCCATTACCAAAACCAAAAACAACAAAAATTTAATCAGTAACTAGCTTTAATGAGACCAACCATGTATTTGACAAGAAATTTTTTTTAACTAGATCATGTTTAATGAATACATGAAGAAAGACAATAAATTAACTTCGGTTCTTCCTTGTCTTTCCATTCCTCAGGCTACTATGTATTCTCTATGGTGGAAACATGAACAGACAGAAAAAGCATGTGTATCAGACAAGTTATAACACAAATAAATGATTTTTTTTGGTTGGTATGCAGTGGTGCTGGTGGTTTTGCAGGGCACATAGGTGTAGCTAAATGCAATGGTTGTAAGCCTGGCCCTTAAGGTTAAATGCCCACAACTCCTCAGAATTGAAAAGCATTAGTTGTTTAATGCATGATAAAGAGAGCGACTGAGAACTTGCCACAACAATGCTCTGAAAGTAACTATGTACAAATTATCTCAAATTTCTAGGGAAATCAAGTATATGCAACCCATGTTAAATGTTAATCAGGTAATTAAATTTTCCAAACAATAATATTTCTATGGAACAAAAAGTTTTATGTTTAGCTGTCTGCACTAAAAGATTACAGGTATTCAAATTCTATAGATAAAACATGAGTGATTACAGAAGACAAATTAGAGCATAGAACGTCTAGATGCTAAGGACTATAAAATATTATGTGTGTATTATTTACCAGAATTTTGAATCTTTTCAGATAATATAACCAAACGTTTTTTCTCAGATGCAGAATCTTCGGTTATAGGTTTGATACGAGCCTTATCTAGTAGGTATCTGCAAAGGAAGCAGTAAAAAAATGTTAGATGATAGATATAATCATTAAAAAAACTCAGTGTATACTTCATATCTGATGTAAAAAAATTTATCTTTTGTTGACTTGCATTGTTGAGTTCATATAAAAAGCTATCCTAAAAAACCAAGGGTAATTGACTAATTTCTGATCTTTACTAGAATATAATTGTGAGAATCCATCAAAAATAAAGAATATTATTGTGAGAAATAAGCTAGTTTGAAAGTTTTGATATGTGAGAATAGATTCACCTAGAGGATCGCATCCTCATTGTTTTCCTTGTCTCGAGGCTTCATCCCATTCATGGCTGGTCTTATTTGTGTACTTTTATTTATTGTTAATATCGTATATGAAATTTGTTATAGCCAGATTTTTTAAGAGACCGAATGGAAGAACATGAATCATGTAGTGCCATCAAAGGCGCACGCCTCATTGTGCCCATTGTGCCCTGCAATATGAGATAGTGGCAAAGCGGCCCACATATGATGTAGCACGCCCTTTTGTACCTTACAAGCGCTATGTGAAGGTGCTTCCCACAATGCTAAGACAAAGCATATCCTCATTTTTTTGTTCAACATTTCAATCGGGACTTTATATCTGATAATCCAAATCCCAACATAATAAATAAGCTTACTACTAGTCAGATTTGAGGACTTCACCTCACCCTTGTTTACTATTTGATTTTGCTTCAATACTAGCCTTGATTTGAATTTTAATTTGAAAAATTATGAACATTACTACGAGGCTAAATTATGAAATTGGTAATTGTAGTAGACCCCATTACCAATATGGTATTCTTGAAAATTCTGGCATCATTAAGGCCTTTTAAATTTGTGCTCGATGAGTTAAGGCTTAATATCTCACCGCAGCAACGAAACATGTGGGAATTGGTCATGTGCAAACCACGTGATTTATTGGGCTGATGTGGCATGCTGATGTGGCACTTCATTTGTGACATGACAAGAGAGGGTGAAATAACTAACCCTAAATTCCCAAACCCCCAAATCTCCAAATCCATCCCCCCCAGATTCTCCCATTATTAGAAATTGAGAGCGAAGGAGGGAGAGAACCTGGAGGAGAACTCAGAGATTTGATGGTTACTTGGTCGATTAGCTTGAGTTAATTGAAGGAGAATCTACAAATTTAGTTTAATTTCGTATGGATTTGAGAAATTAGGGGTTTTTTAAACCGATTTTGGTTTTTTGTTAAACACATTGAACCGTGAACCGTGAGCATGAGCTTGAAGAGACCATAATGTTTGATAAATGCTTTCCCCTTGTCAATTTCTCCTTTGTTGCATCTTAACCATGAGCTCTATATTTAAAATTCCCCCCTAATTTTGTCCCAAAATTTTTCTAACCATTGCCACCTCAACATCTCAGAAACGGTTTAAAACTTCACATGCTATCATATGAGAAGTTCGTGGGAAATTTCTCGCCAATGGCGAGAAACTAGGCTTTGACCATTTGAAGTCCAACTTAAAACGCCTTAATGACATTACAATTGTTAAGAATACCAAATTGGTAAAAGGATCTACCAAAACTATCAATTTGATAATTTAGCCTTTACTGCTATGTCAACCTCAAGTTGTGTTAGCATTATAAATTAAGATCTTATTTTGTTATTTGGTAGTAGATATTATTGATATTAACATATTTTTACAAGAAAATTCATAAACCAGTTCTTTCATGCTTGACTATGTATCTTGAAAAATTATGTGATGTGCGCCTCGCTTTACCCAGATGAGTCACATTGCACCTTGCAACTGCTACGCATATGTATAAATATACTTTGCACCTTGCAACTGCTACACATGTGTATAAATATACTTTGCACCCTGCATTGCGCATTGATAACACTGGAATCATGTAGTCAACCCTAAAAATATGAGATAAATGCTTTGTTGTTATTGAACTCTCACAACTTCACAGGTTGTAAAAGGGGCTATAATGATATGTTACCTATTGATTTTTTTTCCCTTAATTTTTCTTTGTTGGTGGTGGTGGTGGAAGGAGACTTGACGTTGAATTTCTCCCAAATTAGGCTTCTATTATCATTTTCTTTTGTGAGAAGATGATGTATGTACAATAATCCCCCATTATTTTACTAAAAAAACTTCACTACGTAACCCAAGAAACAAAAATATATATATACTAAAAATAAAGAAAAAGAAGAAACTACATAAATGGAATACCTTTCGTTATTGTAGTTGTTTCATCCAAGCGAGGTTTATTACCATCACAATTGTTGTTTTCCCTTGAGTTACACTTAGTGCAATTACTATTTATTTACAGTAACCCCTAATATATATTTGTGTAGTTAAATTGCGAGTTGAATATTAATTCACGATGTAAAGCGTGAGGGGTTAATTTTGGTTTTTATTTAATATTTAAAATTATTTATTTCTTTGTCCAGTTAGATCTAAGAAGAACTAAAGAGTTAAGACTACTTCTTTCTCTTTCTTGAGAGCAATGCGATCACAATAAGACCATGTCCTTGTGATTGGTGGGAGTGGTGTAAAATGAAACCTGGAGTCACAGCAGGAACAGTCGAAGGTGTAAAAGTCACTCAAGTCCCACTCCACTAACTCTGATTAACGTTGACATTTTGCTGAATCACGTCATCGATCTTCTTGGGCACAAATTGCCATTCCCAGTCATTAAGTCTGTCGGCGGCCATTTCTATAAAAATTTTGGATTATTAGGATTGCTGAAGACCACCGGTATTGAGTTATTTAAAATAAGACAATTTTCACTTTAGTCCTTACACCTTTAGTTTTTCTTGTTCAAATATAAAAGTTTTCATAAGTTAATTTTAATTCAATTGTTTAGATACTCACCTCTTTAATTTGTCATTTTGGCTTAAGAACTGGGCCAAAACTAGCCTAGTTTTTACCAATAAAAAATAAATTCAAAACTAGGTCAAGTTCAAACCTGACCTAGTTTTAAGTATTCACCAAACATACCCTATAATTTGAATGTAATCTCGTTTGAATTTTATAAATTAAGGCTTGTTGAAACACATTTTGGTTTTTTGTCGAGCACATTGAACTGTGAGCTTAAGCTAGAAGAGACCATAATGTTTGATGAATGTTTTTCCCTTGTTAATTTCTCCTTTGGTGCATCTTAGTCATGAACCTTAGTAAGAACTCCCCTTAGTTTGTCCCAAATTTTCCCCAATCTTTGTCATGTCAACAAGTCATTGCTACATGGCCCATATCAACATTTCAAAAATGATGAAAACACTCCAAAAATTTCTTAACATCGGCGAGAAATTGAGCTTAAACGCTTTAAATGCCAACTTAAAGTGCCTTTATGACGCTGCGGATTTTAAGAATACCATATTGGTAAGAATGTCTGCTAAAACCAATAATTTGGTAAGTTAGCCCTTATTACTATGTAAGGAGTATTAGCAATATAAATTAAGATCTTATTTTGTTATTGGTAGTAGATTTTATTTATATTCACATATTTTTTATGTGAAAATTCATAAACTAGTTCTTTAATGTTTGATAATGTATCTTGAATATTTATTTGTGGTGTATACCTCGCTTTACTCAGGTGTGTCACATTGCGTCTTGTTTTACTGCGCATGTGAGCATAAAGGTCCTTTGTGCCTTGCATTATGCATCGCGCATTGATAACACTACAATCATGTAGTCAACCCCAAAAATTAAGGATAAATACCTTGTTGTTGTTGTAACTCCCAGTCCCTCAGAACTTCAAAGCTTCCATAAAGTAAACGGGGCTATAAGAATATGTTATCTTCCCTTAATTTTTTCTTTATTAGGTATGGTGGTTTGAGGGGCTTCATGTTGAATTTCACCCAAATTTTGTTTCTATTATTATTTTCTTTTGTGAGAAGATGATAGGTATACAAGAATCCCCTTTTATTTCATTAAAAAGAACTTAACTAAACAACCCAAGCAATAAAAGAATATACCGAAAAAACAAAGAAAAAGAAGAAAATAAAAAGACCTTTTGTTGTTGTAGTTGTTACATGCAAGTGATGTTTACTACCATCACTATTGTTGTCTACCCCTGAGTTAGGCTTTTTTTAAGGCTTACTAATATTATTGTTTATTTCTAGTGGAGCCTGATAGATATTTGTGTACTTACACATGTGAGCTGAATACCAATTCACAATGTAAAGCGCAAGGGATTAGTTTTGATTTTTATTTAATATTGTAAATCATTTATTTCTTGTCCAATTGGACCTACAGCATCCTTGTTAAGTTACACATCATATTCTTAGATTGACAATGGTGTCTTATCCCAAGTAGGTAACATGATCACTTGATTAGTCTTGAGTCATAGCAAGTCAATTCTCTCATTTCTTATAGTTTTATAGATGATGTTATTTACGACTTATGCAAATAGTTTTGAGTATATGCATGAGTATCACACCCACACAGTCAAAAACAAAACGAATACTCCACTCATAACAAGAAACAACCATGTATTCCCTATTTCCCTATTTCCACCCTAACTCTCACAAGATAATTAGACATTAATGCTCCTGATATAGAACATACTCCTCTGTACATAGCTTTTCATCACTCTTATTTAGGATATATGCTTTTTTATCTAGGATGTAGAGTCATGCTCCTTATAAAGGCTATTATAAGGATTTAGGAAGCATATCAAAGCATCCAATAAAAAGCTCATAACAAGTCAACTTTTGTTAAGGCTAACTACACAATCTGCTTAGTTTAGCTTTTCCATTCATATAGTTTTTCCATTCATAGTTCTCACCTATAGTTATCGCAAGCATCTACATCTAAATTCCATATACGACACAACTTTTGAATGCCTATTATATGCACCTATTTTACTATAAGAAAACATCCACACATTTAAATTATGAAATCATCCTTAGCATTTTGATATACTATCCAACCAATTTTTTTCTTTTCGTTAAATCGATCAGTAAGTTAAATCTTTCAAATGAAGGTTGATCTGGTATTATACACCTATCGTTAGATTCAAAATTTCATAATTGCTTCATACTATTAAATTAAGTCAGCAATTCTGGCAATATTTCAAGCCCTAAATAATTAGCTTAGACAATTTTCTTCTCAACTAATTTCTGCAACTAATTTAAACTTTGAACCTTAGATGTTGTTAAAAAAATAAAGATTTCGCTTTCGAACTGACGTAGTTCCAATTTCAACCTTTTAACAGTTTTTTAAGGAAATATAACGTAAATCCAATCGAATTAAAAATTTATAGGGAATAATTGAATACGAGAGTATCCGTTGTTAAGGAGATGGAGAACTGAGATGTAGAGACGACGATGAGAGATCTAAAGAGCCCAGAGATTGAGCTGCACTTCAGACTTGCTCTCATCCAAAAGAGCCAATTTTAGGTCTAGGGTTTGAATAAATTTTCGATTATCTCTCTAACCTAAGAAAAAGGAATAGTGTTTTAGTAGGATTTTTTCTACAGATAAGCGAGTGCATGATGGTTTTAGGGGTTTTAGGGAGAGTTGGAAAGGGATCCTCTTTCCATTACAAGACCATATTACTATTTTTTCTTCACAAAATATTAGGAAAAAGGATAACTTTAAAAATTATTCGAAAACGATCATAGTACCATATACTATTAGTAGATTGTCCTTATGTTGCTAAAGCTATTGTATAAGCATGAAATGTCCAAATACATTATTATGTCTATTATGTCCAACTTTCATTTATCAAAGGCACATCTGTATATAGGCACTGGTGTAGATAGAAAAAACAGAGTATTGAAATGATGTCATCGTTGGCCAACGATTATTAGCAATTTGTTCATAGTCATACTCTTGTCAAGAATCAAATAGTTCTAGAGAACATAGAATACAGGGACAACATTAGATATTGGTTAATGTTTAACAAATGTTAAGTGAAGGAGTAAGCTAATGAATTATCATGATTTTAGCATAATGCATAAATAAATATAAAGACTTAAAAGGTAAAGTGAGAATTTATAGATGCGAGGATATATAGATAATAAGCCCCAACCAAAATAGGCCATTAGGAAAAGACAAAGATATAACTTACTAACATTAATTTATCAAAATTTTGATCTATGCAAAATTCTAAAAGGATTAAAAAAGCTTGTAAAAAAGAAAGGGGTTTCTAGATATAGTTCCTTAAATATTTAATAATTACATATTATTCCCTCAAATCTTATAGTCTAGCAAAATAGTCCCTCTATATGCATGGGATTAGCTGCTTCAATGGGATCTTCATTCTGGTCAGAAGAAAAATTACCAAACGTCTAGCATTCCCTCACGTTTGGCGCCAATGAGTTTTTATTTGAAAAAAAAAGAAGACTATGTCTTCACCATATTATCACCTCAAATCTTATAGTCCTGCAAAATAGTCCATCTGTTAGTGTTTCAGTTAAAAAATCAAACATAAATGTGTTATCTCCTAACCCAACATATGCAGTTACCAAACTATCCCTCTCTGTGATGTTTCGAATCTTTGTGAAACTCAACTATGGGTTATGGTTCTTTTATGACCGCTAGAAAAAAACTCAAGTGGATTTAGTTTTTTTAAGAGGGTATTGGGTTTAAACTCATTAAGAAATGGGTAAGAGAACATTATAGAGGGGTAAAATGGTTATTTAGCCACCAACCGTTAGATTCAACAGAATATTCCCCTATATATAACGCTAACCACTCCCACCATCATCAATCCTCTCATTGCCAAATACTATCTCCAGCACCGCTCTCTCTTCTCCAAGTATGACGTTAGCATCCAATTAAACAAAGAGGCCTGGTTCTCCATCACCCCTAAGCCAATTGTAACTCCCCACGTGTCCCTCATAGGTGCTAACTCACTCGTAACTCGTTATAGACTGCTTGTCTGGCGTCAGCAGCAATGCCATACAACTCGTCGCCAGGTAAGATATTGCAACTCTCTACTGTTCCCTTCAATTTCAAGTTGAGAAATAAGGCCTATTTATTTTTTTCCGTTATTGATGCTTTTTCTTAGATATCACGTGATTGCGATTAAAATTTATACTAAAAGAGTTGAGCTTGCGGTTAATAATGCCAAGATTTACGGGGTGGAGAATTATATTGATTTGTAATTGGGGATTTTTTTCCAGCTCGTGGCATGCCTAAAGGTAAGTACCTTTTTTAAAATCTTTTTTAAATTGTTTATTTATCATTATTTAGTACACAATTAAGTAATCATAGACAACAAAAGTTTTGGAATGAAGGATTTATTTTTGTTATATAGATTGGTATAGCTATTACTAGGATAGACAAGTACTATAAAATGAGATAATTAAAAGTTAAGATAGAATAAATAGCATCTGATAGCTAAAACCATAAGCTAAAATAAAAGTCAAATTAAATTATGAAAAAGTTGAATACTTGAAACTTTGAGCAAGACGTGAGCTAGTGAAAAACTAAGGTGTTTGACAAAAGAACGATATATTATTATTATTATTTGTGCCTTCCATTTTCTATTGGGTGATATCGCCTTGCTTTCGCAACCATGGGGAGGTTCATCTTATAGCAAAGTTCTGAATTTTACTCTCAATATGCTCAAGTCAAAAGATGGGTATGCTTGTCACTTTGTGATGTGATGTATTCTTCTATATTTTGCCCATTTTGATAGTATTGAATGATGGCAATCAGTTGTATATCAATTGCAAACACCAAGTTTCTTATTAGATATATACTTTTGTCCTACGCTTCTATTCCCATATTAGAAATTTTGTGATCTATTGTCATAGCAACACACAACCTGATTTCATAAAGCTGAAGCCTGGCTCCATCACCATTCATTCTTAAACACACCTCAATTTTGGAGGGATGTCTTGCTAGTAGCTTTACGATAATTCTTACGTAATAAAACCTAATTGTTCCACTCATTTACTTCCCCAGAACATAAATTATAATTATTCTATTAGACATGTATTCAATCACATCAATACACATTCTAAATACTTGTTTATTTTCTAAATTCCACCATACTATCTCCTTATGTATTGTGCATAAGCTTTTTCTAAATCAAATGTTGATCTCTTCAATTATCCTTCTATTGCTAATCAAACATATATATAACTTCCAATTGACTTCCCGTCGCTGTTTGATTCCGTGATTGTTTGGAAAAGTTTATATATTCTTCATTCTTGCATATCTATACCAAAATGAACCTTCGCTCGTTGAGCATCTTCCAAGTACCAAGTATCATGTTGAATGACTTAGTTAACTTTTCTAAGCTCATATCTCTGAATCGTTTTCATACTTCAATAGAGATAACAAAAATTAAATCCAAAAATCATATTCAAATGCCATGAATACATCTCCTTAAACTAGAAACAATTTCAAATTATATGGACCATTATGTCCTTAAACGTAAAGAAACAATTTCAAATGCTATAAACCTGAATGCCCTTAAGCCATATCCAACTTCGGAACTCACAGACCATAATATGCCAAATTAAAGTATGTCAAAACTCCAAATCTATGGATCACAATAGCTTTTAAGCTTCCACCTGCTTTCCTATGAACTCGCATCCATCTCGAGCTCATGCATGTATCAAGTTCTATATGACAGTGGTTCAACAAATTCATGTCTAATGAAGAACTTTAGTTTGTCCAGAGTTCATACACTATGACCTGGATGGATCGGTTTAAATCCCCTAGCCTTGAAAATTTTTGAACCTCATGATAAGTGCAGGTAGTAAAAGGTTATTGCCCAAGATTATTGGCTCAAAATCAATCTGATAAAACTGATTCCTAAACTTTCAATTGACTTTGTACATATTAAATTTGGTATCATTGTGTACAGACAATGAGCATGAAGAACGTAAATCGTGAAATTATTGTATGACACTACTATCATTCATCTCGAACTCAAACATTTATCTTGAACTAGAATTTCCATTTAAGTCGAATTCAGGAAATCTGCGTCTATCATGAACCACCTTACTCAAACTTGGCTAATAGACATACATCGTGGACCTCATGTACACTAGAACTTTGCATCAAGTTACACATCAGGAATTCACATACATCATGGGCCTCACAAACAAAATGAGGTGGTGTCCAGCTTGAATTCCGATTTCACATGTATCACAAACCTCACATAGAATACAAACATTGCAACCAACTAAACCTAGGTGAATTAACATTCATCATGGAGCACATGTGGAACATAAACTCACATAGACAATTCCTCGTAACTTCATGAAATTTGTGCCATATCTCATGTTTATGTTGAACGCATGCTATCATAAGCAATTTAGTTTGTACATATGTTTTCAGCAGATCATTGCATCATTATATAAAAATTATTAGTTACCGCACATATAAGAATTATTGCATGTCATATATAGCGTCCCAAGAATGGTTATTTCAGATTTCAGATCCTGCTAGAGAAGCTACTGTTCAAATTTCTTAACTGGTAACTAGTACTTCCAATCAGACAAAATATTTCATTCATTAGTGGATTAATAGTACACTGAAATGCTGACTTATTCATTAAAATTTATTTAATTAATTTCTTATTAATCTGAGAAATTTCCTATAGATTAGTTACAAAGAACTAAAACCATGTTGCATGCAGATACTCAATCTTTCAAGCTGCTCAGGATATAACGCCTAACATTGTCATGTTCCTGACACGTAATATGGACCTAAACAAGGTGGAAGAGCTTTCTTGGGTATTTTCGCCGCCCCTAAATCTGAAGGTATGCCTTATAATTGATAAGTTTATTTTCGGATTTGTCATTGCATTCTTTCTATCTAGAACAGATGCCAAAGATTTTAATTATGGTCATACGGTACATATGATAAACAAGAGTGGATGCAACCCACATACTGATCTGGTCAAAGCAACGCGTGGAATAGCATGTATCTGATTAGCAAGTCATATACATTTTGGTTTTGGTCTAATGAATACATATGGGTGAACTATTGTTGATGCAACTAGCATATTTAATTGAGCCACTGTCTGATATTTCATCTGTAATATACTGACTAATGTTTAGTATAAATATTTAGTAATCTTGTCACTATTTATTACACATGCCCGACATGTTTTGATTTTGGTCGAGTACATTATGAGTGAATTAGCACAGGCGCCAATAGCAAATAACTCATGCTTTGCTTTTTTTTCTAAATTAACATTACTGGGGAACTAGCACCGATGCAAATTATCAAGTTTCATCAAATTAATTATATGAACTTCTGTGGGTCATCATCATTATTGCTAAGTACAAGTATCTTGTAATTTAACTGGCATGAAAAAGATGATAGGGATACTTATCAATGCTGATCACTGCAGGAGCCAGAGAAAAAAATATGGCCTGGCATTGCATATTATCAAAAATAAGGCACAATATGATGTACTTGTTCTATAACCATTTATCAGTTAACAGATTAGCTCACAGTCGTTTTCATTACCTAATCTTTTGTTCTGGAACCACTATCCAATATTCTATCCAACCAACTTTTTTTCTTTCCCATAAATCGATCAATAAGTTAAATCTCCCAAATTGAGATCGATATGGCATTACACACCCAGCCTTACATTTGAAAATTTCATAATTGCTTCATATTATTAATTTAAGCCAGCAGTTCCAGAAATATTCAAGCCCTAAACAGTTGACCTAAACAAAACTTTCTTCTCAACTAATTTCTGCGAGTAATTCAAACTTTGAGCCTTAGATGTGGTTAAGAAAGATAAAGATTTCACCTTTCGAAGTACGCTTGGTTTTTTTAACAGTTTTCGGAAGGAAAATTACGGTAAATCCAATCAAGATGAAAATTAACATGGAAAGAATGAACGAGAGAGTACCCGTTGTTGAGGAGACGGAGGACTGAGGTGCAGAGATGACGAGGGATCCGAAGAGCCAAGAGATTGAGCTGCACCTCGAACTTGCTCTCGTCCAAAAGAGCCATTTTTAGGTCTAGGGTTTGAAATAAATTTTCGACTATTTTTCTATGGAAGAAGAAGAGAGAAGAGTAGCGTCCTGCAGGGGTTTTTTTCCGAAGAGAAGCGGCCGCGTGAGGCGAGGGTTGCGCGGAGAGCTGCGAAGGGATCCCCTCTTCCCTTGCGCGTCGAGCTGGTGGTGGGACCCGATAATTTGACAAAGGGTTTTTTTAGTTATTAGACCATCTCCAATGGCAAGGTAAATATTGCATTTCTCTCTCCTTCCACCTCACTTTATTCTCTCTCCACATCACTTGTCTTTTCCAATTGCCTTTTAACTCCACAACAACTAGTTTTTCAAAAGTTTTTCACTTTATCTTTCCTCCACATCACTCAACCATATACCCCACCATATTTATTCATCCTATTATTCTTATTTTTTTATACATTTTAATCTTTATTATATTTACTAATATATTTATAATTATAAAATTTAATTTTTATTATGTAATAAATAATATGTATTTTTTAATAATTTATAATTTTCAAAAAACTTAATTTTTAATGCAATAAATAATATATTAATTTTATAAAAGAAAACAACACACACTATTATTAATGTAGTGGTAAACCAAACATACATAATCTATCTACCCTTTAAAAGAGCCAGTTCCTGAAAAACTTTCCCCTTCCCAAATTAACCTTCAACCAATTTAAATCTACCTAATTTCTCCCAGCGTTACAGAAAATTCGTCATCAACATCGGAAATTTCCCAGCTCGGTTACGCCTTCCTCTCCGCTGAAGCCGAAGAGTTCACCGTTTTACCTTCTCCGACGAAGCCGAAGCGTTTGCAAAGATGAGTATTATTCATCGGTTACCCTTCTCCGCCGAAGCTGAAGCGTTACAGAGATTTGCAAAGCTCAGTATTTCTTCAAAATTTCCGAATTCATCTCCACAATTTTTAGAATTTGGACATTCAGGAAGGTATTTTTTCTTCATCTTCACTCCTCTATACAAAACCCTAACTCTAAGCGTTAGTTTTGCTCAATTCACCCTATCCCCTTTCAGTTCTTCAGTCCTTTAATTTTGTTCTAATTTTGCCCTAATTTTCGATTTCCTACAGTTTCAAGCGACAAGGGTTTAAATATTCCAGCAATAGCTGTATCGGTTGTGATTTCTTTCCTAAATTAGGTATTTCTTGTTATATACCTGCTTTTCATTCAAATTTTACTGAAGGGTTGTGATTTCTTTCCTAAATTAGGTATTTCTTGTTATATACCTGCTTTTCATTCAAATTTTACTGAAGTTATTGTTACAATACGCTCATGTTTTGATTTCTTGTTATATACCTGCTTTTCATTCAAATTTTACTGAAGTTATTGTTACAATACGCTCATGTTTTGATTCACAGTCTTTAATTTACAAAAGATGCAGATTGTCTCATGTTAAAAGGATGCTGAATCAAGTTTATTTGCCTGTAACCTGTTTTTAATTTTTAATTATTGATCATATGTAAAGTGGCCATGTGCATATCAATTGTCAATAATCATGGTTTTGTAATAAACTTGATTTGGTTTGGAATCGGAGAGGAGAAAGATTTGGGTTGTCTATGATTTGGTTCTGGAATCGGAGAATCACAAATGATATAGTTGAGTTATTTAATTTTTCAGGTTATGATTTCGGTTTTGATTTCTTTCCTACAATCAACTGTTTTTTTTTTTTTTTTTTGCTCATCAAAGCTACCTTGCATTGTTGACTTTAATTTTTAATTATTCTATTGTATGTTTTAAACCCTAACCACTTATCCCAAACTTGATGATGTGATAAGCAAGTAGCATATCCACTCAGTTCATCTCGCTTTTCAACATTTATAATATTCTATATAAAAAAACCAGGAATCATATTTATTTTTTAGATTTAGATAAAAAAGCAATAATGATACACATGATTTGCAAACTTGTGAATCTGGTGTTTTCTTTCAGTATTCAAGCTACATGTGAGCAATTAAGTTAAGCTAAATGTGAGCAATTAAGCTAAATTTGCAAACTGAAGTTCAGTTGCCACTACCATCCTCTCAGTAAGCTTGGAACCCATTATTTGAAATTTTTCAATAGGATAAGATGAATCAGATAGATTCATCTTATATGAAATATTTCAATAGGACCATAAATTTAGCATGTTGGATCTTCTTTTATTTTAATTTAGCTTGAATTTCTACCTGATACGTTACGGGTGCATGCCATGAGTCGACATCCTCGCTTACCCATGCTTTAGAAAGTTTCGAGTAGTTTCTAGATTACTCATGGTTCTTTAAGCCAACAGATATTACTCTTGCAGATTCGTGTAATATATGTCGTAAATAATCTATGTAACTGATCTCTGTTCCAAGATCACCACGGACATCTAACGGATTTGTGCACTCGCAAAAATCATACTCCAAAGAGTCCGCTGTGAATGCAACAGGGGATGGAAGAAACCTTGTGGGTTTGATAGTTCTTAAATTACCAGCTCCTCCCCCATAATACTTGAAGTATTGTGGATGGAATCTTGATGAAATATATGCTGAGTAGATATAGGATTTTGTTACACCTGAAGTGCGAGTTGAATTTCTGCGACAAGAAATGAACAATATTAGCAAGTTTCTTATTACATATATTTACACAACATGATCTGAAGAAAGGAAAGATAGACATGCAGAAGTTCACCTTTAGTCCAAGGTAACAATTCTTATATTCTTACATATATTTCACTGTAGCCTGTGAAGATTGTAGAACAGGGAGTAACTTGTGATTCATTTACAACCAATCATGTTATCTTCCTGTAATTTTAACTTGCAATGTAGTAGCTTGTGATTCTTGCATATGCTTCTACAGTTAGTTTGCCTGCTATAATTTACTTGGATGAATGTGCAAGGAAGTGAAAGAAAGAACGCAATATCTGTTGTGGTTTTGCATCTGATAACTTGAAGTTTTCTGACTGCTTCTCTTTAGCAATGCTTTTCTTCTAATGTCTATTAGGTGAATATGCATATTTATGTGATATGGAAATCTTTTACCCCATAATACTCCATATGTTACAGCATAACTCACTGTCTTTTATGTCCATTTGGCCTGCTCACAAGTGTATTTTTCTCTATTTCTGGAGTTATTGAGTCTATAGACAATAGCATGACTTTAAAACAACTATTTTAGAGTCCTCCATGAACTTAATGTATCTCAGAAGGGGTAACATTATTTCTCTCTTAAAACAGCAAGTGATTTTTTCCCTCCTGAGTTATGTCATGGGCAAGAATGTATTCGTCATTTGATCTATAATTTATTCCTTGTGAGACAAGGACTGATGTTAGCCTACATAATGTATAGCTTGGAATTGTTCATTATTGCATGTTTCTGGTGAAGAACTTCAAATAGATTTTTAACATTGATACTGTGGGAACCATACATATAAATGGCTTTAGCAGAAGGTTGCATTTCTCTTTTCATAGCTCAGAATCGTTCATTATTGCATGTTTTAGGTGAAGAACTTCAAATAGATTATAATTTTTCAAATAGATTATAAATGGTTTCAGCAGAAGGTTGCATTTCTCTTTTCATTATCTTCAGTTATGATAAGAGTTGCATATGTTGAATGAAAAATATTACTTGACAACCAAACAATTTGAGACTACTACTGTTTCCTTTAGCCAAGCTATGTTTCTTGTTTACTATTGTTTACTTGACAACCAAACAATTTGAGATGAACAGTTATTGTTGAACTTACAAGTATTTTAACTATATAAATTAAGAAAAAATATATAAAGTTACACCATCACAGTATAATGTCATGAAGATTTCGGTTTAGGCTTCTTTTTTTATCTCCTTTCATATGTTGCTTTTTTATCTCTTTTCATATGTTACATGATTGATGTTATAATGTCAAAAATTGCATCTGAAAAAATTATGTTACATGATTGGGTTCTGGAATCGGAGAATCACAAATGATAGAGTTGAGTTATTTTATTTTTCAGGTTGTGATTTCGGTTGTGATTTGGGTTGTCTCTGATTTGGTTCTGGAATCGGAGAATCACAAATGATAGAGTTGAGTTATTATATTTTTCAGGCTGTGATTTCTTTCCTACAATCAAATGTTATTTTTTTGGTCATCAAAGCTACCTTGCATTGTTGATTCATCTTATATGAAATATTTCAATAGGGCCATAAATTTAGCATGTTGGCTATTCTGTATAAAATTTTGAAATAATGTAAAATGATATTGTATCAGATCAAACAAAGAATAATACAATGGATACTCAATGAAGAATGTCAGGTTTTTGTATACCACCGCCTTATGCCATTCAATTTCTGTTTATGTTTCATCCGTTAGTGAGATACACTAAGGTTTTAGGTCCCTAGGAATAGTGGGAAAGAGATGAACAGTTATTGTTGAAATTACAATTATTTTAACTATATAAATTAAGAAAAAATATATAAAGTTACACCATCACAGTATACTGTCATGAAGATTTCTCTATAGGCTTCTTTTTTTATCTCCTTGATTTCAAGAGCCTTTTGCCTATAAGATAAATGATGTTTTCATGTAAAAAAAAATTTTCTAAAAGCTAACATTGCCCTGCCTGTTATTCACAAAATTGCATCTGAAAAATTATGTTACATGATTGGTGGATTTCTACGCTTCCAAATATTGAATTGCTCCATAGAGTTCACATATCATCTTACTGTTCTCTCAATAATCCGCAGTCTGTTTTTTTTATTACTTGGAGATTGGTGACTTGGAGATAGGGGATGGACAATGGCAATGGTTCTTCCAAAAATACCCTTCACTTGCACATGTGGACACATTCAAGTCCTCATCCTTCCAACAGCATTTAATTTAGATTTTGTGTTATAATTGTTCCATGAGTCTATTTAAAAAAACCAATGCAATTCTCATTCTCTGACACAAACAAACTTATTGACACGAGAGAGTGAGAGACAAAGATGAAGAGAGTCCTATGTCTCGCATTTTGCTTGTTGACATTCAGTTTTAAAATCTATAAACCATCATAGTGCTTGCTGCAGTCATTCTTGACTATTGTTAATATCAGAGGAATATGGCTCTATGAGTAGCTTTTTTATTTTCTGTTTCATTATTAGAAATTCCTTGAATTTAGTATAACATTTGTACTTGTGCTTCCATGTTGATGAGTTGATAGTTGTATCTTTCTTGTTCATCTCTGGTTGCATTTCTTTGACATAATAGCTCGACGAAATGTCATTCATGTGAATGAAGTATGGTTCAAGATTTTTTTGGTGCTGTTGTTCATTAGGAGTGGGTTTAAATGGGTTACTTGAGTCAGATACTGCTAAGCCATCTAAAGTACAGGTCGGGTATGAATTGCTATCTTGACATGTTTATTAAAATTGTCATGTTCAAGTCAAGCTTATACAAGTTGGGTCACAATTGACCTGACCCTACCCGTTTGTACCCTGAGTAGACCCGATAAATTTTATATGTAAAACATGTTTGTAAACACTTTCAAGTATAAGTATATCAACTGAAGGAAGTAGTATATAATCTGACACTGCCTGTAACAGTAAAAGATATTGAAATCAAAACTATTACAGATCCTTTAAGAAAAAAGGTTGCAAGTTGATTCTCGTTTCAGGAATATTGATAAGTGAACTTGTTTATCATGTGATAATTACAGAACCTATATTTACTGGTTTTCTGATAAATACTCCATATGATTACTGACAACATACAAAACCATGATTTTGATGATATTTTTGATTGGTGAGTGAGTATTGAGTTTCTAATACTTTGATTATGTTTGCTCTTTATGACCACTTTGTTTTGCACTTAACTATTTTATTAAAGGTGAAATTATGTAGTTTATTAAACTGCATGCAAGTTTTCCTTAAAAAAATTTGTCTCTTTTTGCTATTATCTTTGTTCTTTTTGGTGTATAATAACTAATGCTTTAATGTACATGCGTTATGAAATGCACCAAGTACATCCCTGTCTATCTTATAAGAGAATATGTTTTCGTGACTTAACTTTTTTCTGTTGAATTTGATTCTAAACCATCATGTGCTCCCATTTCTTCAATTATACTGAGCCATTATATCTATTGTTGTGAAGTAGCTTCATATCTATACTGAGCCATTATGTGCTCCCATTATTTCTATTTTTTCTACAAATTTTGTTAATTTTTTTAATTTTCAAATGGAAATGGGTTAGTTTTTGTTTTTTCTACAAATTTTGTACATGCACACATAGCGTGCACAAGAAATATTCCTGTACTGACTTATTAGAGAACAGAAGTTTCACAAAAAAGTGTTGCCTGAACTGACTTATCAGGTAGGCTGGAATTGACAATGTCCAGCACAACCTGCACACCACCTGCTTCTGCAACAGCTCGCTTGTTGGCACGGTTATACATTACAAGATTTTGCAGCACACAAATCGCCACCACCTTCATCTCTTCTGTTGGATTATCTTCAAGAAGGTTTACTAGAGCTCGGCACGCCGAAACAGAATCTGTAGTTCAAGCAAGACCCTCATTAAAAGATCACCCAGCACAAGAGCTGCAAGCAGCCTACCCTGCTGAGATTGTGTTTGTGGGTCTACAAGATACATGGATAATGGTTGAATAGCAGAATAAGCAACTTTTCATTAGTTTAATTAGGAAGCTATGGTTATTTTTTACCCAAATTCAAAACCTTTTGTTTTCTTTTGTATAAATTTCAGATTTACAGGGTTTGGAGGTCCAGTTCATTATTAACACGTTGAAGATGTTGCCTTTCCTATTGCAAAGTTTATACAGAAAGGTGGATCTTATTTCAACTACTATATGGTGAGGATTTAATGTACTATGTATTTGTGTTTCATCGAAATACTATGTTTCACAAGTGTGACTTTTACTTACTTGCTTTTTGACTATAGTACCATGGTGGAACGAATTTTGACAAGACAGCTGGTGGTCCATTCATAGCTACAAACTATGATTATGATGCTCCAATTGATGAATATGGTCAATTAATCTTATGCACTGTTTAATAAGTATGATTAGTTTGCCATTTTCTCACTTAACACCTTTCTCTTCGAGTCACTATGCAGTAATTTTTAAATTAGGCAAATTATAGCAGTTAAGAGAAGATATGTCTCTTACCAAATACACTTTATAGGTAGATAATTTCAATGTTCACACCTATTAGGCATACACTAACACACTTTAAACATTAAACAATGTAATCTTCTTGCACTACTAACGACTACAATAGAGAATGTGCAAACACTTAAGAAATTAATAACAAATAAATAAATGTTTAATATACACTACTATATCACCAATTATGACATAAACCATTTTAATCCGGGATCACGTTTTGTCCTTGCTCTCTGTCAACTATTGAAAATTTAAACTCTTTTTCCATAGGTCTGTTAAGAGAACCAAAATCGGCCATTTGAAAGACTTGAACAAAGCAATAAAGTTCTGTGAACCTGCTTTGGCTTCTGGGAATCCTATTAGGCCATCACTTGGAAGCAATCAAGATGTAGCCTAGCTATAAACAAATATTCTTTTTGTAGAACATCCTTATAAATGGTTTACAGACTAACTCTTCATCATTCCTTGTTATAGTCTCACGTTTTCAGTTGATACTCAAATTTTAATTAAAGTAGCTTTCAATGGGATGCACTATGATCTTCCTACTTGGTCTGTTAACATCCTTCCTGACTGTAAAACCTCTGTCTTCAACAATGAAAGGGTGAGCAAAACCTTTGATTCAATGTCGTACAATTCAATAATCTCTTGTATAGTTGTATAATACAAAATTGACTTCTTAATATATAAGTTACGCATTTTGCCAATTATTTGCAAAGCTACCCTCTAAATAATCAAATTTAGTTGGAAAAAATCGAAAAATCAACTAATTAATTAGTGGAATACAGTGATAAAATGTTAAATATTTTCTTTGATATTAGGAGTATTCTTGCAAATATCTAAATTTTTGTGTGTGCATGTACTTTAGGATTTTCTAGAATACAGTTTGATGGTCTATATTTCTAGAGAAAGCCCTGATTCTAAGCTGCTGTTTCTAATATTGGTGTTGACATTTAGGATTTTCTGGAATTCAACAAGTCTCAATTACAACAATTACCTTGTTAAATTTTTGAGCCTGTTCCCTTGGGAGAAGGTGTCGGTGTTGGAATGATGAAAGAGGTTGATTCCATGGCAATGCCTGAAGGATCCACACTATTTGAGCTTGTTCAAAGTGGGATTACGTATTCTCATGCTTCAGTTGGGATCTTGCTGTAAACCTTGAACAAAGTCAAGCAATGGAGAAGAATATGATAAGCATGGCTCGTGAGGTTGAGAAACTGCGGGCTGAACTTGCCAATGCTGAAAAGAGAGCACGTGCCGCTGCAGCTGCAGCCAATCCAGGTATTATGGTTTGACTGATTTCTGTTATCAATAAATTTAGTAAATTATTCTAACTACACATTTATTTAAGCTAACCTCATACTACGGTTTCCAGTATTAGTATGTTATTCTTGTTACGCATGTATATAAGATGAAGTTTTGCATTCTCACTTCTGCTGCAGTAGACAATAAGTTGTTATCTGATTTCTTTCTTCGTGAACAAGGTTATCTTATGGTCAGTCTTGCATACATTATTCTAATTCATCCTTAATTTTGTTTTTTTAGGTGCAGCCTATGCTGAAAGTTATGCACGTAATGACATGGCATATGGAGGAAATACGTACGCTGCTGTTTATGGTTTTCATTAGGTCTGTAGTGTTTTTATATGCTACCTTTGTCTCTTGATTTAGTAATTTGCGTATCAAACTTGCTACAACATTAAGGTCATTGGTAACCAGCATAAATGGCCCTGTTGATGGATACTTCTTTCTTGAGAAAACTTTCCCCCCTTTCTTAGTTACCAATTATGCTGTTTGCAGGCTCAAAGTGGGGCAGCTGCTGGTGGTTCTCAATACGGGCTTCAGTATGGATCTAGTATGGATCTGGATTCGTGCCTCACGGCTCATATGACACCCAACAAACACATCTCAATCCTTTCTCTTAAGAAGACATAGTGGAAGCTATTCATAAATGAGAAGAACTTGACTTCATAGTAATTAACCGATGCTAGACAATTGTCTATGTTGAATATAAGGTGGTCCGTACTTGACTTGTATTTTCTTGAAAACATATTGCGCTTGCTAAACCAATTCTATTGTATTCTATCTTGAATATGGCTCATATTATTTTGTTATAGGACACAAAAGATTTAATGTTCAATCCAAATATCTCATTCATTCAATGAGGTTATTAGTGTGATTCTTAGTTCTTATATCCAAATGTATAAAAGATTTCAACTTATTCGGTTTGACGTCGTGTAAGGTCCAATGACTTTATTTTATGTCTATATGTTTGACCCATTGCTTACATTCAATAATTTAATAACAAATATTTCCCTAAATAAATTTAAAATTTTATAATAAATGATAAAAAAAATTACCACGTGCATTGCACGTGTAATCCAACTAGTTTATTGAAAACGTACAAGAAAAAAAACACCAAACATACATAGTTTATTTAAACATGCAAGAAAAAACACACCAAACATTGAAAGTTTTTGACATTTCTATTCGAAGGTTGCTCCAAATTTTTGCCAAATGTGCTCGACGATATCCTTTTTCAACTGAATGTGTTTGGCCCTATCACGTAGATCGGCTCTAGTATGAATATCCGATTCGGCTCGGGCTAGAACGTGCACTTCAAATTGTGGCAACACTTGTGTTTGGACATTGAAAGATGAGCTAGAGCTAGCACTAGCATTGTTCGATGGTTCGAAGTCAATATTTTCCCAGTTTCGCAAATATATATCCCGTTCATCCTCGACTATCATGTTATGTAAAATAATGCAAGCCCTCATTATTTTACCTAAGACCTCAATGTCCCACATTCTAGCGGGCTGGCGAATAATAGCAAATCGTGCTTGGAGAACCCCAAATGCGCGTTCCACATCCTTCCTACATGATTCTTGTTGTTTGGCAAACAACTGCGCTTTGTTGCCTTGGGGCAATTGAATTGATTGGACAAAGACAGGCCATTTCGGATATATTCCATCTGCAAGATAGTAAGCACGATTGTATTGTCGCCCATTGACAATGAAATTCACCTCCGGGGCTTCACCGGACTCAATATCGTCAAATACCGGTGACCTATCTAGTACATTAATGTCGTTCAATGTACCTGGCAAACCAAAAAAAGCATGCCATATCCATAAATCAAAAGATGCCACTGCCTCAAGGATAACTGTTGTCGTCCCCTTGTGTCCACTAGTAAACTGCCATTGCCAAGCCTTAGGACAATTCTTCCATTGCCAGTGCATGCAGTTGTAATTTGGGAGAAAGTTTAAGTTAACTGAAGGATCCATGAAGGATGTTGAAGATGGAAGAAGAAGAAAAAAATGAGAGGGTGAGAATGTGGAAGTTGGTAATATAAGGAATGAAGTGAGTAAAAACTTGATTTTTTTTTTGTGTCCAAATAAATAAACTCAAGCTCTATTTATAGACCTTGAAAAATAAAAAATAAGGGTGAAAAAAATAATTAATTTAGAGCAATTATTGATATAAAAAAAGTCATTTAAATAATGGAAGAAAGAAAAACAAAAGAAAAACAAAAAAAAAACAAAAGACATTCTCTTTTGTGAACATGGACACGCGCCTGTGTCCATCTCAATGTCCCAGCTTCGCTGACGTGGCGCAAGGAGATTGAAGTAATGCATTTTTTGTTATTTTTTTAAGGCAGCTGCTGACAAGCCGTACCCTTGGAGTAAATTAACCGGTAGGCAAATTTTGCTTTTTCTCTCTCCTACTTTTCATTTGCCTACCCAATTGTTAGCCATTGCACCAAATAACATACCCAATTGTTAGCCATTGGAGATGGTCTTAGTCCCTTACATCATACCTATTTTGATGTTGTTCCCTCAAATCTCCATATTTTGCTATGGTTAGTTGGTGTTAAAAATAAAAGGGAATATTCCGTTAACTAATAAACAGTTATGTCCTTCATAACAAAATCCAAGCCCACACCTAATGAACCCGAACTCATTGGGGAAAAACTCAATCTCATCTTCATCTTTCCTCCACGGTAAAGTTATGGGCTTTTATTTTAAGTGTCTCTGAATGTCTATTGACACTCTAATATCTTCATCATTTTGGTTCCATCATATATACTTCACAGTCATTCTCTCAGAGAAAAATATACTAACATAACCAGAGTTGCGTGTTTTTAATTGAAAAGTTAACAGAGAGACCAATATAAACAACTTACTGCAAATTACGGGATCAATACAAAATTTGCAAAATAGATATGATTTAAGGGACTCATATGAAAACCCCATAATATTATCATTAATAAAAGGAAAAATTTGCAAAACAGACCTTTTTGGCCAACAGGCCAAAAAGAGGTCCATTTGGAAAACAGACCATTCGAAACAGGACTAGTAGTCTCGTATGTTTCGAATGGTCTGTTTTGCAAAATCTACCTCTTTTTGACCTGTTGGCCAAAAAGATGTCAGTTTTGCTAAATATTTAGCAAAACGGTCTGTTTTGCTAAATATTTAGCAAAATAGGTCTATTTTGCAAATTTCTTCTTAATAAAATTAATTTATGACCGTTTTATGAGCAAAACCTAATTCAGGTTTTCTCGATACTAGTCTCCTAAATCTTTTAATATTTTGATTTGTCCCTAGTCTTGATATTTTGAAATCAGTACATCGAATCTTCAAGTATTTTGACATAGTACCCTAAATCTTCATATTTTGAAATTAGCCCCCCAAACTTTTTAAATGTTTTGAAATCAGCCCTTCTAGTTTCCAATTGGTGAAGGTTAAGGAACTAATTTGAAAATGCTCAAATGATTTGAGGGACTAATTCAAAATATCGAGTTTTGGTGGACTACTTTTAAAATACTTAAAGATTTAGTGGACCGCTTTAGAATATGAAGATTTGACGGACCACTTTCAAACGCATGAGGGGTTAGTCTTGGAAAACCCCAATAATTTATGCAATATTTTTCTTAGTCCCTCAAAACTTAAAAAGTGCATATTAGTTCCTTAAATCATATAGATTCTTGCAAAATTGTCCTTTAAGTTAATTCACACTAGATTTTAGGGGAATATTCCATCAAATCTAACAACTAGAGGTAAATTGACCATTTGCCCCTCTATTATGTTCCCCACTCCTTTTCTTTAGGGATAATTTAAATTCAGTATCTACTAGAAAAACCCAAATTCACTTGGGCTCTTATTCTTCAATGGTAAGAAAAGAACCATAACCCAAAGTTGAACTACATAAAGATTCGAAACATTAGAGAAAGGGGCGGTTTGGTGATTGTTGTTGGTTTAGGAGTTAATCCAACCATAATTAGATTTTTTTTAACTGAAATATCAACTGAGGGACCATTTTGCTGGACTTATAGGATTGAAGGTCTGATATGTAATTACTACAGATGTTAAGGAGCAGGGACTAAAAAACCTAGATATTATATTAGAGTTTTGTCTTAATGATGTTAAGTCTCAAATACTATTAGAAATTTGTCCTGATATAGTTAATGATATTGTATGAGAATGAAAATGTCCAAATACATCATGTGTGCATCAGGTGCAACATTCGTTTATTGAGTCAGGAGTGGAGCTAGATACAAGTTTTGGCTTGGTTTGGTCTCACCAAACTTTTGGAATTTGCGTATATACAGCGGTCGTATATAACTAATTTACATATTTATACATACAATAATTAGCTGGCCTTCTTTAAAATATGGCTTAACTACACTTAAATACCCTATAAATTCTCATACTTCTCATATATATACCCGTACTTGTTTTTGGCGGCACGTATGTACTCTAAATATTTTAGATTTACATTTTCATACCTTAGGTTATGCGAACGTGGGAATTCCGTTAGGAAATTCTCATGTGGCACACGCTAATTGTAGAATTTTTTTAATTACTTTTAAACTTATCATAATTCTTTTTTAGCAAACCCCAATTATATTTTAAAATAGTATTTTGATCATTTTAACAATAAATTAAAAATTATTAAGATTTAAATTCTATTAAAATTATTATGTGAGTGTTGCACAAAATTTTTTGGGGGAAGGTGTCTAATATTTGCGTAATTGAGGATATTAAAGTAAAAAATTTGAACTTTAGGGTGGATATAATGCATAATTGAGGGTATTGAAACTTTGGGTTGTATAAGTTGCATCATTGAGGGTATTAAAGTGCAAATTTAAGCTTTGGGGTGTATAAGTTGCATGGTTGAGGGCATCGAAGTGCAAATTTAAAAAACTTTGGGGTGTATAAGTGCTGTAAAAAAGAAGTGAGGATACATAAATGCAAACTAGGAGAAACTATATACTTATGTTAACTAAGCCTAAAAAAATCCCAAAAATAATTGAGCTAATTGATTATTACCCATATACTTATGTTTCGTGGATTCTTAGACCGCCCAAGATAAAATTCTTAGCTCCGCCACCGTCGAGAATACTAGAATGTTGTTATCCTTGGTTAACAATTGTTGACAGTTTGCTATAGGCGAAATGGGAAAGGATTTTGGAGAACATACAGAATGGGAATGATTTTGTGATTCGGTTTACAATTAACAAAGATTAAGTGTAAGGAGTAATCTAATGAGTTCTAATGATTTTGGCATTATGTATATATAAATAAAGAATGGAAAGATAAATTGAAAGTTTTATAGATGTGAGGGTTATATAGATAATTTATTGGAAATTTGATCTATGGACCATGCTGAATTCAAATAAGCTTATTAAAAAGATATTAAAAATAGTTAATTTACTAGTCCAATATAGTTCATGAATAGGAATTAGTATTCTGAAAGCAGATCAAAATAAGTGCTCTCAAAACAAGATGGCAGTTAATTAGTTTACAAAAGCTGTTTCTTTTTTTCTTTTTTGGTAATCCAGTCAGCTAAAATGTTAGATTAGCCAAAAAAGTTACATATGTTTAACAGTTTAGCTAAAAAGTGATGTCGATGATAATTTAGTCTAAAAAATGATAAATACGATGACAAATGGCCATTTTCGGTGCGAGAGACAATTTTTAAACTAAAAATTGAGTGATTTTCTACATATAGATCTCTTATTCTCTCATGTTTTTTATTGGATTAACCCCAAATTTTTTTTTGAATTTGTTACTAAGAAAACCTCTCTTCCCACAATCTTTTCCTTCCTCCTTCCACCATCTCTTCCATTCTTTTCTCTTCCAATCCCCAACTTTTATTCCTCTCTCCCACTCATTCTCCATCATTTCACATATTCACTCTTAATTTCTCATTTTCACCATCTCCTTCATTCTCTTCCCCTCCCAATCCCCAACCTCCCCTCCACCCTCCCGCTCCCTCTCCCTCCTTGCCCCGCTCACTCCCTCTTCACACTTTAATCATTTTAAAAAATTCAACCACCTCCTCTTCCTCTCTTAGACCTAACATTAAACATTCTATCAAACACTCAACTTCCTTCTCCTATTCGTATCTCTCACTCCTTCTCTTTCTTTCTCAGACGCAACATTAAACATTATGCTCGAAGGGAGAGAGAGAGAGAGAGAAAGGAGAAAAAAAACAAAGAAGAGAAATAAGGTAAGAAGAGGTGGGCTTGAAGAAAGAGAGAAATATGGAAGTAATATGGAGGATATGAGAAAGGAGGGAGAAAGAAAGTGGGAGAAAGGATAGGAGGTTGAGGATCGGGATGAGAAAAGAATGAAGGAGATTGTTAGAAGGAGGAGGGAGGAGATGGTAGAAAGTGGGGAAGAGAGAGATTTTTCTTATTGCATAGTTTTGAACTTGAGGAGATAAATCTCAAAATATAAGAGAGTAAGGGGTCTATATGAAAAAATCGGTTAATTTTTTACTTAAAATTTATCTTCTGTATCAGAAATGTCCATTTGTCATCGCATTTATCATATTTTAGAGCCTGTTTGGATTTGTAATGGGTGAAGGGAAGTTATGGGAAACTAGGTGAGAGAATGGAAGAGAAGGGAAGGGAAGGGAGTTCCCTTCCTTTTGGTTACACCCCAATTTGAGGGGTAATAAATTTTAGGGCTTGTTTGGATTGAGGGGAATAAGGGTGAAGGGAAGTTAGGGAATCATTCACCTCCATTCATCTTGTTTGGGAACATTTAGGAGGTGAAGTTATTCACCCTAGTTCCCCTTGGTTCACCCCCTAATAGTATAAAATTTGTTACCCCCTAAATTGGGGTGTAACCAAGGAGAAGGGAACTCCCTTCCCTTCCCTTCCATTCTCTCACCTAGTTTCCCTTAACTTCCTTTCACCCCCTACAAATCCAAACAGGCTCTTATACTATTAGGAGGTGAACCAAGGGGAACTAGGGTGAATAACTTCGCCTCCTAAATGTTCCCAAACAAGGTGAATGGAGGTGAATGGTTCCCCTAACTTCCCTTCACCCTTATTCCTCTCAATCCAAACAAGCCCTTAGGCTAAATTATCCCTGACGTCACTTTTTTAAAATAAACCGGTAAATGAGTGTCACTTTTTAGACTAATCTGTTATTTTAACCTAATCTAGTCTGGGGCCGAACTTAAGATTGTGAGAGCCGAGAGCTATATTAAAACCTCTCAATCATGGTGGATTTGTCTTTATTTTTCAAAACAAGTGATGAAAACAGTTGAGGAAACTAATACCCAAATCAAATACCAAAAATCAACATAAAAGCCGACAACAACCTAAAAGACATGAATATCCAACTCCTAAAATTCCCAAAAAAAATGGAAAAATGAAAAAGAAAAAAGACCGAAATATCGGATAACTAACGAAATCGCGGTCTGATCCCATGATAGCCATGATAGCCACGTGCGCTTCGAAATCCATTCCAACATAATTGGATTCGGTATTTGTTTTCTACGATCGCCATAAATTCCGGGTCCCCAGATTCCGACGACTTCCTATTTGATTGCAAATTGATCGGAAAGAGGATCAATTTGGAGAAAGTTAGGGTTTTGATGATGGATGGCTTGAGATGGTTCTGTTGGAATCGAGGAAGGGGAGGAGCTGTTTATGATCGCTTTCCTACTGAGCCTGAACCTTTCTCTCTTCCCTCGCCGATCCCTCAATGGCCTAAAGGTGCGATCTTGTTGTCGATCTCGCGAAATGTTGATGCATTTCCGCGTAATTTGATAAAATATTGGATTTTGCTATAGAATTAGGCAGTAAAATTTAGGGAATCACGTCAAGCACGTTCCCCTTATGATGATTGCACATGGGTATCTTCTTGAATAATCGTTAATTTATTTCCGGCTAGATTAGTTTTGAATTTTTATGCATGAGATGCTGATATATGTTAGCTAGAGGATTCCAATGTGTGAAGTTTCCTCTGTTATTTCATAGATTTGATGAGTATGATTCAAGACTACATCAGCCATTATTGATATTTGGTTTAATTTCAAATTCCATGCTAATTTTGAAAATAGAGGATTCCTATGTTGTTGAACACGTTATAGCTCGAGCCGTGCTGGCTCCTTCATGTTGTATGTTTCTAGACGAACTAACAGACTAGCAGAAGAATTTCTGTTTGAGTTTAAAGCTGTGTAGGTAATGTTTGAATCTAGATGATTAACGTCGGATTTGCTAAGGCTTTCATTAACCATCTTGCAGGTGAGGGCTTTGGTCAGGGAAGTATATGCATCGGCGAACTGGAAATTGTAGGAGTCACAAAGTTCGAGAGAGTTTGGAGGTGCTATCAGCTCAGTGAGAACACTAAGGGGGCTGTGTTTTGTAGACCTGTAGATATTAAAGATGGTTTTTTCTGCTTGGGTCATTATGCACAGCCAGTTGATCAACCTTTACGAGGTTTTGTTCTTGCTGCCAAGGAGATAACTGCTTCCAGAGGCGAAAAGCTTCCAGCTCTTCAAAAACCTATAGATTACACACTCATTTGGAGCTCCGATGACGGTAAAGATGATACTTATGACGGTTGCGGCTACTTTTGGCTCCCGTGTCCCCCTGAAGGCTATAAAGCTATGGGCTATGTGGTTACTAGAGAACCTGGTAAGCCCTCACTTGAAGAAATTAGATGTGTTCGGGCTGATCTCACTGATACATGTGAAGCTCATGGGTTGATTGTGGAAACATCATTTTTAAACACACCTTTGCGAGTGTGGAAGACTAGGCCTGCACATAGGGGGATATGGGGAAGAGGGGTATCAGTTGGTACTTTCTTCTGTGGTAGCTCCAAAGATGATATGAACATTTCTTGCTTAAATAATCTTGATTCATCTCTTCATGCAATGCCAAATTTGGACCAGATCCATGCAGTGATAAATCATTATGGACCTACTGTTTTCTTCCATCCTGAAGAGAGATATTTGCCGTCATCAGTCTCATGGTTTTTTAAGAATGGTGCTACTTTATATAAGAAAGGCAAGAAAACAGGAGAGATTATTGATTCCAAAGGCTCGAACCTCCCTAACGGTGGAGGAAATGATGGAGACTACTGGATAGATTTACCAGATGATGATCGGAATAACATAGTCAAATGTGGAGATATTGAGAGTGCTGAACTCTATGTCCATGTGAAACCGGCTATTGGAGGAACTTTCACTGATTTTGCAATGTGGGTCTTTTGCCCTTTTAATGGCCCGGGAACCCTAAAGATTAGTCTCGCAAGTTTTCCCTTCAGTAAAGTTGGGCAACATGTTGGAGATTGGGAGCACTTCACTCTCCGAGTATGTAACTATACGGGTGAGCTCTGGAGTATATATTTTTCTCAGCACAGTGGTGGAGTTTGGGTGGATACATACAACTTGGAGTTTATTAAAGATAACAAAGCTATTGTTTATTCAACAAAAAATGGGCATGCTAGTTTTCCACATGCAGGGTGCTACCTCCAAGGATCTGAAAAACTTGGTATCGGTATAAGAAACGATGCTGAGATAAGTAACTTTTTTGTAGATTCTAGTATCAAGTATCAAATTATTGCAGCAGAGTATCTTGGTGATGCTGTAACTGAGCCTTCTTGGTTGCAATACATGAGAGAATGGGGTCCAACTATAAAATATAATTCCAAATGCGAATTGGATAAGATTCTCAAGTTTTTACCTCTCAATCTCAGGTATTCAGTGGAATCCATCTTTGATAAACTTCCAATTGAGTTATATGGAGAGGAAGGACCAACTGGTCCCAAGGAAAAGAACAACTGGGTGGGGGATGAGAGATGGTAGCTTCCTTTTTCTGCTCCTCCTCTAAGTACATTTGAGATTCATTATTGGGGTTGGAGAAAGGCAAATTTCTCCAGGCGGCGGCATGAGCTAGTCAAGAATAATTTTGATAAATACTTATATTGGAATTAGCTTGGGATGGAGATCAATTGAAGACTTCAGAAAGTAATTATAAAGGTTTCTGTTCTATTTCCTCTCTTCTTTCACGTGATTCAATATGGAGTGTAGGTGTGTAATATAGTAGCTATGTACTTCTGTAGGTGCCAGTGCAACATATATTTGCAAAATCATTTAGAGGATAAACCGATATGAGTGTGTAATCTCACATCTCTGATTGAATATTGTGAGTAATATAGCCCAAATTTTGTACAAAATAAGGAACTGTAATAGATATGATTGTCAAATTAATGTTAAAACACTACGTTTTCAGTAATTTTCCATTTGAGAGCAGCACATAGTGAAAGACTGTGATTTTATAGTTATTCTAAATTGAAAAAGAAAAAAGAAGGAAAAACAACTCAATATGCCTCTGAAATATATCTCTGAGTTCATTTTTCTTTTTTCTTACCCACTGCATCTGCTGTTATATTGAAAGGAAAAATATGTTTATTTTGCTAATTTTGCATTTCTAGAGATATAGTAATTTAATATAGTTGCTATTTTGGAGGTTATTCATTTTTGGACAAATATTATTCTTGAGGAAGGAGATATCCTTGAGACTAGAAAAACTTATCTGAAATTCCTTAACTAAAAAGGTGGTAATATTGGTTACGCATCTTTCATGTTTGTATGTAGTATTTTAGGGAGAGGTCTTTATTTGTGACATGAAACAAACTCTTGGTGGCATGTAACATTCTCAATGTACAGTAATCTCCAAGAGGTTAGTTTTCTTCACATTAACATCCTGATTGTTGTATCATTATGTGCTGTTGATCTGATGCTTATTGATTATTTCTATGCTAGTACCACCTTTCATATCGTGAGGGTAGAGACACAAACAATTTGCTGCCACATACTTCTGAGTTTTTATGTAGCTGCAACCATTTTTCTTAGTCTCATCTTCTCTATTAATCCTTGTACAAAGATGAACTTATAAAGTAAATAATGGGATCAATAATTATTGCATCGTTATTTAAAGCTTCTTCACATCAAAATGATGTTGTCTACAAAGCCTTACGTGAGATAGAAACAAGTTTGCAAATGCGTCATTCGATTTTTTTGATTAGATAGGACCTTGCTGCCAACCATCTATAGACTAAGAAATGGCGAGTGCTTCTTGCATAAGAGATATAGAGAATCGTGCTAGAAATCCTTTGTGGCGCCGTTTGACAAGTAAATGACTCATCTTTTTTAACTAGTTTAAGTTCGAATAGCTAAGGAGCTACTCTTAGATCTCTTCAATCTAGAAGGAACCTAGATAAAGTGAAAAAGATGGCATGCTGCTATAAAATCAACTTTTTTCCTTTCTTTTTAGATGAATATATTTACATAATTAAGGATGCGTTTGGATTTTTTTTTTTTTTTGATAGAAAAAGTCTGGCATTTGGGTTTTAACATATTTGGAACTTACACCTTGACCTTATTGATTGATTCGTTTGAAAAAATATAAAGGCAACCCAACCTGTCCTAAGAAGTTGTAATCAAGAAAATTGAAATTTTATATTCATAATATAAATCTTCACTTAAGGATATTTCCATATCCTCTTACGGTCTTACCGATCCAAGCATTCACCTGAAAATATGTCATGCATTATATTTTTTCAATATCTACAAATATACTTTTATGGTTTCGTTAGACATCCAAATGCATCCCAGCTAAAAACCCATTTCTTCTAAATACACCCTAGCATATGAATTAAGAACACCCTAGCATATACTTTGAGTCTCCTTAATGAAGATTTTTTAAAAGACATGGATTCTTTCCAGGAATTGGGATTGTTCTTAATTCTGATTATTCTTCAGTTAGTTTTATTCTGAACTTTGATCCTTCTAATTGACAGTTCTATAACCAAGATACTCTTGTTCAAGTACTATGTGATTCCTTTCATAGCCGTTCTTTTTTTCCTCTCCCACATAGTATTCAATTACTTCATTGTTTGGGAATAAAATTATCCTAAACCATTAGTTGTTTCATGTGATGCACACAAATCATGGCGGCAGCTTGGTGCTGGGTGATTCTAGCAGGACTTCATGAGCATTATCAACTTGGTTGGTTGTCTTCTCTCGAGATGTTATTTGCACTGTAAGATGCTGATCTATAGTTATATCTATTAAAACGACTTTGTATGAATTTATTCTGTACGGTTCCGTTTACCCTTTACATGTGGGCCTCAGTAATTTAAGGTTTTTTCTGGTTCTGTTGGGGTACCTAAATGAAAACTTCATTCTTTTCTTTGTTCACTGTGATGCTCTCATCTACTTGCTGCTTCTGGATTGATACCAGCAACTTTTTTAAACATTTCGAACTTTCACATATGTTGGCAGGTCTCATTGATTTTAGATTCTATCTTTGATTTAACAACTTAAGATGATTTGGAGTTTTAAAGATGTAGATGCAAGAATATATGATGAGGATTCTTAACCATTGCGGTGAAAATAATGCAATATCTTAAACACTCTTGTTCCTGTTCTATACCGGTTTCTCCACCTTCTAGCTGACCTTTGAATTCTACCAAATGTTTCTCAGCATTTTCTAATTCTTGATACTTTTAATTAGTGCACTAGCACCAATGCATACTTAGGGAATGTAACGGTGTGTAAGAAACATGTCAAAGAAAAACACTTATTTGTTCACAAAAAGCAGCCAAAATTAGCATGATTTTTACACTTCCATCTTGTATGTGTATACCAGTTTACATGATTTTTACTTATGGAGTGTTCAAATCTAACGATCCGATATCTGAATGTGGCTTTGCAGGAGTTTGTGGAGGTACTAGGTAATTATGGGTGCAATTATCCAACAAAAGAACGGAAGTTTTCATGGCTCGGGCAGACCATGTACATGCTATTTATTTAAAGGTTTAGTGTATTTTCTCTTGAGCTCTTCTTATCTACTCAGTTTCCTTTGTTAGAATCACACAAGAAATTATTCCGGGTTACACATTCTTTATTAGCATCCTTAATATTTCAGGAGGAAGTTAAGGTAGAGGCCTCAATTTTCCAAGTTGGGGGGGGGGGGGGGGGGGGTATATGCAGAAATTGGAGCCTCGCCGTGTGAAACTACAGTTCAGCATGTCACATTGCATCCTATATTCCTTAAACATTCATGCCATTGTTTATCGTGTTGAAAGTTGCCATAAAAATTATTGTTTTTTTCAAATAATTATTCTCTGTTTACTTTAATATTGGAATCTGCTGAATCATTAGTTCATACTGAATCTTTAACCCTTGGACGCCCCGCGCACCCCCCCCCCCAAAAAAAAAAAAAAAAACACACCGGGGCGCACACACTCTGCACGTAGTGTGTAGTAGACCAAATATGTCCATTTTTCTGCTTGTATCATTTAACTTTGTAGAGAAGCATATATAGGTTATGGTGTATCTATTCATCTTCAAATTAATTGTTTGGCTATAGCATCTGAATGAAAATTTTGTGATGAGATATTATGAAATTCTGTGTCTTCTAATGTATGCTTGAAGCTATTATTTATATATGTATTACACTTTTTTCCTTTTTTCCCCACATTTCTGGAACAAAATTTTGCACTCATATGAAAAAAGCTTTTTGGTTGAACCAGTCATTAGGATTTTCACTAGTTTGTCATTTACGTGCCACCTACTACATGGAAATTTTATACTGATTATCAGTTGCTTTCAGGCTTTATTGTTCCTTCAAGCATCAAATCGCATTAGATTGAGTACCACTCTTTATTTTGTTCAATTCAATAGGTGAATCATGAGAGCATCCACAACAATCACTTTGCCAATAGAGAGAGGAGCCATAATAATTTGTACGAACAGCAGGGATAAAGAAACTCAAATGAGGTTGAGAATAATGTAGATTGAACCAAAATTATGTTTCATTATACATTACATTTTGATCTGCTGCACATTCTTTTGGCCCAAAAAAGAGGCAAGAGACAGAAAAACATAAAGGGAGAAAGGTGCAAAGATTAAAACTTATGATTGGCCTAAATTACAACAAGCTATAAGAACACATGAAGGAATGTTAAAGACATGTTTGATTCCTTTAAACCCTTGCCAAAAACGCCAGAGCTTCTGCCTCATTTGGCATTGCGGGGATTGCTCCTTTCTTTGTGGTGGTAATGGCTCCACAAGCATTTGCAAATCTCAACACTTCTCTCAATTTCTTCTCATCCTGCAAATTCATCGTAAAACACCATTAGTTGAGGAAAAACTAAATTGGATTCATACTTCTTCTGAACTTTTTGATTGTTTCTATATTGAACTTACTTGCAATGCAGATCGATCTGCTGCGATTCTATGGAGCATTCCACCAACAAATGCGTCGCCTGCGCCCGTTGTATCTACTGGCTTGACTGCAATTGATTTTACGGTCCCTATGAAATCCTGAGAGTTCAAATGGAAAACTACAATTATCAGTAAAATTCAATTGTGCACACTACATATACATAAGAGCATGGGTTAACAAGCGGATAAAACCCCTTTACTATAGCATTGCAGATAGACCTCATGTCATTCTATTGTTGTTGCAGATAGACCCCTGATTGCATTTTTTTTACTCTTTTACCCCTAGGAGGTCTATTTGTAAAAAAACAGTTTTCTCTTCCTCTCAAGAGTAAAATAGTCAAAAGTTCCACTCAGGGTCTAGAACTACAGTGGGTGGGTCTATTTGCAATTAGCGGGTATATATATATTGCAATTTATCCTATATGCATGTATAAGCTCAAAGAATTCTCTCGTGTCATTTAATAAGAAATTAACGAAACAATCCATAGAGTTTTTACCTTGGTGTAGTATCGACAACCGTTGGCTCCGAGGGTCACCAACAAGAGCTTCGTCTCTGGACGCCACAATTTCATCACCACATCATCATCAACCCCTTCATGACCGGTCAGAAACTCCAGCTCTACGTCGCTGATCTTGATAATGTCAGCCTGGCCCCAGATGCTCATGATTTGGGTCCGAGCCTCCTCTGGCGATGGCCAGAGGGCAACTCGCAGGTTCGGATCGTAGGAGAGGAGAGCTCCTGCTGCTTTTGCGACCTCCATGGCTTTTAGATGGGCAGACCGACATGGCTCTGCGATCAGACTGATTGAGCCGTAGTGAAAGATTGTACCCTGAGCATTCATCCATCGATATAAGTAATTATTATACTGGGCAATTTGTTACAAATGAATACAAACGTCTTTGACTGAAAATTGGCCATTGGTTACATCAAAATCTTGTGACTTCTTCGAAAATTATAAACCAACGAAACTAAAACCTGGGGCCAACTAATGTACAGATAAAATGAATTAGCTGTTGTATTAGATTCATAAATCTGACTTTAGAGATATAAACAACATAGACGCACGTGGAGCCAAAGAGCTAAACGGTCTCCAACCTCGGTCCTTCCACCGCATTGCAACCTGAAATTTTGCGTGGGACCCCCCTACGAACCGTCTATTTGCTTAAATGTGTCCAAAAATAAAAATGTAAATAGTATAAACCATCTCATCTTTTGTTTGCTTCCTTTAGGCCGAGTTAATTACCATTACTTTGGAACAACATGATTCTCTGTGTTCATCAGAAATCAACAGTTGAGCAAACCTTCAATGCTGGGCCAAAACTTAATGTATATTGAAACAATCTGTCACGGTGTTATGGAACCCGAAATTTTGTGAAATCACGCCTAGTTATTTAATCATATTAAGCGGACTAAACTATATTCAAACGTGCAGTGATCTTTTACAAATACAAATATGCATGAGATTGGTGTGTTTTCACACACAGTTTTGACTAATGTTTTGCTAACCGAAGACATCACAGTTTTAAACCATCAAGATGCTCAGATCGATCATAGCTGTTTGACGTAGATTAAACGTTAAAATGACACACTACACTGAAAGAAAGCATAAGCGCCATCCGCACCAAAATTTTTCGGATAATCTAACATTATTCATAGTATGCCCATGTCTATAGAAATTGTCGCAGCGGGAGGCTTCACAGACACAGAAGATGTTTATACAAGAGTGAAGAATAACAACACTGAATAAACACAGTGAAGACAAAGAGAACAACACATAAGAATTTAACGTGGTTCGGTCAATATGACCTACGTCCAAGGGCGAGAACATCATAGAACTTTACTAATCACAAAAGAGAAGATTACAAAGGAAGATCACTCTAATATCTCACTAAACTCACACAAAGAAGAGAATACTCAAATATTCTCTCTTTTCCTTTTCTCTTCAAATCTAGCTTTCTTCTCTATGTTCTAAATTTATGTTCGATGCTCTAATCCCCCTCCTCTATTTATAGCCTTCGCGGAACAGTATTTTAGGTTGGTGGAAGTAAAATTGGGTGGTTGTTGAATTCAAAGTCAAAATAACAGGAATAAAGATCGTAAGCTCTACCGGATCTCTACACAATTAACAAAAACGGAGGGGAAGCAAAAAAACAAAAGGGGGGTGGAAAAACAATTATTACCAGATCTAGCTATATATATTACCTTCTAATGAGATCCAAATTCAAGCTCCGAACATCCAACAGCATGTCAGCGCTAGGATGCCTGTAAAACATGAACTCCCTCTCCCCGTCCTCCCTCAAGCTCACGAACGCCAGCGCCGTCCTGGCGCCGCCGTCGAACACGACCCCGCCGTCGTCAACCCCATTCTCCCTCAGGATTCCCGCCAGCATGCGGCCGAAGTCGTCGTCGCCGAGCTTCCCGATGAAGCGCCGATCGCCCGCCGAGGCGGGACACGGCGATGGCCACGTGGGCGGGGGCCCCGCGGGGCTTTGACGAAGCGGGGGCGTCGGCCGAGGGAGACCGGCGACGGTGGAACGAAGTCGATGAGCATCTCGCGAAGGCGAGATTAGGTTGTCGTCGGTGTCGGTCTTCAGCAAGTAACCCATGGCCTTGTTTTTTTTTTTTTTTTTTTTACTCCTTTTTTTCCCCCACCACCCCTGGATTTGCTTGGATTTGAAGAAGGTAGTAGAATGGAATAGAGGAGAAGCGAGGAGGGGGGAGGGTGTTGTTTATATAGAGGGGACGAGAGAGAGCCTGACGGCTGGCGTCTGAGTTGGAAACTTTTTGGAGGGATGCTTGTGCAAAAAGAAAAGCAATTAAAACTATTTAATGGATAATTATTATTATTATTATTATTATTTTCGTAAGAAATGGAGGGAAGCGACTCGGAAAGTGAGACAAGGACAGAGCAGAAAGCATGCGTGTTCTCGATCACATTACATACATAAATTAAAATATGTTAGGGGCACACCCCCTAAGAGCAACTCCAATGGAGCGCCAAAACTCCATTTTGGAATGTTTTGGCGCTCCAATGGAGGCGCCAACACCCCGCTAAATTAGCGGGGTGCTACAGTGTTGCGCAGAAATGGCCGCAACACTGCTAGGCGATAGCGCAGGTTTTTTTTTTGCTTTTTTTCTTTTAAACTTTATTCTTTTATTCATATTTTCTTTTCTTTTTGCTTTTTTTTCTAAATTTTATTCTTTTTGCTTTTGTTTTTTATATTTATATTAATAATATATATTAACTTATATTAATTATTATAATAAAATTAGAGTATAAAATAATTATTAAAATAAAATTAAAAAAGAAATAAGAAAAACTACACCATTTAGATAAAAATTAATTATATAATGTATTATTATAATAAATTATATGTAATGTATTATATAATTACATAATTTGTTAAATATTTTAAATAGATAAAATGTTAAAAGATAAGAATAATAAAAGGAATATTCTTTTTGGTGTAAAATTTGGTGTAATGGGTTGGAGATGGAATAGTGATTTGGTGTAAAAACTACACCAACTTGATGTAAAAACTACACCATTTTGGGTTTTGTGGTTGGAGATGCTCTAACACACCACCAACCACATCCCCTCTCCCACCGCTATAGTAAACCGGGCCCCACATGGGATTTTAAAATTTTTAAAATCCCATGTGGGGCCCGGTTTACTGTAGCGATGGGAGAGTGGGTGTGGTTGGTGGTGTGGTAGGGGGTGTGCCCCTAACACCACTCATAAATTAAAAGGTAATAAATTACACTAGGTTCTCCAAGAACTTTCAGGGTTTTGCATTAAACCCCTGGAAAACTTTCAAAATTGCACTAAAGTACCAATCGTTTTTTTGAAATTGCAACAAACCCTGATATTTTTCCATGTTTTGCAGATAAACCCTGTAAATTAGAGGGGAAAAAAAACAACACAGAAATGGCATTTCTGACCGTTATTTTGGGTTCACTGTAATTTACCCAAAAGATATTTGAGAGCTTTCTGCAAAAGTTATTGGGGGTGGGGGCTATTGTGATTTTGAAAGTTATTGGAGGTTTATTGCAAAATGCTGAAGTTGGGTTATATGTATGGTGAGATTGAGTCTATGGGGAGTATTTTCAAGGATTAGGCGTCCGGGTAAAAAAAATTTGTGATTATATATGTATTGGATAATGTAGCCCGAGTTTAAAAACTATGGATAATATAATTTACCCATCTTCGAGTTTGAGTATGGTCGGTGTAGTACTATGCTACCTTTGAAATATGCAATTTTATATTGAAAAATTCAAATATTGATGAAGTTATTGACAAAATCAAACTATCTGATATTATCGTAACATCGATAACAGTGGAGAGTTAGAAAGTGCTTTATTTAGAGAGAAAAAAAGAGACTTTATTTACTATATGCATCAAAGCTATCAATTCATTAAACACTACAAATTAATCACAAGTTTCATTAATTAATTTCATTTTCTATTTCCGACATAACATTTACCTTCGTCACAAACCTTCATTGATAAACGTACAATGATAAAGATGAAGCATGCAAAAAAGACAAATGAAACATATAGGGATATATGTTAAACCCCATATTAAAATGCGAGGACGTCTTGACGCAATATATATCCTTTTCATTTCTCATATTACAGATCAAAAAAAAAAAAAAAAAATTTGCCTCACTTATACATAGATAGATTCCTTTAAAATGTATTTATGTAGATCATAATTTTAATTGCGCATGAATTTGTACAAGATTGACTTGAGCCAACACTAGAATCGCTGGGCCATCAACTGTTTTTGGTTGTAATCCATGTTCTTACGAAGTTTGTCGGAAGCTTCTTTATTTCTCCCCCTCATTCAACATCGTGGTCTCCGAACAACCTTGACCATTGTACTTTTGGTTTTGGGCACACCTACCGTGTGAGCTTTTCTCATTCTAGATTATTTATGTCTAAACTTTATTGTAATTTTTGTCAAATCTAGTACCCATGCTAAAGATATACAATATATATATATATTAATAACTAGGACCCAAGTCTTTCAACGCCCACCTCACGATCTTTGACTAGATGTTGGCCCCACAATCCTTATTTCACGAGGTTCTAGTGGATATATAGATGTTTCTAAATATATTTCTTCTATAAGAACAATCTTGGACAAATTTTCAAAACCGACTTTTTTGGGTTTTTAATTGCAAAAAACAACCGGTTTTGAAAATATTTACAAAAACCGACCTGTTTTCAGCCAGGGGCTGAAAACAGGTCGGTTTTTGTAATTTTTTTGGGGAAACTTCACGGGAGTTGAACTCCCGTGAAGTTTTTCTCATAACAAAACTTCACGGGAGTTGAACTCCCGTGAAGTTTGGGAATTTTTTTTTTAAAAACCGACCCAGTTTCAACCAACTGGGTCGGTTTTTATAAATAAGATTGAAATGGGTCGTTTTTTGCAATTAAAAATCCAAAGGGGTCGGTTTTGAAAATTTGTCCATGCATAATAACATGTTATAACAAAGTTATTGTTTGTTGGGAAAATTGAAAGAAGAAAATGGAGAATTAAATTTGTATTATTCTCTCTAACAGACTTAGAAAAAGAATGAATTACAACCCAAAGTGGTCGGTTTTGAAAATTTGTCCGAACAATCTTCTTATGTTGTCCTTAACTAGGGTGAACAACTAGCAAAGCACGACCTATCTTTTTTTTCCCTCTGCTATAGTAATCTTGATTTTAAATGTTATAATGTTTTTATTTTTTATTGTTACAGATCTTCCTCTTGGTTGACGTTGAGGAGAACTTGCGTGGCAGGTTTGAAAATAACTCTTAACGAGTTTAATAACTCAGTGTGAGTTTAAACTTTGTTAAAAGAGTTGATTTGAACCGAAAATCGGTTTATAACTCTTAACGAGTTAATGAACTCATAGCGAGTTGCAAACTCTATTAAAGAGTTGAATTGACTTAACCGAAAATCAGTTTATAGCCAAGATCTTACTCCAAAGCTTCAGAATCTCCAAGGATGATCGCTCAAGATTGCCGAAGCTCCAAGATAACCGAAGATCTCAAAAAGCCTCTGCCAAAGCCCCTCTTTTCAAGATCGCCTCCTTCCCCCGGCTCTGATCCTCTCTGTTACCGATGAAGATGATCTCCAAGAGCCTCCAAATCTGAAGATCTCCAAAAAAGATAAAGATCACGAACTCAATTGAGTTTCTGGTATTTATAAGAGATTAAGGGGGTGTAACTGCCCCCCTTAATTCACTTCTAAGTGTGGGAGCGATCCCCTCAAGTCGTGGAAAACGGTTTTGAAACCGTTCAGCTCGTATTTAGACGAGTCAAACACAAGAATTGTGTTCTGGGCACGAACTCTGCATTCTGGGATTAGAACGCAGAGTTGAGCTCCGCACTGGTGGCTAGAAACATAATGGTGAGCCCTGCGTTTTGAATCTGGAATGCAGCCACGACCTCTGCGTTTTGAATCTGAAATGCAGCCACGACCTCTTTGTTTTGAATCTGAAATGTGGCCACAAACTTTGCGTTTTGAATCTGAAACGCGACCACAACATCTGCGTTTTGAATCTGAAATGCAGCCACGACCTCTACATTTGAATCTAAAACGCGGACATGACCTCTGCATTTTGAATCTGGGACGTAGAGGTGAGCTCTGCGTCTTGATTTGAAGAGACTGTCAATTTATAATCTATTTTGCTAGAGCGTTGCAAAGATCGTCATCTTATCATCTTCGTCTTGACTCCTTTAAAATATGAGAGTCATCAGACTGTAACTCCCGGTATTGATTATGAAGACTGTTGAATTAGACCTTTCATCGGTTGTAGTGAAGGTTATCAGATTATAACCTTCATCGATTTACATGAAAGTTTTTAAATTGTAGTCTTCTGAAAGCCGTCAAATTGTAACTTCTATCATTGGTGTTTGATGGGGATCAGCTATCTGTAGTAAATTTTAGACAGCCTACAATTACACTTTTAAACCCACATAATTCATCATATAAAAATTGTTGTGTCTGACGAAAGCGGGCTCAATGCACAACGAGTCGGCAAGCAATGCACGGAGGACACAACGAACAAAATCCACAATATAGATGGCCAAGTTCAATCACAAACACAGAGAATTATGTGGTTCGGCGAGATGCCTACGTCCACGGGGAGAGGATGGGGAGATTTCACTATATGGAGAAGACATACAATGGGTTACAACTCTCAAACAATCAAAATAACCCTTACCAACAAGATCTCACTCACTTACAAATAATCCCTCTCAAAGTACTCAAAACTCTCTGATAGCGACCTCTCTTATTTAAGTAGGGGTGTGCAACGGTCGGTTCGGTTCGGTTTTTACTAAAATTTGAACAACCGAACCGAACCGCCTATAATTCAAAACCGAACCGAACTGTTGCAAGTCGGTTCGGTACGGTTCGGTTCGGTTTGTTCGGTTCTAACTTCATTCAACTTCTTATCAAACAACGAACTGTGTTAAAGAAAAAAAGATATCAACAAAGTAGGAGATTATGAAGCATTAAACATTGATATAATGATATTGTTTTCAACCCATAACGATTCGGAAAATGAGTTTAGGGTTTGAGTCTTTGACTCTTTGGGGACGTGTCAGGTAGGGTTTGATATCAGAATGGGTAGTATTGCACTATATTCGGTCGGTTCGGGTCGGGTCGGTTCGCGTTGAAAATTTTTTCAAACCGACCCGAACCGCCCTACTCATAAAACCGATTTTTTCGGGTCGGTTCGGGTCGGTTCGGTCGGTTTTTTCGGTTTGGACCGAACCATGCTCAGCCCTAATCCTCTATATCAATTTTCAACTAAAACAGAATCTGTTTACTCCTCTAGATTGGAAGGTCAAATACTGCCTAAAATAGAAAGAAAATCTTTCCCCTCGATTTTGAGGCACAAAAGATGGAATTTTGCAAATCAGTTGAGGTCAAACATGTTGCCATTTGCATCCTATGTGATCCAAATGATTTGTGAGAGCTTCGAAATGGCTGATCTTTTGCATGATCATGAGCTGTTTGAAGCTCTCTGCCTACCTAGACCGTTACAAGGTTGAACTGGTCCTTATAGGCTAGAGCCACCTCCTGAGCTGGAAAGAGCTCAACCTAGAGCTCGAACCAGTACTCAACTCATGAATTCCTTCATCCAATTAAAACTTTCTACTGTTTTGCCAAAACTACTAGATTGTGTTTATCAACCCACTCAAAACTAGGGCAAAGATCAATATGTGGGCTCAATTATGTCCTACCTAGACTTGAAATAGGCCAAGAGAGGAACATACTAAACTAGAACTAGTTTAATGGCCAAAATTTCACCAACAAAAACTAAGTCAGTTTTGAACTAGTTTTTGCCCAAAATAAATAAATAAATCTATGTCAAGCCTTAGGGGCTTTCAAACACATCCCTAATATTTCAAACAAATTAGCACTTAAATACCTTATATATAGTTTGCCCTACTTTGCACCTATATACCACCGCTTATTTTCACAAACTACTTTTAAGACTTTTAGATTTAGTTTAATTTTGTTGATTTACAGCTATTCACATACTAATTCTTTTTAAAACATACACCATTTATATTCTAAAATAGAATTATGACATGTTTGATATTATATTAAACAAACAATCAAGGCTAAAAGGTCCTAAATGTAGCTAGCGAGTGACGCATGGGAAGATCTAGATGTTTGAATAAGGCAAGTTATTAAACTGCAAGTTTTACAAACTTTTTAGAGTAAATAATTGCTTTCAAAAAAAAAGAAAAAAAAAGAAAGAAAAAAAGTGAGAGGATATGTACGTTCGGGATTTCAATCCCGAACATATGACATTTCCTTAGGAACTTATGATTTATATGTTGGTGATTGGAACTGCTATGTATCGTATAAATCCGTAAGAGGTTCCTAAGTACTCCTAGCCATCAATAGTCAAATGTTGTTTATTGCATCAAGTAACAAGTTGCACTATCCTTTTTTAACGTTAGCTCTTTGCTTCAAGTCTTAATATGGACAGCTTGTAAGCTATACACCATGATATATAATTTAGATATAAGCTTTCCGTACTTCTTGAAGTGTGGAAGCGTCTAACATGTCTATGGGGGACGTTCCAAGGGGATGAAAGTCTCATATATTACATTTTGTTAACTAAAGTAATCTAAATGTTAAGTCCAAATTAACATTTGAAGTATAAGCGAAGACCATATCCAAAACAATTGAGTAATCGTACGAGTAGTGGCTCGTCTATTGAAGCTCTCGGAGTGAAATCTAAAACTCATTAAAACTTAGCCATGTGAGTCTTATGAGTGAGTGCTTTCAAAGTTTATATTCGTCCTTTTTTGATAAGTGAAGTCTAATGTTTCTTGGGTAATTTAGCTTACGCCCACATCTGACATAAATTTCAACAAAAATCCCTCATCCTTTTGTCCTCAAGGCCCTATATACATCGTATATATATGTGTACAACAGAAGTACATTTAATTTGGAGATCTTATACTCGTGTCTAAGATCGTAGACGCTTTCATAATTTTAAGTAGTATGTTGCGGTTCAAATAACTTTACTAGAATGGAGTTGTGCAACTACATTAATATCCACACGCAGATAGTACTATTCGATCAAAATTTAATTGGTCATTTTTTATTATTATAAAAAACCTATATTGATATATATGATAGATATATAATTAAATATAAAGTAAATGATGACTATGCGATGTGATAATTAACAAATTAACTTGTTTAACATAAAAGTTTACATCATGATATTCTAGATATGTGATATGTGATCCTTAGAGCTTCTCCAAGCGTCCGCCAATTCTCCATTTTGAAGCCGCATCAAGGTCCAACGGAACTGCATTTTTTGCAGTCAACTGCATTTTCGGACCCTGAGGCTGCAAATTTGGAGATTTCTCTCCAAATTTGCAGCCAACTCTATACTACTATTCCCAAAAAAAATACCAAAGTTAACCCTCAATCTCTTTAACAACATTTCATTATTCCAATTGTATCCCGTTATTATTTTTTATAGTTACTTAAAATCTGTATATATATATTAATATATTAAATATTTTTTAATAAAAATAATATCATTGGAAATGTCTCGTCGATACCTTCAAAATGAGACTAATATCGAAATATAAAATTGCAAAACAAGTAATTAGAAATGATAATACATTGGAGCTTAAACTGAAATAAAACACATTAACTTAGAATTACATCGAAATTTAAATATATGATTACATTATATATTTTTAAAATAAGTAAAAGAATTAAAAAATTGAGAGAAATTAAAATAGAGTTGGAAATGGAGGAGTATGGTTGGAGTTGTAAAACTCTAAAATGGCATATTCCATAGAATATGCCAAAGTGGGGACTGCAAAATGCAGTCCCCCATTGGAGTTGCTCTTAGAAATCTTTTTGAACTGAACAATCATTAACTTTTTTTATTTTATCAAACTACAATATATTCTTTATATTTACACTACAGAAAGAAATAATGCTGGAGCGTGTAAATATAGAAAGCAAAATTTACAATATATTCTTTATATTTTAATAATTTAGTAGTGGACAAATTTTCAAAACCGACCCCTTTGGGTTTTTAATTGCAAAAAACAACCGGTTTTGAAAATATTTACAAAAACCGACCTGTTTTCAGCCAGGGGCTGAAAACAGGTCGGTTTTTGTAATTTTTTTGGGGAAACTTCACGGGAGTTGAACTCCCGTGAAGTTTTTCTCATAACAAAACTTCACGGGAGTTGAACTCCCGTGAAGTTTGGGAATTTTTTTTTTAAAAACCGACCCAGTTTCAACCAACTGGGTCGGTTTTTATAAATAAGATTGAAATGGGTCGTTTTTTGCAATTAAAATCCCAAAGTGGTCGGTTTTGAAAATTTGTCCGAACAATCTTCTTATGTTGTCCTTAACTAGGGTGAACAACTAGCAAAGCACGACCTATCTTTTTTTTCCCTCTGCTATAGTAATCTTGATTTTAAATGTTATAATGTTTTTATTTTTTATTGTTACAGTATCTCACTATGCTACAGTGGTTTTTAGAAATGCTATCATGTTCCCGTACGGTACAATAATTTTTCAAAAAAATGTTACGCTATCAGTTTCTTGGTTGCTACAGTAAATAGATCTGTAATATTTACTATAGCATGAATAGTAAATCTTAGGCTCTCCCGTTTGTATAGAGTAATAGATTACGTGCTTATTATTTGATGTAGCCATGTAGGCTCCTCGACAAGGCGAAACATTTCTTGTGTTTATGACCTTTCATTTCTTTTTGATTAAGCTGATCCTTGACACAAGCAAAAGGCAAGTTGATACAGGCATTAATTATTTTTAATAACATAATTAGGTACATAACACACATTAAACATTTTTTACTTGAATGGAGGCAAGGGTGAGACCACTTCCTACGTCGGTCTCAAACCATGGACTGACCGCCCAAGAAAAAGAAAACTGTTGGTGGCAATTGTTTAATTGTCATTAAGTCCATAATCTAAGTTTAATTAAACCGAGGTTAAGTTATAGTTATGATTTCCTTTTTAATTATTTAATGGTAAACATCATTCCGGCATCAAATACCATCGACCAATGGTGGCGGGCGGCTGTTACAAGCATGAAAACACTAATGAAACGGATTAGTACTAAGTCTGTCCTAGTCAGCACCGGTGTTTCTAATGGTCTTTATACTATTTTGGTAATTGGGGTGTATTTAAGTTATATTTGGGCATCATCTGGCCGATGATTAATATGATCTGTGGCAACTATGAAACCTATGACATTGTGTCCTTTATGTTAAATTTCAAGCTCCACTTGTTTAATGTCACTAAATGTTCTTATAGCCACCTGATTGCTTTAAAAGATTAGAGCATCTCCAACCGAACTTTAAAAACCCAGTTTGACGCGATTTGACCCCTCCAACTGAACTCTAAAAATCGCGCCAATTTAATAATTGCTACAGTGCTACGCCAGATTTGGCGCAACACTGTAGCATTAACGCAACAAATTTTTTTGTTGCTTTTTTTAGCCTTTTAATTTTTAAATTATTTAGATAAAAAGAATAGTACACGTAAATAATATAATTTATATTATTTTTATAATAAATAATAATTACACATAAATATATGTGCTAATTCATAATAAATTTATATTATTTTTATAATAAATAATAATGCAACGTAAAGTAATATTTTAATAATATATTTTATAATAATAAATTTATATTGTATTATAATAAAAAAAGTATACATAAATTGTGACGCCCCTGTTTTCACACATGGCTGCAGTCCAAGGTGAACTCAGAGATGTCAAACCTGCCATGCATCCATACTATGCATAAACACGTTTCACCAATCACAGTTATATCCTCTAGTGGAATCAAATAAAAGTGCAGGTACAAAACAGGCAAAATAAGAAAATAAATGTATAGACATGATATAGGAAGATATATCTCATACATAAATTATGTCTCAACGGAATATCTGCATACAACGAAAATAATGAAACTGTCTCAACATGAATCAACTAAACATCGTACTAAGGCACACTTCCTTCACAATATGAAAATAAAACTCTATTGTCTGAATAAGAACGTAATAATTACTACGGAACATCTACTAATAACTCATGTAACGACGACTATATAAGAACTCCGTCATCTTGCGACTCTCCGAGCCTCGACATCGCCTGAAAGAAAGTTTAAAATAAAAAGAATAACAACAAGAACGTCAGAGCGCTAAAACAAGATTACCTCCATCCGCCCCCAGGGGAAGGGCTGCTAGATGAAGTGAATGCTCTATCTATTAAGTATAGTCCACCTATATCATTTTCCCCGTATCTAATAGAATTAATATTTAGAAACCTACAACACGAGACGTAGTACGTCGAGCGAAATAATCCAAACAATGAAACCCTCATGTATATAACATATATCTCAAATTGTAGATACCTAAACATTAACATCGAACTAGGAAAAGACAAACTAATGAGATAAAAAATTAGAAATTCACAACATGAGACTAGTACGTCGAGCGAAATAATCCAAACAAGAAAACCCTCATATATATACCATATGTCTTAAATTGTGAATCACTAATCATTAATCTTAACTAACAAGTAAAGAAAACATTAAAGAAATATAAACACATTATTACATCGTATTTATAATATCTTCTACAATCACTGGGGAGATAAAATAAATACCAACATATAATCCCGTATACTTTCAAGAGCAAAGTATCTCGGTCATACACTGGGGAGATAAAATAAATACCAACATATAATCCCGTATACTTTCAAGAGCAAAGTATCTCGGTCATATATCTCAAAGATGTATACTTTCAAGAGCAAAGTATCTCGGTCATATATCTCAAAGATGAGTTGAACTCATAACTAACATCCGCCTAAAGCTTAGGCTATAAATCAACAGTCTCAAAGTCACGGACTACCCTGTAGGTATCCTAAACTGTGTACATGGCTCATTAGTCTCATCGCGATCTCAGCATGTAGCCTGAGTGCGGGATGGGCTACCATATAGGTATTCAAATAGTGGCTCACGATCACCATAAATAGACGGCTTACCAACCTCATCGCACACTCGCGCGGACGGACTTCTATACAAAGCATTCAAACCCGACTCAATAGCCTGTACATATGGAATATCGACGCACTACCTCATGTAACACTGAACTGGGCTCATCAACGATATCTATCTTATGCATAAACTATGTATATCTGGTATATCGACATACTATCCCATATAGTACTGAGCTATGCTCATTAACGATATCCAACGAGTGTATGAACAATCACTACTCTATTATAAACAACACCCACTCTTGTCAAAACCCCCTTTGGGTTACTCATGTGTGTGCAACGACACTGTATTGGTGTATGCGTGAATGTACGTGTACAAAAGTGCGGTTCGAACCCCGCAAATGCATCTCAAAAAAGTGTAAAAACAAAACTCATGAAATCTGGAAAAATGCCCGTAAGTCAATTTATGCCTGACATAAGTCAACTTGTGGCAAGTCGACTCATAAGTCGACTTAGTCGACTTCCAGATTGATGTTTCGATATTTTCTGTGATATTTCTCAAACAAAACTCATTCTATTCAACATGGAACATAGGAACCAGGTTATAAACATGTACAACTAATTAACAGATATCAGATTACATGGTTTAGCATTTGGATTAAAACTAATTAGGGTGAGTAACATGATTATACAAGATTTTCAATAAAGACATCAAATATCACATGATTGCCATAGCATGATCATTTATAAATATGAACAGAGACATAAAATTCGTTTAAACATGTCTAAGTTATTTAGGTTACAAACCTAGGGTTTAAACATAATTAATTAGCATGAAAAGATAATTAAACATCAAACTAGGATTATTACATAAGTTAATCATGTTTAAAAGATTTAAAATGAAAGTAATTAAAACCCTAAAGATCATGATCATTATTCTATCATAAACAACAAGAAAAAACTACTAATCTAGCATTAGTTTAAGAGTTAATATAAAAAATCTTACTTTTAACACCACATGTTAAGATTAAAACATGAAAACATATATTCAACATCATATTAAACATCTAAATTAGTTATTTAACTATATGGATGAGTTTGGACGAAGATAATCTTGCCTCACGTCATTGTTGATCCTTCCAACACACGTGCAAGACCTCTTCCTTTGGTACAAACACAGATCTAGCCTTCCTCTCGGCGAATCCTTCACCAAACTCTTTCAAAAACTCAAAAACTTGAACTAGGGTTTTAGAGAGGGGTGGCTGTTGTATTCTCACGAAAAAGTGCAGCAAAATAAGGTTTAAATGAGTATATATAAGCCTGAGATCAAAACAACACGGATATGATCCGAAAACCCAAAAGAAAACTGGAAACAGTCCGTAAGTCGACTTATAAGTCGACTTGGTGTAAGTCGGCTTATCAGGAAAAATATGTGTGTGCATGTCTTTGTTGTTTTGGCTGTAACTTTCACACCCAACCTCACAAAGAGGTGATTTAAGATGCGTTGGAAAGCTGTTGAAGAGACCTATAACTTTTATCATTGAATTTTCCCAGATTCAAACTGTATATATGTATAAAATATAAATACTCTTAACTAATCGTTTTTTCAGATTCAAGCTCGTGCATATTGTGCATGATTTCCCTAATATTCATATATGTACATTGGATTGATCTCAAATCAATCCCTAGTATACTCAAATATCAAAATATGTTATTTATTATCATATAACATTTATTATTATTTTTCACATAATATTCAGATTTTACGGGGTTTTACATAAATTTATGAAAGTAATATTTTAACTTGATTAAACATTATTTTTACATTTGTATTTTATTCATAAAATATATTATTATAATTAATTATATGTAATGTATTATATAATTGTATAATATATAATTTGTTAAATATTTTAAATAGATAAAAATTTTAGAAGATAAGAATCATAAAAGGAATATTCTTTTTGGTGTAATGGGTTAGAGATGAAATAGTGATTTGGTGTAAAAACTACACAAATTTAATATAAAAATTATACTATTTTAGGTTTTTGAGTTGGAGATGCTCTCAGGTTGATCATTTAATTTAGAATACCTTTTAAAGTTACAGTTGTGCTCGTTACATTTTAAAAATTACAAATTCCATGTATAACTAGTAGGCTGCTAAGTGCTAATCTTCGGCTACGTTTGGTTTGAGAGAAAGGGGGAGAAAAGAAAAAGAAAGAGAAAGTAAAAGGAAAGGAAAAGAAAAAGAAAAGAAAATGATATTTTTTCTATTGTTTGCTTAGAAAGAATATGATAATGAAAGTTAGAAGAAAATACATATGAAAATGATTTTCTCTTGTTTGGTTACTTTTATGAGAAAATGAGGAAGAAAATTATCACAACATAATTTTCATTCATACTTTTTAGAATTAGATTTAGATTTTAAACAGTTTATAAAAAACAATTAAATTAAATTGTGTTTCTACTATATTTTGAAAAAAAATTACAAGTTATCGAACATGTTTGCACAATCTTAACTCAAGAAAGAAAGTTTAATGAAAAAAACCCAAACATATCTAAAGTAAATGTCATGATATTCCTAATAAATAGTATAATCCATTTCAAGTCACAAGTTCTATTACAATCAATTTCATATATAAAATCTTAACCAACAAATCATCTCTTACAATTGATTTCATATATAGAAGATCTTAACTAACAAAGTTTATTATAATCAATTTCATATAGAAGTCTTCACCAACCAACTAGATACAAAGTATGGAAAAGCTTGATATTCTCTAAGTTAACGGATGTTGCTATCTCCCCCTTCCAGGAACACAAGACATAAGGAAGAGGGAAAAAAACAATGAGGAACTATATATATATATATAAATGCAACTAGATACAAAGTATGGAAAAGCTTGATATTCTCTAAGTTAACGGATGTTGCTATCTCCCCCTTCCAGGAACACAAGACATAAGGAAGAGGGAAAAAAACAATGAGGAACTATATATATATATATAAATGCAACTAGATACAAAGTATGGAAAAGCTTGATATTCTCTAAGTTAACGGATGTTGCTATCTCCCCCTTCCAGGAACACAAGACATAAGGAAGAGGGAAAAAAACAATGAGGAACTATATATATATATATAAATGCAACTAGATACAAAGTATGGAAAAGCTTGATATTCTCTAAGTTAACGGATGTTGCTATCTCCCCCTTCCAGGAACACAAGACATAAGGAAGAGGGAAAAAAACAATGAGGAACTATATATATATATATAAATGCAACTAGATACAAAGTATGGAAAAGCTTGATATTCTCTAAGTTAACGGATGTTGCTATCTCCCCCTTCCAGGAACACAAGACATAAGGAAGAGGGAAAAAAACAATGAGGAACTATATATATATATATAAATGCAACTAGATACAAAGTATGGAAAAGCTTGATATTCTCTAAGTTAACAGATGTTGCTATCTCCCCCTTCCAGGAACACAAGACACAAGGAAGAGGGAAAAAAACAATGAGGAACTTGAAGGAATAGAGAACCATACAGTGATAAACATAAAGAACCAATTCAATAAAAAGGTAAAAACAAAATCATATATCAAAAGAAAAGTTCTATAGAAATCCTTCTTCAAAGTTCACAATTCATTAATTTGGCAGCAATACATACTTGTTATATGAAAACAAATTGCAATAATACATGCTATTTTTCCAATATCAACAAGTTCATGCATGAGAATTCTATATATAGCAAATTAATTATATATAGCTATCTATATAGAAAGCTAAAATTACTTGTGTATCTGTGCACATAGTACTATATTTAATAATTTTAATCAGAAACAATTAAACTGAATATATGCAACCTGCACAAACAACAAGAGGGAGCTCAAATAACATTACAGAAGTCTCAAATACAATACCAAATTATAATCTTAATCCTGCACACACACAAATTTGAAAAGCAAATTAAGAAATCAAGAATGAAAACCAGTCTAATTGGGCTTCAGTATACTATGAAATGCATTAGGTAACTAATTCGGCTAAAGCTCATAACAGCCCAACTGAATCTTTCAAATAATTTAGTAGCCCAGTTATTACATTTGTACAGAAATTTCCGTTAGCTTCCTAATTCAAACAATAAATCCCAAGTATTTCATCAATATTGTAACTCAGATTATTTATTATATATCGTGTTTGTTTGATGAGAAAACGTGATCTCTTTACCGAAATCTTTAACAAAAAAAGCTATTCAATCACATGAGAACCATTAATTCAAGCAAAGCTATAGCATATCACACTAGCCCTGTAGTACTTATAAAGATGGTCCATGACAATGATTAAAGTATGAGATGACAATATTAAAATGGAACAGGAGACCCCTTGAGAACAAACTTATAAGTGCAAACCCTCTTCATCTACAGTCATCAAACTTTGGAGCACCACCGCTTGGTTCTGATGGCAATATTAGTCTTTTTGCCTTCTAATTAATCTTTCGTCACATGAGCCTCTTGTAGAATGAGCGCTTGTCAAGATCTAATAATTGGTGCTTTTCAGGGAAATTAATGATGTAACAAACTGCTATTACCTGCCTATTGATAGATGTGATTGAAATTTTAGCGTATTTAAAGAGAAATGAGTATGCTTAATTTGTGCTTGATAACATGACACTTGGAAAATGAGAAGCATAAGCCTGTCAGCAACACATAATAAATGCGCACAGAGGCAAGAGATATGTGAAATGCAAACTTAACAAAGTGAAATGCATACTCACTAGCGTACTTCCTACTTCAAAAATAGCAGCTAGATATGCAAGTCAAATTTTGTACGAGTGAAGAACCAAATAAGGAAGAGAGCAAACACTGTTCGTATATGAACCTGAGGCACTGAAACTCAAAATTGATATTCAATTTTTTTGCATTCGCATCATAAGAACATGGAATTCTTCTGTATGTCAAGTACCAGACTGACATCCATATTCATGTAGAAAAAAGAAATTATGAGAGAAAAGATGAGTTCTCAAGATCAAAAAATTAAGATCAACTGTGTGTGATCTTAAAATCAGTAATTTCGTTCATTTCAGTTGAATGGAAACAGAAATTTTGCAAATTTCCAGAGATGTAGCTTGTTCTGTTGTTAATCTATCTTTCATGCATTACATTCTCATGTGTCAATTTGATAACTGGATCTAATTGCAGTAACATCTAATGATCAGCATTGCTCTGTTTATCCGTTATGGTCTATTCTAAAGATCAGCGTTACTCATTTCATCAATGCATCACCTTATTTTATAAGTATCTTAGCGATTAGTATTATGATCAATTCAGTTCATGCTTAATTGCTTATGCTTAATTGCTTATGCACATAAAAAATTATCACAAATGTAATGTTGCTAGTTAAGTTAGCAAATTATCACAAATTTCTGTTGAAAACTATGTAATAACAAAAATTTCAAGCACATATGTATCTGATTGTTGAGAAATTATAAAAAAACAAACAACTCAGTTATCAGACAGTATGAACAAAAATATGAGCAAAGAAATTACCAACAAATTAAACTTCAAAACCAACAAAAAAAATATGAGCAGAATTTACCTCGGATGAATTTGGATTCATGTTGACAGAGAGATCCAAGAAAAAGATGTAGTTACTGTAAATAAATTAAAAATAACATCAAAGGACTCATCGCTTCAGATTAACTCCAACCAAGCATCCACAGAACAAAATCCATATCAAAAATAAATTACAAGATCGAATCGAAGCTCACATTCGGATCTTACCCAGTGTTACGCGATCAGCAATGAACAATCCATAGAAGAGCGAGGGTTCGCGATCTCAAGCTGACGAGAGCTGACGAGATCTCAAGCTGAGCGAGGGTTCGTCGAACTAGGGTTTGATCGAGAGAGAGAGAGAGGAGAACGATGAGGATCTCTGGAGGCGACGAGCAAGGCGACGATCGGGGTCAGCGTCGGGCGTCGGGCGAAATTTCTGGAGGAGAGATCGGGGTCAGCGTCGGGAAAGTTTCCGTCGCTCTCCCTCGTTTTCACTAGGGCAGCGGAGAGAAAAGGGGAATGAAAAAATATAAACCCATTTTTCTGCAGTGAAATTTATTTTCTTTTTCCTTTTTGTTTTCTTTCAAAACAAACAACAGAAACCTATTTTCTCTCATACTTTACTTTTCTTTCTCTTTCTTTCTCTCAAACCAAACATAGCCTTCGAGTCCAGAGAGAAATGCTAGCGGAGCGACTGCTGATTGGCACTCTCTTTTTTATGCATCCACGGGTCTCACTTTTACAATCATAGCTAATAATTCAAACTTAATTTTAATGTTTTATCCTTTAATCACAGCATATTCCAAAGCCTACTTATGTTCTATTGTATTACACTGCTTGCATATGAGAGTATATAATAAAGTTTGACGAAAAATAGTTGTATTTCTCATTATATTTTGTGATTATTAAATTTAACGTTAAGATAAAATGGGTAAATTTTACGAAATATCCCTTAACTTGGCCAATTTTGAGATAATAGTACTCATGACTTATAAGAAGTCACAAAATCCCGTTTTATGTTTGGCCGATTTTGAGTTTCTTCTTAATCCCTAAAAATGTACTTAATGAGTGTTTAAAAAAAAACCCAAATGTGTTCAATTTTTCAACTAACCCCCTAACAAGTGTTTGATGAATCCTAAAAAGATCAAACTATCCATTTCAAATTAATACTTTAATTATGAAAGTAAAATAAAGTAAACTAAATTAATCAATAATTAAATTCTAGTCTTAAGTTAAGGGATTTTTGTGAAAATATTCTTTAAAAATTATGAAGAAGGATATGAAGGTGGTTTTTTTTTTCCTGTTAAGGGATTTTAGTCAGTTGGAACAACGTAATTATATCCGTTCGAGGGTTATCAGTTAAACTTTTTGAGTTAAATGATATTTTAAAACTGAAGGGGGGCTATCTAATAGGACAGTCAAACTTAAGGGGATTGGAGAATAAAAAAGTGATTAAAGAGGATAAAACATTTAAGGCTAAATACCCATATTGGTATTTTAATTCCACATTTATCAAAAAAATATTTTAATTAGGCAAACCTGCTTTAAGGCATTTTAATTGATTCAACTTACCAAAAGGTAATTTTTCTCGTCGGCGACCAGTTTATCAGCGAGAGCTCGTCACGTGCGTGGCTCGTGATAACTTAAACTATTTTTTAGCTGCTGATGTGGAACAAATTTGTCCTATTTTAGGTGAATTGGGATTTTTAGAGGGTTAATTCCCGCCTTTAAACACCGCCACGTCAGAAAATTCGTGCCACATCAGCAACTAAAAAACAGTTTAAGTCATCACGTATCACGCACGTGACGAGCTCTCGCCGGAAAATTGGTCGCCGACGAGAAAAATGGCCTTGTTGGTAAGTTGAGCCAATTAAAATGCCTTAAAGCATGTTTGCCTAATTAAAATACCTTCTTGGTAAATGGGGTGGAATTCAAATACCACTATGGATATTTAGCCAAATATTTAAAGCAAGTATGAAAATTCGTGGTGATTGTTTGTAAATCCGTAGCTGTTTGGTTGTATGTTTTTACCATGTAAAATGATGTAAAGTGTAAAAAAGTGGGTCCCAATGTCAGCAAGGGTTCCGATTGACACTTCGGTATCATCATCGAAGAAATTGCTGAGGAATAAACTTTCCATGTCATCCCAGCAATTGATGCTCCCTGGCTTGAGATGCCGATACCAATCGAAGGCTGACCCGCGAAGAGTGCCAACGAATGACCAGACCATTAAAGCCTTATTTCCAGAGATCATGCCCAAATGAGACTTAAAATAAATCAAGTGCTGAATAGGCGAGCTCCTCCCATCAAACGGTGAGAAGTTAATCAGATTGAATTTTGACGGGTACGATATTGAATCCCATTCTCTTGGATAGGGACACGGAATGATGAGGTGGACAACAACTTTCCAAATTGTGTCATAAATACACAACTTTACCAACAACAACCAAACAGCCGTAGTTGCTTTGAGCGACAGCCGCTAGCATTTCTCATGAATTTTATGTTAAAAGTAACCCTGTAAAAGAAAGATTAATTTTTGAGCTAATTGTAGGTACACCATCTATATTATGAGGGTGAGGTAATTATATCTCCTAAGCTATTTTATTAACTTTTATGACGGCCAACTTACGTTTGGAAAAAAAGGAGGAGAAAGTTTTATGCCTAATCGTCACCTTCACTCTCTAAATATAGTTACTTGTCAAAACAATATTTCTAAGGACCCTGATACTCATATTGGCAACTCGAAAAATAAATGAAAGTAAAAAACTAGAAAAAGTACCTTCTTAAAAAAGTACTTTCGAGTTACTTAATTCCTTTGCAAAGTCTTGTTAATGCACTACAAAAATCAAGTCATTAACAACCAAAATTAGTGAATGGATCATTTGATAAAATTTTGACTCAAATTTGATGTAGGGTAAGTTTGATGCCGCAGACATGGAGCAAAAGAAGAGATTTGATAATGAGTTAGATACGTGATTTGTGGAAATGACATGGTTACATGCATAAGTTTCAAGTGGAAGGAAAATCGCTACAAGATGCTCCACGAAATCGACCTAACGAAGTGTAGAAGGAGGATTGGGACTAGCTAGTTAGCGAACACTATTTTAGTTCTAAATTTTAGGTAATAATTTCCTATTATTGTTTATTGTTTTTATTGTTTATTAGTAGGATTGATTAAAATTTTCTTTTAATGCATATGTAGAAAGCGAGTGAACGAAACACACTCAATGGAGATAAACAAAAGATGCTAAACCATACGGGTAGTAAACCCTTTAGGCAAATGCTTCAACAATGCTTTTTCCTATTTATTTGATGACTACTTGGTATTTAGTTCGATATTGTACCACTTTCATTGAATGTTTGAATAAAAGATGAAAAGTCAGGAAATGCACCTGATGGGGCAAAAATGTGGCATAAAAATTGAAAAAAAAGCTGAGGAAACACCAGATGCTAGGGATCAAGAGAAATATGTAAGTGGAACATATGTTAGTTTAATATATATCTTTATATAGTAATAAAATGGATTTGATTTTTGTAGGATAAAACCATTCATGTCAAACAAGCAAACCCTTCATTTTCTGACATGGATATAATTTAGCTAATTTGGGGTAAGCAATCTCACGGTCATGTCACTATTTTTGGAGGGGGTACTTCATTGAAGGATTTGAGGGGACCTCTCCCAAGCCGATCTAACCTGGAAGCACAAGTTATTGAAGAAAAAAAGAGGAACCAAATGCTTCAACAATGCTTAGATGAGCAGGAACAACAACATCATCATCATCATCAACAACAACAACAACAAAGAATGTCTAGTTTGGAGGCACAAGTGAAAGCTATGCATGATATATTTATTCAGCAACAACCTAATACTTCTTCAACTCCTAATACTCGGTAAGATATGCAAGACTATGTAATTGTTTATTTAAAATAATCTTATTACTTTTAAGATTGACTATTTGAACTTCAGAAAATGTGATCTTTTTCTTAACAATTTAATATTTGGAATTGTTTTGAAATTGATATTTTTTTAATTTATGTGATTGTTTTTTGTTATTCTGGCTATTGAAGGTGGGAAGAAAGGATCGATTGCTTGAGATTTTGAGTACTTTCCCAAATTGCTTAGCCATAAAATGATCTCAGACACATATTTTCTTTTGTCTTGGATAGTTTCAAAACTTTTTTTGAACAATTGGATTATTAAGTCTTGTTGTTAGTATTGGATATTTCAAGATGATGAAATTTTGTATCTTGATGATGCTAGTGAATAAAAATTTAGTTCTCCCGTCATATTATTATTAGAGTTGTTTGACATATTTGTGTTATTTATTGTAAATATTATTATCAATTTGAAAGACCTAATTTCTATCTTCAAGGAAGGCATTTTCCTTCGTTAAAGACCTAATTTCTTATAGTGATGATAGAAAGTAAAGACCAAAAAAGGTTGAGAAGGAAAATGATGTATGTTTATCTTGTGCTATTTGGTTATCATGAAAAGTGATAATAGAAAATTATCAATTAAAACTAAAATAATATGTGAGAAATTTAAACAAATTCTAATTTCTATCTCCTCTCTCCACTTTTAACCCGCTTTTTTTTATAAAATGTAAGAGAATAAAAAGCTGATGTGACAATCTATCATTTTCCATTTACTTCCAAGTGCTAAAAAGGGAAAAAAATATGAAAAGTGAAACCACTTTCTAATTTTCAGTCTCCATAGTGTAATAATTATAGCTTTAGATAGATGATTATTCTTTGTAAGTGTGAAAATTAGGAATCCAAAACATTGTTCATTTATTATTATATTAGTGAATTTGATAAGGGCATGTTTGGTTATGATAGAAAATCTTGGAAAGGGTCTGACAGCGTCAAAACTAATAACAAGAAAGGGATCCTTAAACTTGTGTTTCGTCCTCTCAAGTAAAATAACACAAAAGGGATTCCTAAACTTGTGTTTCGTTCTCTCAAGTAAAAATAGAAATACTTTCTTAAAACCCCCTACCATGTTAATTTTTGAGGAACACACGATTTCAAGCTTTTTGAGCGGAATTGGGTTGAAAAAGGCTAGAAAGGGGGCATTTTGTTAATAAAAAAATTAGAAGAAAGGCAATTGGGGGTTTCTCGAGGGAGAACTATTAATAAAAAAAGTTCTACCATTTCCTAAAGTTGTCCATTTCTTTTCCTTTTTGTTGTGAAACAAACTAGCGAAAATTGTTAGAAAAAGATCCCACCATCATTTTCATCCCTGTTTCTTTGTAATCAAACTCAATATTAGGATTCCCAATAATTAGTTAAAAATACAAAAATGTGTTTTCTGGCTTGGATTCCCCTTCCTATATTTTTAGGAATTGTAACAAACAAGCCCTAATAAATCCCATGTCTGAACAAAATCGCTTACTAAAATACAATGACACGTTTAGCTTCTAGATTTAAGTAGATAAAACTATAAATATCCACCTATAGAATGAGTTTAGAGACACATTTCAAAGCCCAGAAACTCTTAGAAGATAAGCAAAAATTGCATGAAATCATACAGATAGTGGTGCATGTGACTCAGGTATGTCTTCTCTCTCAAAAAGGTATTTTGACGTCATCCCCCCTGATATCAAATCCAACATCAACAAAGCAAGGGTTACATCATCAGCAAAATCTTCAAAAATCCTTCTCCGCCACTTCCCATCAAATCTCTTCATATTCTAAAGTAACTGCATGGCTCTAACTCCTCCCAAAATCTTTCTCTCAACTCTTCATGGATCCTCTTCCCTAAACCCCTCCTATAGTCTTTTCATCCTTTGAATCACTACAAAAAGCTAGGGTTTTATAAAATCAAACTGACAGTGATCAAGGTCAGACAAATGTATCTCACATGAAAAAAGCACGCAAGATGGTTGATAGTCTCCTGGGTCGTCCATTCTCCGCTGACTACATGGATTCGGCTCGATCGAGACGTTGTTTCAATTGTGGTGTTGATCGCCATACTATCAAGTTCTATCCCAAAGGTGCCTTTTTGTGCTTTGCATGTAATGAGGAGGGCCACATTGGTAAAAACTATAGATCCCACCTTCGATCATTAGCAAAAAAGGTAATTTTTTTTATTCTACAACCCTCTGTAACAACGCAAAGGTTTCGGCTGTCTTTGCTATCCTTACTGTGACAGAAGGCCCTCCTGAAAGTACGCTATGTCACTAGGAAAGAACACTATAGGGGGATGAATAGAGTTTATGCTAATCTAATCCGATTTAATACCAATTAAAAACTTATTAACAAATATCCTAGCAAATAAGATATGCAATGAGATATATGCAATGATAAGCAATATAGACAAGGGTAAACAAATAGTGTAAATAATATAGTGGACAAACTAAATAATGAGACAATGGCGATATGAGCAATGAGCACAAGTATAAATGAACGTCAATGCAAACTCAAACACTATCAAATAATCACGGAGTTCAGAGCTTCTGTCCTACGTCTCCGCTCCCCACTCCCGGGGAGAAATCCACTACACAACCAGGTTTTCAACGCTCACCTGAATAACGTATTACACCTCACAATTCGGTTTTCAAACTCACCGAAAACTTTACAATCACTCACAACGTAAACACACTAACTACCACCTCAAGTGTTGGTCTCTAGCCCGTGTCTCCCTCAAGTGTTGGAATTACAACCTCTCTGTAGGTATTACCACCTATCCCACTCCTCTTGGGACGACCCCGTCTCTCACCACACACTCCTCTTGGTGTACTAGTGTATTACAAAGTTAATCTCACAATTAGGCACAAATACAACAAAGTTTTCCTCTACAATGGATGAGAACTCTATGTAAGCTCACACTCAATGTCACACAAACCCCACAACCTAAATTATACAATGTATGAAAATACAATAAGCTCAATGGTTGTGTGTGTTGGCTTGTTTTGATGATGTTTAACAAACAATTTACCACTAATATTGTTTGTCTAGTGTTGGTATATTTCTATTTATTATAGACAAAGGATGGATGGAATAGAGCTTCAACGATCATATCCAATGGAGGTTGGCGGAATAGTGGAGTGAAGCCTACACAATTCAAAGTTAAAGATCAAGTTCAAGCTTCATCCGCATGTGTACCAAGTTGAGCTACAATGAAGATCAAGATCAAGCTTGGGTAATCTAGTTTAGATTTTATATTATGTGTGTTAAGTACCTTAAGCTCAATATCATATACACACACGTATTTGGTTTCTATGTATATATATAGTTATATATATACATGCATGGTTTTGAGTTTCATGCTTTGGACACACTTGCAAAATACATGAGATTTCATAAATAGAAATTCAATTTGAGAAATTCTTTTTCTAACATGTTTGTTTTCATGTTTACAAACATTTCGCAAAGTTTCATCAAGTTTAGAATTGATTTGTTATGGTTAATGGAATTTACAAAATCATGTTTTCGTTCGTGCACATGTTCGTGCATGTTTTAAAAAACAGATGAGTTTTCATAAATGAGAAGTGTTATTAAATAAATTCTTTCTTTGACATGTTTATCTACATGTTTAGAAACTTTCCTCAAAATTTTACTGTTTTTGGAGTTGATTTACTATGCCCAATTGATTTTACAAAATCGTGTATGTCAGCAGTTTTTCAGAAACTATAAATCTGTGTTCAAACATTTATTTCTCTCAACTGGGAAATACTTTTTCATAAATTCTTTCTCTAACATGTCATTCTACATGTCTAGAACCTTTCCAAAAAATTTCATAATTTTTGGAGCCGTTTTACTATTTTTAATTAATTTTACAAAACTGATACGCAGTGCTACAGTACCCGCGGTCGACCGCCACGGTCGCCCGCCAAACTCTCTGGAAGTTACTTAGCTTTGCATATGGCTCACTGTCGACCGCACCGGTCGACCACTGTTACTGTAGCAGACGACCGTTACACAGTAACGACTAGTTGTTGTTTTTTGTTTTTAATGGTTTTTTAGGGTTTTTGGGGTTGGTTTCTTCAAGTCTATATATACCCCTTTGCCATAACTATTTTCTATCATCCAAGAGAGTTTTTAACCAAGTTTAAAAGAGTTTTAACAAGAGTTTTAGTTTGGTTTAAGTGTGTTTAAGAAGCTTTTAAGCATTTGGAAGTTTGAGTTTGAGAAATCAATTTCACAAGAGCTTGAGGAGATCATCTATTGGTGTTTGGGCATCCAACTATTCTCCTTCTACCTCTTGATCTATTGAGAAGTTTTCTAACTCTTTTCTCTAGCAATTTTATTATTGATTTTCATATTCTTATTATTGCTAGTTTGTTATTTGAGTTAGATTTGATTTTATCTCATTTTTACACACACCCAATTGAGCTTATTGTATTTGCATTCATAATATTTTTGGGTTGGTGAGAGTTGTGACAATTGAGTGTGAGCTTTCATTGTGTTATCATCCATTATAGAGAATAAACATTTATTGTATTGAGCCTTATTGTGAGATTCACATTGTAATACACTTGTACACCGAGAGAAGTGTGTGGAGAGAGTTGGGGATCGTCCCAAGAGGAGTGGCGTCGGTTGACGAACCTAAGGAGAGGTTGTAACCGAGCATTTGAGGGAGACACGTCTAGTTCAACACTTGAGAGGGTGTAGAGTGGGATTGCAAGAGTGTTGATTGTAGAGTTTTCGGTAAACTAGAAAACCATATTGTGTGGTGTAAACGTTATTCGGGTGAACGTAGAAAACCCGATTGTGATAGTGGAGATCTCCTTGAGGTGAGGAGCAGAGACATAGGTCAAGTGGTTAGACCAAACTCCGTGATCATATCGTTTGTTTGTGATTGCATTGGCGTACTTTTACATTCGTGCTTATTATTCATATTGCCTTTGTCAATTGCTCATTGTTGTTTTTCCCACTATCTAGTTTATGTTTAATTCTTATTCATATTGCCTTTGTCAATTGCTCATTGTTGTTTTTCCCACTATCTAGTTTATGTTTAATTCACCCATGTGCTAGTTTATATATCCTTGCATATATTTCACTATATACCTCTTTGCTAGGATATATCATATTATATATTGCTTATCCTAGCTCATATATATTGTTGCATTTCATACTTGTTAGGATAACTTGTTAATTAATTTTAATTAGCATATAATCGGATTAGATTAGCATAAGACCCTAATCACCCCCCCTCTAGGGTCCAACAGTGTGTGTAAACAATGAGTAAATAAAATCAACTAAACTCAATGTAAACACTAGCTTAATGAATTGATATCAAACAATATAAATATAAAGCTAGATTGAGTATAGAAAACTTCTCAAATAAATGACAAGAGTGAGAGAGAGAGATGTGTTGAAGATCAAACACCAAAGTATGATCTCATCTTTGCTCTTGTGAAAATTTCTTCACAAACTAAACTCTTGAAACAAACTAAAACCAAACTTAAAACCCTTGTAAACTTGTTTAAAAACTTTCTTCTTATTAAATAAAACAGAGAGTATGTGGGGGTATTTATAGGAACCCCAAAGCTAAGAGAAACTAAGGCAAAAAGACCAAAAACCCAAATCTGTAACAGGCTAAAAAAAACTAACCGTTACAGCATCAGTCGACTGACGGCTTCCATCAGTCGACTGATGAGCTGACCATTAGAAGTATTTTCCAGTTCATCAGTCGACTGACGACCTTATCAGTCGACTGATGATCTCATCAGTTGACTGGCCAGTCGACCAAAACAAAACAGAAACTTTTTAACATTCTAGGCGATTTTTTCAATCGACTCATCAGTCGACTAATGTCATCAGTCGACTGACCAGTCGACTGATAACAGGTTATCAACCTGTTTAAAACTAAAAAACTGATATTTGAAGTGCCTTTAAAAATAGCAAATATATTCCAAAAATTATGAAACTTTGGAAAATATTTATAAACATGTAAATGAACATGTCACAAAAAGAATTTTTGGAATTGTACTTCATATTTGTGAAAAATATTTATTTTACAAATCTAGTCCAAAACATGAAAACATGAACCACTTGTTTTTGTCATTTTGACTAAACCATGTTTTAAAACTTTACAAAATGATTTTATAGACTTGATAAACTATATATAAAGTGATGTTGAAGTCTATAAACTAATAAAACAATATTTTATCAAAAAGGCCTATATTTTGATAAAATCATCAAATACGTGTGTGTGAATAATATGAGCTTAAAGTATTAACACACAAAATATAAAATCTAAACTAAATTACCCAAGCTTGCGATCTTCAATGAAGCTCTATCTTGGTACACTTATGAATGAAGCTTGAACTTGGATCTTCAACTTGAATTTCAATGCTTCAACCACTATTCCGCCAACCTCCATTGGATATGATCGTGAATGCTCGATTCCATCCATCCTCCAACATCGTTGTTTGTTTAGAATACCTAATAAGAAACACAAACACTAGACAAATAATATTAGGAATTATTTGTAATCATCAAAACAAGATTAGAAGATGTAGGCTCATAACATGAGACCTAACACCTCCATCACTTGAGATGTTGAAGATATGACTTGCTTGGTTATTCAGTTCACAAGGGTGGTGTGGTAAGGTGATTCCTTTACATGATAATCAATATCTGGTCGAAATTCCTTCTATCTTTCAGATTTTGAAGTTGTAGATGAAAAGCTCTTGAACTTTGAGAAATTCAAAGAATGGTTTGCACCATAGACGAAGAATAAGGGTATGAAAGTGATCAATTCCAACTTTTTATCAATGGATCAAAATTAAAAATCTACCTTTTCAATTTTGGTCCTATGATATAATCAAAAGAATTTTAGATAGTTTTGGTGTCTTTGTGAAATGGTGCAGAAATATCAAAGATAAACTTAATGGGCAAGATGTTCGGGTTCTTGTGAAAGTGAGGTACATTGCTGATATTCCAAAAATAGCGATAGTTCATACACTTCTCATATTGATGAATTCACTTGGGAGACTGCATTAGAGTTTTGTTCCTATTGATATGGGCCAGTATGATTCTAAAGACATTGGCAAATACCTCAATGCAATGGAAGTTCAGGGTGATGTTGTTTTAGATTCTAGATTTTGCATGTGTAGAATAAGTCACTTTGCCTGCGATAACAATGCAAGAGGACCAGGAGAAAGGAGAAGAATGCCAAAACAATAAAATTACTGATTACAAGGTCAAAAAGGTAATTGAAGAAAATTTGAATCAAGTGGGACCTTAGGAGGCTAAGCATGATATTTCAAATTTGGGGGAGAACATTATGAGATCTCAAGATCAATATCAAAGTGGCACGGATTTAAGGGAGAAATTAGAGGAATCTCCTTCCAAAAGCAGCGTCTCAAATTCAATCTTCTCAAATAGTTTTCTTTTTATCTAGTTCAAAAAACTAAGAAAGGCAAGAATATTTACATAGAAAAGAACACATGGGGAAAATACATTGGCACAAACTTGGACCATTCATATTCAAAGTCATATGCCAACTTTTTCCCACCAAAAAGACAAGCTCTTCTAGTCATACTCTAGATAAGGTAGCCTCCCTATAGGATCCTCTTGTCTTTCCTTGGAGAATTAGTTCTACAGCTACCAAGTGTCTGCATCGAAATTTGATTTCTTCATTGTCATTGAATCTGTTACAATCGTTTATCGATTATAAATTCAAAAAAAGAGAAAATTCGATCTTTTTATAATATCTTCTTACACAATAAAAAATAAACAATTACAATCTCCTTAAAACACACTCAACAGACGTTTATCACCCGCAGCTTTGCGTGGGATCTCTGCCTGTACGGGGACGCGTTAGTCCGTGGACCGCCACGAATCAGATCCGGTTGACACAAAAGTTAATTAATGCTCATGCTTTACAAAAGAAACAATCACAGAAGTGATAATCTCGACCAAGCGAGATTACGATTCTTCTCGAGATCAAAACCAAGTTTGATCCGAAGGAAATGATAATGAGCCTCAGATCTCTCGAACTCTACTCTTTATGCACATGAATTCGCCAAGATCTCGCTAGTCTCTCTCAAATTCGTCAGACCCTCGTCCTAGCTCTTCTAACATTCATGGCTCCCTTTAGACCTGTCTTTATGAGGGTACTAGGGATGTATTTATAGATTTTAAATGCCATGTTTGTGGATAGGATCAAAAAACAATCGTTATTATCCATTTAGGTGGGATTTTGGTTGTGTAACAACTTCTACACGTTTAAGGATAAACCCACATGTTTATGGATAACCCTAAGAAATTCTAGAATCCAATCTTATTAGAAAATACGTCGGGAACTAACCTGGGCATGAGTCACTTCGAAATGACTCGGAATTTCCGAGTCACTTTGAGGTGACTCGGATTCTCCGAGATAGTTTATATTATCTTTAGTATTTTGGCTTTAATTCTCTTGTCTAACCTCAGAATGAAGTGATTCAAGATGCGTTGGAAATCTGACGAAGAGAGCTATAACTTTTGTCTTTTGAGATTTTTTGGATTCAAATCTCATCATGGTCAGAATTTTACTTCTTTGTGCGGGTCACTCTAGAGTCCTCTTGAATGTATTCGCTTAGTCGTTTCACACATTTCGACATTTCACGTGCATTCCTTCACTTCTGTTTACAGCATCGGATGATCATCTTTAACTTGGATAATCCTTTCTGACGAATAATAACGTCCATCACCTTCTCTTCATTTTGAACTACGTGCGGGAACCTATAGGTAATTTTTGACGCCTACAGATACCCCCTCCAAAGTTTTTAGGCTGATTCTTTTATAGAAGAGCCTGAAATACTTTGGATATGATAAAACCAACCTTTAATTCTTAGACTTCTTTATCTTTTAGTCTATTCAGTATTTTATCGAATAGCTAAAATTCTTCCGGTGTTGTGTTTATCGTTTAACCGTTGTCAAAATCTTGAATTGGAACTGGAGCGTTGGTTTCTGAATTAACTCGTGTCATTGGACTGGTGTTAAACTGATCATCTTTGTTAGGAATTCGTATCTAAATCACGATTGAACTCCTGAGGATTTCGTAACGTCTCTTTTTTCACACATGGCTACAATTCAAGATGAACCCAGAGATATCAAACCTGCCATGCACTCACACTATACAACAACAAGTTTTACCAATCATAGCAATATCCTCTAGTGGAATCAAAATAAAGTGCAGGTATAAAACAGACAAAAGAAAGAAAATAACTACAATAAACATGATAGAGAAAGAAGTATCTCATAAATAAATCATGTCTCAATGAACAAGCTGGAATACATCTGATATCCAAAATAAATAAATATGTCTCAACAAGAAACAACTGAAAATCGTACTAAAGTACACTGCCTTTACACTGCCTTTACACTATGAAATAAACTCTAAGGTCTGAACAAAAATATAAAACTACGGTGGAGCCTCTAATAAATCTCATGTGACGGCGACTATGCAAGAACTCCGACATCATACGACTCTCCGGTACTCCGAATTACCTGAAAGAATATTAGAAGAAAAAGAGTAACAATAAGAACATCAGAGCGCTATAGTAAGATCACCTCCATCCGCCCCCAGGGGAAGGGCTGTTAGATAGAGTGGAGGCTCTATCTATTAAGCATAGTCTACCTAGATCATTTCCCCCGTATCTAATAGAATTAATACTTAGATACCTATAATACGAGACATAGTACGTCGAACGAAATAATCCAAATAAGGAAATTCTCATGTATATACCATATGTCCCTAATTGTAAACATCTAAACATTAATACTGAGCTAAAGATAAACAATCTAAATGAAATCAACAATTAGAAAACCATAACACGAGACTGGTATGTCGAGCGAAATAATACAAATAAGGAAACCCTCATGTATATACCATATGTCTCAAATTATGAATCGCTAATTATTGACCCCAACTAAGAAAATAAAGAAAAACAGTAAAAAAAGTAAAAACATCAACATATCGTATTCAAAATTCTTCCACTGTTACTGGAAAGATAGAATGAATACCGACACAAATCCTATGTACTTTCAAATATAAAGTACTATGGGTCATATATTCCAGCAGTGAGTCAAAAACATAATTTACATCTGCTAACGACTCAGGCTATCATTTAACTATCTCAATACAACTCCGTGTAAGATTTTGATACTTAGCATTATCATGTGCAACGGACTACCCTGTAGGTATCCTAATTAATGTACATGGCTCATTAGTCTCAGTGTGATCTCAGTGCGTAATATGAGTGTGGAACAGCCTACCATATAGGTATCCTAGAAGTACGGCTCACAAGCCTCATCGCACCCTCGTGCGGACGGTTTGCTAGATAAAGCCTACCATATCATTAGTAAATTGAGCATATCTTTCTCTTGACAAACTCTTTTTAATAATGTATTTCTATTTTGAAAACTAGATCCACATAGCTATCATTTGGTACTAGTTTGGTTCAGTTTAGAGTTTATATGGTATCTCAAATTTCCAGTTAAAGGTTACACATGTGCAGCAGTTTTTTGCAGAATATGTCATTAGTAAATTGAGTATATCTTTCTCTATAAAAACTTTTTCTTAGAATGGTTTTTCATTTTGGAAAATAGGTTCACATAGCTTTCATTTGACACTAGTTTTGTTCCATTTGGAGTTTATATGATATCTTAAATTTCTAGTTAACTATTATACACATGCAGCAATTTTCTGCAATCTATGATAAATATAAAAACTAAACCTCTTTATAATTCAATTAGACAACAAATTAGGGTTAACACATATGTTAAACATAATTATAAAGTTTTAAAAAATAAAAATTTAATCACCCCTAATGATCATGATCATGGTACTATCTTAAACAATTAGGAAAAGCTAATGATCTAGTATTGGGTTAAGATTTATCATCAAAAAATCTCTTCTTTTTCATATCAGGTTAAGCTTTAAGCATAAAAACATTGATTAAAGACTTTTATAATCATTAAACACTATGGGGATGAGTTTGGATACATATAATCTTACCTTATCACGTGTGCAAGCCTCTGAAACTGATGTGAAACGACTCCTCGTCGCCAAACGTCGTAGATCTCGTATTTTCCTCTCTTCTCGCCTCACAAGACGCTCCCAAAATCTTAACTTTAGGGCTAGGGTTTGAGACAGAGGAAGAGGGGCTACTAGAGTTTGAAACTCTGATGAAAAGATGATATTTTTTATGAAAACACATGTGTGTGTGTGTGTGTGTGTGTGTATATATATATATATGCAAACCCAAAATAAACTCGTTTGACCCGAACTAAGAAACCTAGTCTGACTAGGAAAATAACCTTCGGTATTTTGGTTGTAACTTTCTCATCCGACCTCAGAATGGGGTGATTTAAGATTTGTTGGAAAACTATTAAAGAGACTTACAACTTTGGTCTTTTGAGGTTTTTCAGATTCAAATTTTATCGGTGTGTAAAATATATAAACTCTTAACTAATTATTTTTCCAGATCCCTTTTCATACATGTTTTGTGCATTTGTACTCATATATTCACAAATATACATTTAATAAATCTCAAATCAATTTCGATCATACTCAAACATCAAAATATATTATATTTTCACCACATATTATATTTATTATTATTTTTCATATAATATTCAATTTTTTGGGATTTTACATTCTTCCCCACTTAAAAAGAATTTCGTCCCTGAAATTCCGCAATCATACCCTAGAGATTAATAATATCAGAAAAGTATGTTGAGGGGATAATACAGATAAGAAAACCCTTATATACACATCTCGCACCATTAGTCTCTAAATATAAAACATAAAAATGTTTACACTTAACAATCTAGAATGCTAATATTTCTACTCAACCCGTAACTAGACGGAACTAGTACGTCAGGCAAAAAATCCAACCAAGGAACCCCTCATATATATATATCATGTGTTCTGAATGATTAGGAGTTAAGTGTTAATACCTCCATTCTAGCGTTAAGTATGAATATAACCATATAAACAATCCATAAATATCTATCAAAATCAATAAACCCACCTGCTCAAACAGGTGCGGGTAGTCGCGATGCAAAACATATTCATGCCCCCGAATATCATCATCGATATCTATACTTAACGGTCTAAAATACAAATACTCCTAGTTAACCCCTAAATAAACGGAACAAGTATGTCGGGCAAAAATTCCAAACAAGGAACCCCCCATATATATTGTGTGTTCCGAATACTTAGGAGCTAAGTGCTAGCATCATCATTCTAGCGTTAAGTATAAACATGACCATACGGATAACCATAAATCATAAACAAATCATAATACTAAATTTTTAATGTACCTGTTCAAACATATGTGGGTAATCGAGACACATATCCTCCTCGTGCTCCCATGAAGTCTCCTCAGTTCCTCTCCGGTCCCCCCTAAACTTTAACTAAGGGTATCACCTTATTTCTAAGCTTCTTATCCTCATTGGCAAGAATGCATACCAAAATCTCAATCATAGTCAAATCATCGTGAATCTCGACCTTCGGTGCGTCCAACACTCGCTTCTCCTCCTCGTCGCGTAGATGCTTCTTAAGCATAGAAACATGGAAAATATCGTGTATGCTCGACATCGAGAATGGACCAATGTACCTCGGGGTAAGCTTGCCCCGTATACTAAAAACATTGTACACCCTTCATTGGTGATACTTTTAACAAAACATAATCCCCAACCTGGAATTCTAATGGCTGTCGCTTTCGGTCTGCATAACTTTTCTGACGACTTTGTGCTGTAAAAATGCGTTCTCGAATGACTGATACCTTCTCCGTAGTCTGTCTTACAAGCTATGTAAGTAATAGACTGTCTTCTGGTTCTACCTAATAAATAGGTGATCTGCAAGGCCTCCCATACAATACTTCATACGTTGCTATGCCAATAGTCCCTTGATAGCTATTATTATAGGCAAACTCAATCAATGGGATGTGTTCCTCCCAACTACCCTGAAAATCAATAATGCACGCCCTCAACATGTCCTCCAATATCTGATTCACTCTCTTCGTCTATCTATCCGTCTGTGGGAGAAATACACTAGAATAAAATAAATGGCTACCAAAAGAGTCCTGGAAGCTTCTCCAGTAATGTGCTAACTTCGTCAATCGATCCACTATTACCCAAACTGAATCATTCCCCTTCTTCGATCTCAACAATCCTATAATAAAGTCCATAGAAATATCTACCCATTTCCTCTCCGGAATGGGTAATGGCTGTAGGGTTCCTGTTGGCTTCTGATGTTCTGCCTTCACCTGCTGGCAGGTGAAACACTTACCACATACTCCGTAATCTCACCACGTATACCGCTCCACCAAAAGTGTCTCTTCAGGTCCTTGTACATTTTTGTTGTGCTTGGATGCACTATGTACCTAGTACGATGCGCCTCATTGAATAAGTTCCTTATTCAGTTGTGGATTTCCCAGCATCACTAGTCGACCTTTTATTCAAAGTCCTCTATCTACTCCAATGGTCCAATTAGTCTTGGGCTCTTTAGAAATCTCCCCTATTCGGGTTTAAATCCAAGTGTCCTCTAGCTGAGCTCTAACCACTCTATCACTCCAAGATGGTTGTACGGACAAAGCTCCAAAAAATGCGTTGTTCCTGCCTATCTCTAGTCTAAAGTTAAACTGGTTAAGTGTGTGAAGATCTCGATACAACGAACACCTCAAAACCGAAATCCGATGACGACGCTTCCTGCTCAAAGCGTCTGTTACGTTCGCCTTCTCCGAATAGTACTAAATCACAAACTCGTAATCCTTAATAAATTCAATCCATCTCCATTGTATCTGATTTAGCTCTTTCTGAGAGAAGAGATACTTCAAACTCTGATGATCCGTGAATAGCTTGAACTGCACTTCATATAGGTAATGTCTCCATATCTTCAGTGTAAAAACTATCACAGCTAGTTCTAAGTCACGTGTGGGATAATTTCACTCATGCATCCTCAACTGACATGAAATATATGCTACCACTCTCTGGGTCTGCATCAAAACACCTCCTAGATCCACTAACGACGCATCCGTGTAGATGACAAAGGTCTTATCACTGCTCGGGATGATCAAAACCGGTGCTGTAGTTAACTTAGCCTTCAAAGTCTCAAAGGCCTCATGGCACTTCGTGCCCCAAACAAAAGGTACACCCTTCTTCGTAAGGCGTGTAAGTGGCATGACTATTTTTGAGAAGTCTTGAATGAACTTCCTGTAATAGCCGACCAAACCCAAAAAGCTATGAATCTCTATGACTGTCGTCAGTGGCTCCTAATCAAGTACGATCACAAACTTAGCTGGATCCACTTTAATGCCCTCTCTGCCGATGCCTAGACCCACTAACGACGCATCCGTGTAGATGACAAAGGTCTTATCACTGCTCGGGATGATCAAAACCGGTGCTGTAGTTAACTTAGCCTTCAAAGTCTCAAAGGCCTCATGGCACTTCGTGCCCCAAACAAAAGGTACACCCTTCTTCGTAAGGCGTGTAAGTGGCATGACTATTTTTGAGAAGTCTTGAATGAACTTCCTGTAATAGCCGACCAAACCCAAAAAGCTATGAATCTCTATGACTGTCGTCAGTGGCTCCTAATCAAGTACGATCACAAACTTAGCTGGATCCACTTTAATGCCCTCTCTGCCGATGACGTGGCCCAGAAATCTAACCTCAGATAGCCAAAAATCGTACTTGCTGAATTTGGTATATAGCCGATGCACCCGCAAAATCTGTAATGTTAGTCGAAGATGTTGCTCGTGCTCTGCCTCCGAACTTGAATATATATAAGGATGTCGTCGATAAATACTATGACGAACTGGTCTAAATATAGATAAAAAACCCGGTTTATCAAGTCCATGAATACCGCGAGTGCATTGGTCAGCCCAAACAACATGATAAGAAACTCGAATGACCCATAACGAGTTAGAAAGACAGTCTTAAGAATATCTATCTCCCGAACCTGTAACTGATGATAGCCAGAACGAAGATCAATCTTCGAGAAGTGTTGTGCTCCCTGCAGCTGGTCAAACAACTCATCAATCCTCTGTAATGGATACCTATTCCGAATAGTGATCTTGTTCAACTCCCAATAATCTATACAAAGACGCATACTGCCATCTTTTTTCTTCACGAAAAGGACCGGCGTTCCCCACGAAGAATGACTCCGGCGAATAAAATCCTAAGACAATAACTCGTCCAGCTGAGTCTGTAGCTCCCTCATCTCAGCGAGTACCATACGACAGGGAGCTCGAGATATCAGTGATGTGTCTAGCTGCAACTCGATGCAGAACTCAACCTCTCACATAGGAGGTAACCCTGATATGTCCTGAAAGACATCCTGAAAATCTGAGACGACTCTAGTCTCACACAACTTAAGACTCCGATCTCTCAGCATCACCTTCTCAATATATGCCAGAAATGACTTCGCAAACTGGTTGCCTTATGAGGTCGCTACAATCAACTCAGACCCATCGGTTGCTCGCAAACTGACTGTTTTCGCAAAATAGTCGATGCTAACATGGTAGGATGATAACTAATTCATACCAAGAATGACGTCGAAATCCGACATCCACAAAATGATTAGATCTATAATAAACTCGGACTCATCTAAGTTGATGGCACATCTCTTACAGATGCTCCCTAATAGAGATACCTCCCCAAAAGGAGTAAAAATGGATAGCGGTACATCTAAGAGATGTGCGACTAACTGAAGCCTATCCATAAAGACATGATATATAAAAGAATGGGAAGCTCCGGAATCGAACAGGATCTGAGCTGGAAAAGAGTTCATTAAGAAAGTACCTTCTACTATAGCTTCGCTCGTACCGTGATCACATGGTACGACTACATAGACTCTGCTTGTGGCTGGCGACTACTAAACTGCTAGCGGTAGAAATACGAGGCTATCTATCCCTCAGGAATCTCCTGAATGGCACGAATCTGGCCTACTGTCCCTTCAATTCTCGTAATGATTAGCGGTGTCTCAATCATCCGCTGCTGGTCGTAACAGCGACCCTGCGACTGCTGACCTTAACCACGGTTCTGCTATTGACCTTGTCCTAGTCTCTGCTGCTAGCATTAAAATTTTTTACCCCAATGTTGGGGTCTTCTAAGTCTTACAAAAGGTTTCTTATCTTTATCCTTGTCTCCGGACTGTCCTGCTTCTATAATTAACTATTGGTATGTCTCCCTGCTCCAATCGGGCTAGTTTTAGCTGCTTATCGAAGTAGTAGGTAAAATCCTCCTATGAAATTGATATTCACTATTTTGGCGTAAACTGAAGTCGGTGCTATCCTCCGATGATATCCTTTATGTTGAATACATCTAACTTCTGCTTTGGTACTGAGTCGATGTTAAGAAATTTTTATATATTTCTTCCATTTATAGGCTACACATGAATCCGATGTGCCCTGAAACTATGATGCTCGTAGTGTCTGATATTTTTTTTACAGAGCCAATCTTCCTGCTCTACGGCTCTATCAACAGTTGGTTGTGGCGATGGTGAAATCGTAGGTATTATCTCTCTAATAGGTATGGCTGATACAACTGGTGATGGAACTTCAGAAAGTGAAATCTGGCTCGTTACTCGCTCCTCGAATGTGCTAGTCTCTGCTTTTGTAATCGGCGTTACTAAGTTGATCAGATACTGTGGAGCCTGCTGTGGCTCGGGCTTCGATTGTCTAGATCTCCGGGTATTCATCTATCCTCAAGCTCCCATGAGGATCGCTAAGTTCCAAAGAGAAGATACACCCATATGAAAGTCGATTAGATACTGTGGAGCCTACTACGGCTAAGGCTCTGCTTGCCCAGCTCTCCGGGTACAAGTTTTACCTCGACCATGTCCTCATCCCGATATTTATAATATCAAGAGAAGAGCTTAATTGACATAGTAAATGAGGTCGCAAACATATATATATATATATAAATATATATATATATATATATAATATATCACAATAAGTATTCACGCAAATAGTTTTCAATCAAAGTAAGATAGTCATAAAAAAACTTCATAATTTTCGAACATACGTGTATAACGTCCTCACTCTTTCTAGAATTCCTAGCGGACTCTATACATGAATCCTAAGAAACTCTATTCTACCTCCACTACTCGACACAAGATGATCCTAAGCATACTAGAACTAGAGCTTTGATACCAACTGTGACGTCTTTGTTTTCACACACTGCTACAGTCCAAGATAAACCCAGAAATGTTAAACCTACCATGCACTCATACTATGCAATAATAAGTTCTACCAATCACAGTAATATCCTCTAGTGGAATCAAAATAAAGTACAAGTACAAAACAGACAAAAAAAAAAGAAAATAACTACAATAGACATGATATAGAAAGAAGTATCTCATAAATAAATCATGTCTCAATGAACAACCTGGAATACATCTGATATCCAAAATGAATAAATATATCTCGACAAGAAACAACTGAAAATCGTACTAAGGCACACTGCCTTTACACTATGAAATAAACTCTAAGGTCTGAACAAAAATATAAAACTATGATGGAGCATCTAATAAATCTTATGTGATGGAGACTATGCAAGAACTCCATCATCTTACGACTCTCCGGTACTCCGAATTACCTGAAAGAATATTAGAAGAAAAAGAGTAACAACAAGAGTGTTAGAGCGCTATAGCAAGATCACCTCCATCCGCCCTCAGAGGAAGGGCTGCTAGATGGAGTGGAAGCTCTATCTATTAAGCATAGTCTACCTAGATTATTTTCCCCCGTATCTAATGGAATTAATATTTAGACACCCGTAATATGAGACGTAGTACGTCTAGCGAAATAATCCAAACAAGGAAACCCTCATGTATATACCATATGTCCCGAATTGTAAACATCTAAACATTAATACCGAACTAAAGATAAATAATCTAAATGAAATCAATAATTAGAAATTCACAACATGAGACTGGTACGTCGAGCGAAATAATCCAAACAAGGAAACTCTCATGTATATACCATATGTCTCAAATTGTGAATCGCTAATTATTATCCCAACTAAGAAAATAAAGAAAAGCAGTAAAAGAAAGTAAAGACATCAACATATCATATTTATAATATCTTCCACTGTCACTGGGAAGATAGAATGAATACCGGCACAAATCTCGTGTACATTCAAATGCAAAGTACGCTGCGTCATATATTTTAGCAGTGAGTCAAAAACATAACTGGCATCCGCCAACGACTCGGGTTATCATTTAACTATCTCAATGCAACTCCATGCAAGATTTTGATACTTAGCATTATTATGTACAACAGACTACCCTGTAGGTATCCTAATTAGTGTACACGACTCATTAGTCTTAACGCGATCTCAGTGGTTAATATGAGTGCAGAACGGCCTACCATATAGGTATCCTAGAAGTACGGCTCACAAGACTCATCGCACTCTTGTGCAGACGGACTACTAGATAAAGTATCTAAGCCCGACTCAATGGCCTGTACAAATAGAATATCAACGTACTACCCCCGTAGTACTGGACTGGGCTCATCAACGATATCCAGAAGGTGTGTGTATAATATGTACTAAACTATTTCTCTAAGTAATCAGGTCAAAACTCATCATAATTCCTTTCAGTATACCCATGTGTGTGCTACTACACTATTCGTGAATTTACGTATAAAGAAGTGCGGCTCGAAACCCGCAATATACCCATGTGTGTGCTACTACACTATTCGTGAATTTACGTATAAAGAAGTGCGGCTCGAAACCCGCAAACATATCTCAAACAGATGCATGAATTTACGTATAAAGAAGTGCGGCTCGAAACCCGCAAACATATCTCAAACAGATGCAAAACAAAAATTCAGGCAAACAGCCTTAGTAGTCGACTACTGGTCTTAGTAGTCGACTACACTGAGTCCATCCAGACTCCGTAATAACATATATCAGTATCAATAGTCGACTATTAAGGACATTAGTCGACTACTTTGTAAACACACAGTTTCTGTTATACTCAACTGGGCACAAGTAGCCAACTACTAAGCTTAATAGTCGACTACTCTGTCAAGACACACATTCTTTCGTGCACAAACAGTGCTTATGTTAATTCTACATATCATAACATTAAAACAAGATTTTATACTTTGTATTTACAACATGAATTATTTGAATCATCAAAATAAATTATTATATCTTCTAAATTATGGTTTAACATCCTAATTAAACAATTTCTTCAATTATCTCATATATAAACAAAGTGATTATCAACACATGATAAAAACTACTCATGAAAAGAGGTAAAATTCATTTAAACATGTTTATCTTACTTAGGTATCACAAACCTAGGGTTTAAACATGATTAATTAACATGAAAACTTAAAGAAACATTCACATAATATATTAATTATTTCAAATCAGCATATCTATAGTTTTTTGCAGAACATATCATTAGTAAATTAAGCATATCTTTTTCTAAAGAAACTTTTTTAAGAATAATTTTCTGTTTTGAAAACAAGATCCACATAGCTATCATTTGGTACTAGTTTGGTTCAGTTTAGAGTTTATATGATATCTCAAATTTCTAGTTAAAGGTTACACACGTGCAACAGTTTTTTGCAGAACATATCATTAGTAAATTGAGTTTATCTTTCTCTATAAAAACTTTTTCTTAGAATGGTTTTTTGTTTTGGAAAATAGGTTCACATAGCTTTCATTTGACATTAGTTTTATTCAATTTGGAGTTTATATATTATCTTAAATTTCTAGTTAAATATTATACACATGCAGCAATTTTCTGTAATCTATGATGAAAACAAAAACTAAACCTATTTATAATTCAATTAGACAATAAATTAGGGTTAACACACAAGTTTAACAAAATTATAAAGTTAAAAAATTAATCACCCCTAATGATAATGATCATGTTACTAGCTTAAACAATTAGGAAAAAGTTAATGATCTAATATTGGGTTAAGATTTATCATCAAAAAATCTTTTCTTTTTCATATTAGGTTAAGCCTTAAGCATGAAAATATTGATTAAATACTTTTATAATCATTAAACACTATGGGGATGAGTTTGGATATAGATAATCTTGCCTTATCACGTGTGCAAGCCTCTGAAACTGATGTGAAACGACTCCTCGTCACCAAACGTCGTAGATCTCGCATTTTCTTCACTTCTCGCCTCACAAGATGCTCCCAAAATCTTAACTTTAGGGCTAGGGTTTGAGACAAAGGAAGAGGGGCTACTAGAGTTTGAAACTCTGATGAAAAGATGATATTTTTTTATGAAAAAACATATATATATGCAAACCCGAAATAAACTCGTTTGACCCGAACCAGGAAACCTAGTCTGACTAGGAAAATAACCTTCGGTATTTTGGTTGTAACTTTCTCATCCGACCTCAGAATGAGGTGATTTAAGATTTGTTAGAAAACTGTTAAAGAGACATATAACTTTGGTCTTTTGAGGTTTTCCAGATTCAAACTTCATCAATGTGTAAAATAAATAAACTCTTAAATGGTTATTTTTCCAGATCGCTTTTTGTGTATGTTTTGTGCATTTGCACTCATATATTCACAAATATATGTTGAATTGATCTCAAGTCAATTCCTATCATACTTAAACATCAAAATATATTTTATTTTCATCATATAACATATTTATTATTATTTTTCACATAATATTTAAAATTTTGGGGTTTTACAGATTATCCATTGACCTGGAATTTTTTTGAGCTTTATTTTGGCGAATCTCTCGCTGTGTTGATCGACATTGACATTCATTGTAGTGCATTGTCTGTCGTTAACACAGTTTATACTCATACATTTACTGGAGTCTACATAGTTTAAGCTCAACCGGTGTTGTAACGCGTGGCAGGCCCAAGTGTAGAGGTTGTCGGACCTACTGTTGATGCTAGTTCATCTGTAGGTACGGATTTTACCCTTACATCCCGCTAGTTATTTGTTTAACTATAGGAGAGCTTTGGTTGCCGGACCAACTATTAGAGCTGATACAGCTACCATTGCGAATGCTTTAAAGATTCCTCACGGAGGCTTCGGCTAGAATTAATATTATCCTGGGTGCTTAAGTCACGAGACCAACTAATGAAGCTGGTGCATCAGTGACTATCGTACTTATAAGATTTTTGGTAAACCCTCAGCCATCAACTGATTTGATAAGCCTCTACCGACTACCGTTTGAGTCGGGCTAGCATGCGTATTGTCTAAGTCTGTTCCGCATGTAACATTGTGCTAAAAGAGTTAACTCTCTTAGACTTAGTGCTATGATATTGAATACATAGACTTCACCATTGTTACGTGAATAGGCTATCCAGCAATGTGTATTGGGCATATACTTTGATCTTGAGTTATCCTTAAGAATATTATGTGTAATATTCACCAGGAACTTCACGTTGGAAATAAAGAAAGCAGTTTATCCTCATATACCCATTGGAGGTTGGGAAAATAGTTTATACTCATATACCCGTTAGAGTATAGGAGATATTTAGCCTCATATACCTGTTGGAGGATTTCACTCTCATTTGGCTTATTTTACCGTCATGATACAGGCGTCAACCAAGGCTTGAATGCTATTTTTAGAGTAATACAAGTCTTGGTGAGGTGATGAATCCCCCTGTGATATGCACAGTACTTCAGATCCAAAATCTTGTTTGCTTCCTCCTGATTTGTAATCGATGGTAGCTTGATTTTGTTGTTGGCGAGGAGGTACTTTGATGACTGGAACTTTATCATCTTCGAAAGAATACTGTAGGCATATAAAATTGCTTATAGGTCCCTTAGCTCAGCTCGGCACAAACCGACAGACCAACGAGGCGACGAGATCGACGAATCGCACGCAAGCAACGGAATGCATCCATTCGCGTGCGGAATCAAGCCAACGATTCAGGGAGTCAACGAGTCATTCAACCATAGAATGGATTCGAACTCAAACGCCAAGGCGGATTTACTGCCAAATCAGGATCCGGACACCAAATCAAAGTCCAGATCAACAGTAAAGCTCGGGTAAACCGATAAACCGTGAAACCGGATGACGGACGACGCGGCGAACACCCGAAAAGAGGCTCGGAAACCAAGTCATCGAGGCGGCTCACCGAGCCACCAAGGTGGCTCGGCCGAGCCACCTAAGTGGCCATGTTTCACCATCACAATTAACATCTATCTAGTAGAATCAACAACTGGTGTAGGTACAAAACAGGTGAGAGGTAATGCAAGGAATACTGATGAAATAATAATAGTCACATAAATATCTCATCATCCAACAACACAGAAGTACATAGTCAAGATCTGAGTAGAAAATCTGGAATACTCAACAAGTCTCAAATATAATATCTGACAAAAGGAAATAAGGCACACAGCCTTTACAACTTCTAGAATAATACCCTCAAATGTTTAACCTCACTATAGTGGAGCCCAAAGAAAAATAATACATAACTAGAAAGCAAAGCTGGACACTAATGTGGTCCGCTATCAATCTGCGGCTCTCCGTGCTCCTGGCTCGTGACCTGAAAGGGGGAGGGACAACGAGCGTCAAAGCGCTAGCGAGTAACATCACAACCAACCCCAAGGGAACAGGGCTCGTTGTATAAGAAAATACAGATAGTATATAATAGATCTAAAATCATTGATCCTACTAAAGAGGGTTTTAGTATTTAGAAATTTACAACACGAGCATAGGTACGTCGAGCGAAATAATCCAAACAAGGAAACCCTCATGTATATACCTGGTATCTCAAATTGTAAATCTCTAAACACCAAACCCGAGGTTCTAGTACAGAAACAATAATAAAAGAAATACAGCTATTCTCAGAACAATATACAATGCCATACCATAGCTAACATGAATACCATGTTATTACTTACATAAGTGTCATGTCAACATCATGTCGTGAACTTCTGTGAAGAGGTCATGTGCAGGGTTAAGGACCTTGTCCAAATCAGGAAAACTATCTACATCGTAGTTTCCAACTCATAGAATAAGTGTCAAATGTCCAACACGAGGACTGGAATGAATTTATAGTCCATCACGAGGACTTCCATGGATTATAGTCCAACACGAGGACTGTGAAACTGTGAAACATGTCGCGGTGATATATAGTGAAATCTAAATCACATCACTTCATAATCATATCAGTGTATATATTCACAATTGGTACCCTCAGGTCATCCATCATGCCTGGGTACATAGTAGGACTAAATGCCAATGTCAGATAGTCCAGACAGACTCCCAAACATGAATGAAATGTACAAAAATACCCAAAACTAGGAAAATACCACAGACAGAGCGTCGGTCGACCTAGTCGGTCGACCGATCTCTGACACGAGCCTGGCGGGCGACCGAAATAATGTCACGGTCGACCGAAATAATCGACGGTCGACCGAAATGACGACGCGGTCGACCGAAATAACGGGCGGTCGACCGAAAACTCAAAACGAGCTCAGCGGTCGACCGCGTCGGTCGACCGCCGAGCGGAAACCTGAAACGAAATTTGCAAATCTCTACGATAACAAGAGTTCTAAGGTTAAAAATCATACTGAACATAAACAACAACTCTCAGGCTTGAAATCTATCCTTCCAATATTATAAAAACATGAGAGACAATTTCCAAATCGTTTAAATGACAGTAAAAATGATTTAGTTCTTGTTTAGGTGAAATTTTAGATCTAGATCGTCAGCAAACAGGTATTGGGTGAGTTTTTATAAACAAAAACCTCTGATTCATACTATTATACCATAGCTAATTCGTTTCTTAACAAAAATACTATTTTGGCTCATCCAAAACTCATAAAATCCAAAATAAAGATCATGGAAAACAGGGGTGAGGGATTTGGCGAGATGATACTCGCCTTGGGTGCTGCAAAGATTCCTGTTGAGGATCTCCTTCCACCTGATCTGCAACTCCCACTGCAGCTCCTTCAGATTTTCCCCAAAATCACCAGTGACGGCTAGGGTTTTGAGAGGGGAGAGAAAAAGGGGCTAGGGTTTACGTCTGAGGAGAAGAGGAACTCTCCTGGGTTGAGTTGGTATAAATACCAATTCCCCAACCCGACCCGAAACCCAATAGTCCAAAACTAAAAACCGTAAAAGGAAACAACCTGGATAACTCTCTGATCGCTGAACGGTCGACCGTACCGGTCGACCGCCACGGTCGACCGCGTCGGTCGACCGCTCAGCACAAAAATGCCTTTTGCATGCATTTCACCTGCTGGACTTATATCACTCGATATCTCTCATATATAAACACCTGTTGGGTTCCCAAACCCTGGTAAAATATATACATCATATATATGTATGGTTATTTATCACCATATTTATTGTAGAAAATTTCGGGGTTTTACATTCTTCCCCCCTTAAAAGAATTTCGTCCTCGAAATTCGGAGATTATACAAATCTCAAAAATATGAACTACTAGGTAATATATAGAGATATTTATACTTAACGATCTAAAATGATAATATTCTCGCTAAAATCCTAATCTAGTGGAACTAGTACATCGGGTGAAAAATCCAAACAAGGAACCCCCCATACATATACCATGTGTTCCAAAAGATTAGATATTAAGCGGAAATATCTTCGTTCTAGCGTTAAATATAAACATAACCAAAAATATAACATAAAGCAATATATATGATATGGTACGAATTTTATTTACCTGTTCAACCAAGTGTGGGTAGTCACGACGCATGTCCTCTTCGCGCTCCCAAGAAATCTCCTCAATGCCTCCTCGGTTCCACTGAACTTTCACCAAGGGAATTACCTTGTTTCTAAGCCTCTTGTCCTCTCTGGCAAGAATACGAACCGGAATCTCAATAGTAGTCAAATCATCCTGAAGCTCGATCTCCGGTGCATCCAATACTCGCTGCTGCTCCTCATCATGCAAGTGCTTCTTAAGCATAGAAATATGGAACACGCTGTGTATACTAGACATCGATGCTGGAAGATCTAGTCTGTATGACACAGCCCCAATGCGCTCTAGGATCTGAAAAGGCCCAATATATCTCGGTGCAAGCTTCCCTCACCTACCGAATCGCTGTACGCCTTTCATAGGCGATACCTTAAGCATAACCAAATCTCCAACCTGAAACTCTAGGGGTCTTCGCCTCTTATCTGCATAGCTCTTCTGCCGACTCTGAGCGGCTAAAATCCGCTCCCTGATCAAAGCTACCTTCTCAGTGGTCTGCCTCACTAGCTCGGGCCCAAGCATCAAGCTATCCTCCGGCTCGGCCCAACATATCGGTGATCTACAAGGTCTCCCATACAATGCTTCATACGGGGCCATACCGATCGTCGCTTGATAACTATTGTTATAAGCGAACTCTACCAATGGAATATGATCCTCCCAACTACCTTGGAAGTCAATGACACATGCCCGCAACATGTCCTCCAACACCTGATTCACCCTCTCCGTCTGGCCATCCGTCTGGGGGTGAAATACACTGCTATAAGATAGCGTGCTGCCAAATGAGTCCTGAAAACTCCTCCAAAAATGCGAGGTGAAAACCGATCCTCGATCCGATACGATCGTGTCTGGAACTCCATGAAGTCGAACTATCTCCCGGATAAATATCCTCGCATAAGCCTCGGCTGTATAAGTGGTCCTCACTGGAATAAAATGTGCTGACTTCGTCAACCGGTCCACTATCACCCAAACTGAATCATTCCCCTTCTTCGACTTCGGCAACCCCACAATAAAATCCATAGAGATATCTGCCCACTTCCACTCTGGAATGGGTAAAGGCTGCAGTGTCCCTGTCGGTCTCTGATGCTCTGCCTTCACCTGCTGACAGGTAAAACATCTAGCCACATAGTCTGCAATCTCTCTCCGCATACCACTCCACCAGAAACACCTCTTCAGGTCTTTGTACATCTTGGTAGTCCCTGGATGTACTGTGTACCGAGTACGGTGCACCTCGTCGAATAACTCCCTCTTCAACTCTGCACTGGATGGCATAACCAATCTACCCTTCATCCGTAGCCCTCCATCAGCTCCGATAGTCCAATCAGTCTTAGGCTCTTTGGAAATCTCCTCCTTTCGGATTTGAATCCAAGAGTCTCCCAACTGAGCTCTGACAACTCGGTCACTCCAAGATGGCTGCACTGTCACAGCTCCCAAGAATGCACTGGCTCCTCTAATCTCGGGTCTAAAATCAAACTGGCTAAGAGTGATAAGATCCCGATGCAATGAACATCTCAAAGCTGAAATCTGATGTCGACGCTTCCTGCTTAATGCATCTGCCACGACGTTCGCCTTCCCTGGATGATACTGGATCGCG
>NC_033802.1:9338773-9407580 GCF_001876935.1 Asparagus officinalis
CTCCTCTGTCTCTGGTTGAGTTCCTTCTGGGAAAAGAGGTACTTCAGACTCTGATGGTCTATAAACAACTCAAACTGCACTCCATATAAGTAGTGCCTCCATGACTTCAGTGCAAATACCACTGCTGCTAACTCCAAGTCATGAGTGGGATAGTTCTGCTCATGCACCCTCAACTGCCTTGAGATATAAGCTACTACCCTCTGAGTCTGCATCAATACACCTCCTAGGCCTGCCAACGATGCATCTGTATATACGACGAATGTCCTGTCGCTGCTCGGAATGGTCAAAACTGGCGCAGTAGTCAACTTAGTCTTCAGAATATCAAAGGCCTTCTGGCACTCCATGCTCCATATGAACTGTACACCCTTCTTCGTAAGGTGTGTAATAGGGACGCCCCTGGGTTCACACAAGGCTGCAGTCCGAGGTGAAACCAAGAATGTCAAACCTGCTATGCACCACACCGTGCAATAACATGTTTCACCATCACAATTAACATCTATCTAGTAGGGTCAACAACTGGTGTAGGTACAAAACAGGTAAAAGATAATACAGGGAATACTGATGAAATGATAATAGTCACATAAATATCTCATCATCCAACAACACAGAAATACATAGTCAAGATCTGAGTAGAAAATCTGGAATACTGAACGAGTCTCAAATACAAATGTCTGACAAAAGGAAATAAGGCACACAGCCTTTACAACTTCTAGAATAATACCCTCAAATGTCTAACCTCACTACAGTGGAGCCCAAAGAAAATAATACATAACTAGAAAATAAAGCTGAACACTAAAGTGGTCCGCTATCAACCTGCGGCTCTCCGTGCTCCTGGCTCGTGACCTGAAAGGGGGAGGGACAACGAGCGTCAAAGCGCTAGCGAGTAACATCACAACCAACCCCAAGGGAACAGGGCTCGTTGTATATGAAAATACAGATAATATATAATAGATCTAAAATCATTGATCCTACTAAAGAGGGTTTTAGTATTTAGAAATTTACAACACGAGCATAGGTACGTCGAGCGAAATAATCCAAACAAGGAAACCCTCATGTATATACCTTGTATCTCAAATTGTAAATCTCTAAACACCAAACCCGAGGTTCTAGTACAGAAACAATAAATCAAGAAAAATACAGCTAATCTCAGAACAAATTTCAGTGCCATACCATGACTAACATGAATGTCATATTATTACTTGCATGAGTGTCATGTCAACATCATGTCGTGAACTTCTATGAAGAAGTCATATGCAGGGTTAAGAGCTATGCCCAAATCAGGAACTATTTATGTCGTACTCTTCCAGACTCATAGATTAAGTGGCAAATGTCCAACACGAGGACTGGAATGAATTTATAGTCCAACACGAGGACTTCTATGGATTATAGTCCAACACGAGGACTTCTATGGATTATAGTCCAACACGAGGACTTCTATGGATTATAGTCCAACACGAGGACTAAGGCATAGTAAAATATCGCTATGATGTATATAGTGAAGTCTACTTATATCAATTCACACTCAAACAGTGTGTAAGTCCATCTATTGCATAATCTATACTACCGTCCCCTTCATTCTTACAACGAAGAGGCGCGCCGCCCCACGGAAGAATGACTCCCGGCGAATAAAGCCCTGAGCTAACAACTCGTCAACTGGGTCTGAAGTTCCCTCATCTCAAGCCTCATGCCATAGATAGGCGTGCCGCGGGCATATCGGGCTTGTGACCAGGCTGCAACTCAATACAGAACTCCACCCCTCTCACCGGAAGGTAGTCCAGAGTATGTCCTGAAAGACATCCTGATTACTCTGAAGACCACTCCTAGTCAATCCAATAACTCAGCCCACCCTGGATCCCGTCGCATCACCTTCCCTCGATGCTACGCAGAAATGACTCCGCCAAGTCGATTGCCTAGAGGCGGCTATAATCATTCTCGACCCATCGGACGCTCGCAACATTGACCGTCTTCGCAAAGCAGTCAATACTATATGCGTAGAGTACAACCAACCATTACAAATACATCGAACATCGGACATATGCCAACAACTATCAAAACTCCACTATGGACTCCGACTTCGTCTAGCACTGACGATACACCTCCCTACAAAACGCCTCTCCAGAAGTGATAACCTCACCTAAAGGGGTGCAAACAGATAGAAGGGCAGTTGTCTAAGGGCTGGAAGCTACGAGCTGAGTCTAGCCATAAAATGCGATGCGAGAATTGAAGGAATGCGAAATCTCCCGAATCGAACAGAATACGACGCGAGAGAGTTCACAAAAGAACGTACCCTCCACTACAGCCTCCAACCTGGCGCCATGATCACGAGGAACCACTGCATATAATTAATTTTTTTTTTTTTTTTTTTTTTTTTTTTTTTTTTTTTTTTTTTTTTCTTTTTATTTTTTTTTTTTTTGTTTTTTTTTTTTTTTTTTTTTTTTTTTTTTTTTTTTTTTTTTTTTTTTTTCTTTTTTCTTTTATATTTTTTTTTTACCATTGCCTGTGGCCCCTGAGACTGCTCTGCTGATTGGCGCTGGAAATAATGGGATAATGCTGTCCCTGGGAAACATCCTGAACCTGCCCGAATCTGTCCTCAGTCCTCTGAAGTGCTGGCGTGCCTCAAGTCCTGTTCTGCTTGCCCTTGGCACCTCTGCCCTGCTGGCGCTGCTGCTGCCTGCTGCCGTTCGGACCCTTGCCCTGCTGGACGCTCCCTGTGGTACGCGCTGCGGCACTCTGATGCCTTATGTCCGAACCTTGTGACAGTTAAAACAAGATCCCTGCGAACTTGCGCTGCTGATGCGCTCTTGCCTCCTGCTCGGGGGTCCCCTTTTTATAAGGGCCCTGATGCCTGCTGCTATGTCCAGAAAACCCTCTCTTGTCTGCCCTTGTCACTTGCCATGTCCCCCCATGTCTTGCCTTCCCTTCCTTTGTCCTTCTGGAACATTAGAATGTCTCAATCTCCTGAGAAGCTGGCAGCCTCAGCTACCTCCCCTGACTGAATAAAATCTCCTCGACACGAGGGGTACCGTCGGAGCAATTAGGCGCTCGAAGCCCAGCCAAACATCTGAGCCGTACGCTCTCTGTCTGCCACATGCTGTGAAATGTAACAGCCTCCATGAACCGCGCTCTCAACAATCAGCACACTGACATGTCCCCCTGAGTCCATCGGGACAACTTCAAGCTCCTTCCCAGTCCGCTGCTACGGAAGCAAAATGTAAGTCCATACGAAGAAAATATATAAAGTCCTCCCTACGTGAGCGGTCAACCTCTGCCTCTGGAGTGAACTGGAGTCGGTACCACCTCCCGGCATACTCCCTTCAGACTGTAGGATGCAGTCTCTGCTTCCTGGACTGCAATCTTACACCGAGTATATCGGCGAAGTTCTCCCACGTCCTCCTTCCACTTATGGCTGCCAGAGGTCTGAGTGATCCCTGAAACTCTGCGTGCCCTCATCTTCTGATACTCTCCACTATTACGGAGCCAAGCCTCCTGCTCGCTGTGTGTCCTCATCTGGGACTGCTAGAGGAATTGGCTGCAGGCGCGACCTCTGAGAGTCTCTCTCTGACAGGGACGCGCAGATATCCCCGCGCTGCTGCAGCTACGGCGAAAGGGTACGGTGGCCAGTGTCGTGGCTATATGAGTCAGTCAACAACTCCTCAATAGGCTGTCATCGAACGATAAGGGGCATAAGGTTCCACCAGATACTGCAGGAGCCTTGCTGCCGGCTCGAGGTTGGAGCTGCTGCGCCGGCTCGGACTAAGCTGGCCTGATGAGACTCTGTCTGGCTAGCCCTCCGTGCGTCGGGGTTCTACCTCGTCCTGCCATCCTCTGCTCATAAGAAAATGAGAGTTTATTGGAGTCAAATAAACTTCTATAAAGATAGCCGTATCATAATACATTCTTCACAACATATAATATTTGCCCACAAATACGTTAACTTATACAAAAATAGTTGTCATAAAAAAAAAATTTCCCAAATTCTAGATATACGCATATATCGTCCTCACTCATACTAGGAAATCCTTACGGACTCTATACATGGAATCCTAGGAAACTCTATCTAGCCCCTCCACGCACTCGACACAGGATGATCCTAAGGATACTGCGAACCTGCGCTCTGATACCAACGTTGATGCCCCTGGGTTCACACAACTGGCTTGCAGTCCGAGGTGAAACCAAAGAATGTCAAACCTTGCTATGCCACCACACCGCTGCCAATAACATGTATCACCATCACAATTGACATCTATCTAGTAGATGTCAACAACTGGTGTAGGCGTTACAAAAACAGTGTAAAAGATAATACAAGAATACTGATGGCAAATTAATAATAGTTCACATAAGATATCTCCATCATCCAATCAAGCACAGAGTACATAGTCAAGATCTGCAGTAAGAAAATCTGGAATACTCAACAAGTCTCAAATAAAATATCTACAAAAGGAAATAAGGCACACAGCTTTACAACTTCTTAGAATATTTCCCTCAAATGTCTAAAACCACACTTACAGTGGGAGCCCAAAGAAAATAATACTAGCCCTAGAAAGTAAAGTTGAACACTAATGTGCGTCCGCTTATCCAACCGGCCGGCTCTCCGTGCTCCCTGCTTCGTGACCTGCAAAGGGCGGGAGGCGACAAACGAGCGTCAAGCGCTATGAGTAACATCACACCAACCCCAAGGGAACATGGCTTCTGCTTGTATTTATAGAAAATACAGATAGCCAGTTAATATATAATAGATCTAAAATCAGTGATCTTACTAAAGAGGGTTTTAGTATTTAGAAATTTACAACACGAGCATAGGTACGTCGAGCGAAATAATCCAAACAAGGAAACCCTCATGTATATACCTGGTATCTCAAATTGTAAATCTCTAAACACCAAACCCGAGGTTCTAGTACAGAAACAATAATAAAAGAAATACAGCTATTCTCGGAACAATCATAGCTAACATGAATACCATGTTATTACTTACATAAGTGTCATGTCAACATCATGTCGTGAACTTCTGTGAAGAGGTCATGTGCAGGGTTAAGGACCTTGTCCAAATCAGGAAAACTATCTACATCGTAGTTTCCAACTCATAGAATAAGTGTCAAATGTCCAACACGAGGACTGGAATGAATTTATAGTCCATCACGAGGACTTCCATGGATTATAGTCCAACACGAGGACTGTGAAACTGTGAAACATGTCGCGGTGGTAATAGTGAAATTCTACATAAATCAGTTCACACTCAAATCAGTGCGCATGTCCCTAATTGGTACCTTCGGATCATCTATTATACATGAATACATAATAAGACTACAAACCAGAGTCAAATAACAGGCCAAAACTTCGAACATGAACAAAACAGACAGAACAGGCAGACTGTGCGGCGGTCGACCGGACCGGTCGACCGCGCTGTCGGTCGACCGATCTCTGATACGAGCCTGGCGGTCGGCCGAAATAATGTCACGGTCGACCGAAATAATCGGCGGTCGACCGAAATGACGACGCGGTCGACCGAAATAACGGGCGGTCGACCGAAAACTCACAACGAGCTCAGCGGTCGACCGCGTCGGTCGACCGCCGAGCGGACAGAAACCCAAATCTGGGTTTCTGTCAGCTCGAAACCTGAAACGAAAATTTTGCAAATCTCTACGATAACAAGAGTTCTAAGGTTAAAAATCATACTGAACATAAACAACAACTCTCAGGCTTGAAATCTATCCTTCCAATATTATAAAAACATGAGAAACAATTTCCAAATCGTTTAAATGACAGTAAAAATGATTTAGTTCTTGTTTAGGCAAAATTTCAGATCTAGATCGTCATCAAACAGGTATTGGGTGAGTTTTTATAAACAAAAACCTCTGATTCATACTATTATACCATAGCTAATTCGTTTCTTAACAAAAATACTATTTTGGCTCATCCAAAACTCATAAAATCCAAAATAAAGATCATGGAAAACAGGGGTGAGGGATTTGGCGAGATGATACTCGCCTTGGGTGCTGCAAAGATTCCTGTTGAGGATCTCCTTCCACCTGATCTGCAACTCCCACTGCAGCTCCTTCAGATTTTCCCCAAAATCACCAGTGACGACTAGGGTTTTGAGAGGGGAGAGAAAAAGGGGCTAGGGTTTACGTCTGAGGAGAAGAGGAACTCTCCTGGGTTGAGTTGGTATAAATACCAATTCCCCAACCCGACCCGAAACCCAATAGCCCAAAACTAAAAACCGTAAAAGAAAACAACCTGGATAACTCTCTGATCGCTGATCGGTCGACCGTACCGGTCGACCGCCACGGTCGACCGCGTCGGTCGACCGCTCAGCACAAAAATGCCTTTTGCATGCATTTCACCTGCTGGACTTATATCACTCGATATCTCTCATATATAAACACCTGTTGGGTTCCCAAACCCTGGTAAAATATATACATCATATATCGAAACTTAAAAAAGATTGGAGCTTTGGGACTTCGGGGACTCACTCTTCCAGATCTGGTGCTCAGCGATCGTCAACGCCAAAAAAGGCAGGTGTTCGAGAGGACCGGATCTCAGATCTACGCAGACGTACTCCGGATCTAAGCTTGGTCTTAGATCCCGAGACTTGGACGATTGTTTCCTTGGTGAATCAATCCTCCCCGGCTATTATTTCCTTTGTGGAATAATACCCGTTGTACTGCTTAGATCTGATCGGATCTGGATCTCGCGGTGGTCCACGGATAAACCCCGGCGCAGACAAAGAACCCACACAAAGCAAGAGACCGCAAAACAGGATCTTGCGATTCGTTCGATACAAAAGGAGAAAGTTGTAATTTTTCTTTATTTCTTGTGTTATTTGATTTTCGTTGTAACCGGATCTAAAAAAAAACCGGATCTTTGTAATCGATAAACTATTACAAGAATTTGCAATGAAATCAATGATGAAGAAAGAAACAATTTTCACCGCGAACAATCTGGCGACCACAGTGGGAGCCGACGATCTCGCTGACGAGATCGATGCGTCGCAGCCGCGGTTTTCAATTCCGGTCGTGGAGGAGGTTGAGTACGAGTTCGACCAAACTAAGTTCGAGGAATACTCGCCTCGTCTGGATCAACCTCCCCCCGCAAGTCCAAGACGTCCAAGTTCTCCTCCAGGAGAAAGGTTCGTTGGTATGAAGAAGTCGAAGCCACCAACGAAGATCTCGCCCCGTTTGATGCCAAAGTCGCATCGGGTGAGATTCCTCCAGTTTCCAACCAGGTCAGATCTGCTCTGGCCAACTCTTCTGCCACAGAGGGCGTGGTGACTATCTCGAAGAGAGCCCACCAAAGGCAACGTCAACGCCTTGCTCGGACGCTCGCAACTTGACTGTCTTCGCAAAGCAGTCAATACTAATATGATAGGAAGACAAGCAATCCATACCAAGGATGACATCGAACTCGGACATATGCAACACTATCAAATCCACTATGAACTCCGACTCGTCTAAACTGACGGTACACCTCCTACACACGCTCTCCAGAAGCGATACCTCACCTAAAGGGGTGGAAACAGATAGAGGGGTGTCTAGGGGCTGAGCTACGAGCTGGAGTCTAGCCATAAATGCATGCGAGATGAATGAATGCGAAGCTCCCGAATCGAAAAGAATACGGGCGGGAAGAGAGTTCACAAAGAACGTACCCTCCACTACAGCTCCACTGGCGCCATGATCACGAGGAACCACTGCATATACCATGCCTGTGGCTGAAGACTGCTCTGCTGATGGCGCTGGAGAATATGGGATAATCTGTCCCTGGGAAACATCCTGACTACTCTGGGAGATCATGCAGAATCCTCCCGAAGGAGAAAGCCAGTCTTGGAGCGCCTCGGTCCAATTCCTGACGAGAGAGGCAAAGCTCCAGTTCACGAGCGTTTGGGCCCGATGAAGAAGTCCAGAACGACTCAACACGCTGGGAGTCGCCGTCACCTCCAGTATAACAAAGAACTCAAGGCAGCTGCGCTCACCAACTTGCGCATCGAAGTCCAAGAGCACGTTGAAGACTCGTGCCCACAAAGGCACATTTCGAGGCGTTCGAGGCGTGTAACTTTTGAAAACCCAAAGAAGGCAATCCAACCTCAGATGGAAACATTATCATCTGATAGTGATAGTGTTATACCTGAGAAGTCGTGCCCGCACACGATAGATTACTCCGACTGTCAAAATGACGAGTTGTACTATCGTGCTGGGGTACGAATAGAACCAGGAAGAGGATTCCCCGAGAACAGGAAACTCAATGCCCCTGTTCCAAACTCATTCGGGCGGTATTGTCTGAATGCAACTGCATTAAGGCAGTCCTCGAAAGAGTTTCAGTTTTCGAGAGACTTAGTGCGGAGACGCCAAAACCAAGGCCTAGGCGTTCCCAACGAAGAAGAAGGATGGTTGAAGACGGAGAATTTCCGAGGGTCACCACCAATATGACCAGCAAGGGGACATCGGCACGGGATGATTTCGAGTCGATTCTGAAAGCATCCCGGCGCCTAACCCGTCTGCAGTCTGGAGCAATCGCACGAGGAACTTATGGTAGGGTTCGGACAAGAGTACCTTCAGAAGGTGAAGAGTCGGATACCTGCTCCGCAATCGCATCAGATAATACAGTGTCTAGTGAGGGGGAACCCCGCGAGTCACTCTGATGATGATTACGTTATACCTGAGAAATTGTGCCAACACACGATAGGTTGCTCTGACTTTCAAACGGACGAGCTGTACTATCATGCTGGGGGTACGAGCAAAGCCAGAAAGAGGAGTCCTCGAAGGCTAGAAACTCAGTGCCCTTGTTCAAAGCTCATTCGGGCGGTACTGTCTCAATGCAACTGCATCAAGGTAGTCCCCGAGAGAATTTCAGTGTTCGAAAGGCTCGGCACCGAAACGCCAAAACCAAGGTATAGGCGTTTCCGGCAAAGAAGAACGGTGGTTAAAGACGGAGAATTTCCGAGGGTCACCGCCAACATGACCAGCAAAGAGACATCGACACAGATTGATCTCAAATCGTTTCTGGAAGCGTCCCGGCGTGTAACCCGTCTGCAGTCCGGAGCCATCGCACGAGGAACTTATGGTAGGGTTCGGACAAGATTGCCTTCGGAAGATGAAGAATCGGATTCCTGCTCTGCTGTCGCATCGGACAATACAGTGTCCAGCGAAGGACAACCCCGCGAGTCATTTATGATAAGCGCGGAAGAAATGGCCAAGATGCTTGAAGACGCTTTGGCTAAGCAGAAAGAAAGTTTCAAATTCGAGATGGAGATGGCCATGCAGCAGATGAGAGAGATGCATGAGCAGCAAATCCATGCATTCAGGAACCAGCAAAGTGAATCGAACCGCCGTAACCAGATTATTCAGGAAAAGGAGCACGCAGATAGGGATGAAGCTCACAATGCCAATAACCCTCCTGTCAATGCAGGGGGTGGTAACGAGGATGCCAACGAGGATACAAGTGAAGACTTGAAGATCAAAGATCTCGAGAGCAAAATCAACACATTGATCTCCGCTCAAGAGACGAAGAAAACAGGCATTCCCTGTCCATACCCACGAGAATGGGAATCGATCCCCTATCCGGCGAAGTTCAGTTTAATCAACTTCACGCCGTTCGATGGGAAGGGTTCCCCCACTCAGCATTTGATTTATTTCAAATCGCACTTGGGTATTATCTCCGGCAATGAGCCTCTGATGGTGCGGTCATTCGTCGGCACTCTTCGCGGAGCCGCCTTCGATTGGTATCGCCGCCTCAAGCCAGGCAGCGTGAACAGCTGGGATGACATGGAGACCAAGTTCCTGGCCAACTTCTTCGACGACGACACCGAGATATCTATCGGATCATTGCTCGATGAGAAGCAGAAGGACGGGGAGTTAGTCGACACCTTCGTCAAAAGGTTCCGGAACAAGGCGATGAATTGCCGGGACCCGATCACAGAGGAATTCATCCTCCAAACTTGCCACAACAACCTTGCGTTGGACGTGTTGGAAGCAATGGGAACAGCACCGTCTGACACTTGGAAGGATCTGAAGGTGCGCGGTGAACAAGCCGAACGTTTCCTCCGAAGGAAGAAGGCCGAAAGGAACCAACCGACGGTTAATCTGCTGGACTCAAACTTCGCCTCTCATAATAAGGGCAAGGCACCTGCAGCTGCTGGTGGTGCTAATCAAGCGTCGCAACAGCAATCTCGAAGGCAGCAAAAGACTTCGGGTCCGAGACTCCAAAAAGAGTACTCTTTCAAGGACGAAGACGTTCCAGCCATCTTCGAATCCCTCCTTGAAGGTAACAAGATCAAGCTACCACCTATCACAAATCAGGAGGAAGCTGACAACACTACGGACCCAAAGTACTGTGCATACCACAGGAGGGTCGTTCATCCCACCAAGGATTGCTTTGCTCTCAAGAATAGCATTCAGACCTTGGTTGAAGCTGGCGTCATAACGCTGAGGTAAGCCAATTGAGAATGGCAGACTCCGATAAGTATAAGAGTATAAACTGCTTCTCAAAACTCCAAAGAGTATACGAGTATAAACTGTTTCTCAATCCTCCGACCGGTATAAGAGGTTAAACTACTCCCTGATACTCCAATAGGTATATGAGTCTAAACTGTTTCCCCACTTTTGACGGGAAGTTCCTGGAGAATATTAAGCTAATATTCTTAAGGATAACCCGGTTAGGTAACTGATAATAATGTCCGAACCAGTTCCGCAGAGGAAACTGGGGGTGGACGATTTATGTAACGGGAAGTTCCCAAAACCACAGCAATGTAATGAATAAGAACTCCCATTCAAATTCTCACCGGGTCTGTGCACTCAACACTCTCTCTGTTAGAGTACGGACGTAAAGTTCCCAATTGGTCAAACCTTCTTACAGTTAGGACCAAAACCAAAATCCCCTCTCGATTCCCCCAATGAACGAGAGGTCCACAGATCGAGCGATCAAACCTTCCTACAGTTAGGATCGTCTCAAATCTCCCGATTGGTCAGACCTTCTTACAGTTAGGACCACAACCAAAATCCCCCTCTCGATTCCCCCAATGAACGAGAGGTCCACACCATGAGCGATCAAACCTTCCTACAGTTAGGATCGTCTCAAATCTCCCGATTGGTCAGACCTTCTTACAGTTAGGACCACAACCAAAATCCCCCTCTCGATTCCCCTAATGAACGAGAGGTCCACAAATCGAACGATCAAACCTTCTTACAGTTAGGATTGTCTCAAAACACCCACTTGGTCAAACCTTCTTACAGTTAGGACCACAGTCAAAATCCCCTCTCGATTCCTCCAATGAACGAGAGGTCCACTTTCAAATCGAGTGATCAAACCTTCCTACAGTTAGGGTCACCTCAAACTCCTGTTTGGCCAAACCTTCCTACAGTTAGGGTCAAAACCATGATTCACTCTCGATAAACGAGAAATTCATCTTTAGTTCAGTAATCAAACCTTCCGACAGTTAGGGTTATCTGAATCTTTTCGAATCTCGGAATGGAGATTCCACTCTTAGTTTCACCCTTCCGGATTCTGGGGGTGGAGATCCCACCTCGAGTTTCCTTTCCAGCTGAAGATAGAATATAAAATTCTTCTTTTCAGCATCGGGAGATAGAATATAAAATTCCCTCTCTCCCATTTCGGGTTCGTCTTTGCCCCAAGAGAAGACACCACCTTTTTCAAATCCCAAAATCTGTGCCTCACAGGTACAGGGAATTTTATCCCGAATCCTAAGTAGGGATAAGTCAACGCCTAACACGCGTTGCCGGTTTAGTCTTGTTCCGTAGAAAAAAGACACCAGAGCTCGATTCTGGGGTATTCTATCCTGAAACCTAAGCAAGGATAAGTCTGTGCCTAACCCGCGCTGCCGGTTAGTTCTTAACCGTTAAAAAGAACACACGTCCGCATATTCAACTTGTGGCAGGTTGTTATTAATAACACCAAAATCCATGCCTTACACGCATGGGGAATTTCATCCTGAATCCTAAGAAAGGATATGCCGACGCCTAACACGCGTCGCCGGTTTAGTCTTTTACCGATTGAAAAAGACACCAGAATACCAGTCTGGGGTATTTTTATCCCGAAGCCTAAGTAGGGATAAGTCAACGTCTAATACACGTTGCCGGGTAGCCTATTCCCGTAACAATGGCGAAGCCTATGTATTCAACATCATAGCACAAAGTCTCAGAGAATTCACTCTCTTAGCACAACGTTACATGCGGAACGGATTTAGACAATCCGCATGCTAGCCCGACTCAAACGGTAGTCGGTAAAGGCTAATCAAACCCGTTGAAGGCTGGGGGTTAGCCAAAAACCCCAAAGTCAACGCCTAACACGCGTCGCCGGGTAGTCTATTCCCGTGAGAAAGACGAAGTCTACGTAGTTGTTATTAATAACATCAAAATCCATGCCTTACACGCGTGGGGAATTTCATCTTGAATCCTAAGAAAGGATATGTCGACACCTAACACGTGTCGCCGGTTTAGTCTTTTACCGATTGAAAAAGACACCAGAATACCAGTCTGGGGTATTTTATCCCGAAGCCTAAGTAGGGATAAGTCAGCGTCTAATACACGTTGCCGGGTAGCCTATTCCCGTAGCAATGGCGAAGTCTACGTATTCGAAGTCGTAGCATCAAGTCTAAGGGAGTTCATTCCTTTAGCACAACGTCACATGCGGAACGGATTTAGGCAATTCGCATGCTAGCCCGACTCAAACGGTAGTCGGTAAAGGCTAATCAAATCCGTTGAAGGCTGGGGATTAGCCAAAAATCCTAAAGTCAACGCCTAACACGCATCGCCGGGTGGTCTATTCCCGTAAGAAAGACGAAGTCTACGTATTCAATATCGTAGCGCTAAGAGCGTTAACTCTCTTAGCACAACGTCACATGCGGAACGGATTTAGACAATCCGCATGTGAGCCCGATTCAAACGGTAGTCGGTAAGAGCACGTCAAATCCGTTGAAGGCTGAGGATTTGCCAAAAATCCTAAGTCAACGTCTCATACACGTTGCTGTTTAGTCTTTTCACAGGAGAAAGACGAAGTCTACGTATTCAATATCGTAGCTCCTAAAGTCAACGCCTAACACGCGTTGTCGGGTAGTCTATTCCCGTGAGAAAGACGAAGTCTACGTATTCAATTTCGTAGCACTAAAAGGGTTAACTCTTTTAGCGTAACGTCACATGCGGAACGGACTTAAACAATCCGCATGCTAGCCCGACTCAAACGGTAGTCGGTAAAGGCTTATCAAACCCGTTGATGGCTGAGGGTTTGCCAAAAATCCTATAAATACGGGGGTCACTGACGCATCAGCTTCATTAGTTGGTCTCGTGACTTGAGCATCCAACGACGTTCGAAACCTTAAGGTCAACGCCGGTCAACGCGTAACCCTAGGTCAACGCCAGTCAACGCGTTGCGATCAAAAATTCAACGTATGACGTTCAAAACACTAAGGTCAACGCCGGACAACACGTAACCCTAGATCAACGCCAGTCGACGCGTTGCAATCAAAAAGCCAACGTACGACATTCAAAACCCTAAGGTCAACGCCGGACAACGCGTAACCCTAGGTCAACGCCAGTCAACGCGTTGTGATCAAAAGGTCAACGCCTATCAATGCGTTGCAATCAGTACTCCGAAAAGTATACGAGTATAAACTGCTTCTTAAATACTCCGAAAAGTATACGAGTATAAACTGCTTCTTAAACACTCCGAAAAGCACGAGCTAAAAATCAGAAAACCAGGAATTGACTTCAAGTTCGAATTTCCGACAACGGTCAGACAATAAATGCAGCACCGGAACTCTTGCAGACATTCGACAAAGCACCGAATAGCCTGGAAGATTGAAGGAATCAAGAACGGAAGTCATTCCAAGGTCCCATTACACCGACTGAAGGTGGGGACAATCATATCCAAAGTATTCCAGACTCTTCTATAAAAGAAAGAGACTGAAATACTTTGGAGGGGGTATCTGTAGGCATATAAAATTGCTTATAGGTCCCTTAGCTCAGCTCGGCACAAACCGACAGACCAACGAGGCGACGAGATCGACGAATCGCACGCAAGCAACGGAATGCATCCATTCGCGTGCGGAATCAAGCTAACGATTCAGGGAGTCAATGAGTCATTCAACCATAGAATGGATTCGAACTCAAACGCCAAGGCGGATTTACTGCCAAATCAGGATCCGGACACCAAATCAGAGTCCAGATCAATAGTAAAGCTCGGGTAAACCGATAAACCGTGAAACCGGATGACGGACGACGCGGCAGGTGGCCGGCCGAGCCACCAAGGTGGCCGGCCGAGCCACCAAGGTGGCCGGCCGAGCCACCAAGGTGGCCGGCCGAGCCACCAAGGTGGCCGGCCGAGCCACCAAGGTGGCCGGCCGAGCCACCAAGGTGGCCGGCCGAGCCACCAAGGTGGCCGGCCGAGCCACCAAGGTGGCCGGCCGAGCCACCAAGGTGGCCGGCCGAGCCACCAAGGTGGCCGGCCGAGCCACCTCTTGGTGGCTCAGCATGAGCCGAGCCACCTTGAGGTGGCCGGCCATCTGAGTGTTGGCCACACGTGCACACGGGCACAGTGACGCTTGGCTATAAATAGGAGAGGGGTTGTTCATTTTGAGTGGTTGGAAATTTTGGAGGCGAAGCTCTGCCGGATTCAAGACTCGAAACTTAAAAAAGATTGGAGCTTTGGGACTTCGGGGACTCACTCTTCCAGATCTGGTGCTCAGCGATCGTCAACGCCAAAAAAGGCAGGTGTTCGAGAGGACCGGATCTCAGATCTACGCAGACGTACTCCGGATCTAAGCTTGGTCTTAGATCCCGAGACTTGGACGATTGTTTCCTTGGTGAATCAATCCTCCCCGGCTATTATTTCCTTTGTAGAATAATACCCGTTGTACTGCTTAGATCTGATCGGATCTGGATCTCGCGGTGGTCCACGGATAAACCCCGGCGCAGGCAAAGAACCCACACAAAGCAAGAGACCGCAAAACAGGATCTTGCGATTCGTTCGATACAAAAGGAGAAAGTTGTAATTTTTCTTTATTTCTTGTGTTATTTGATTTTCGTTGTAACCGGATCTAAAAAAAACTGGATCTTTGTAATCGATAAACTATTACAAGAATTTGCAATGAAATCAATGATGAAGAAAGAAACGATTTTCACCGCGAACAAATACTCCTCCTGGAACTTTGAATTAAGAGTCCCTTGTTACCTCCAAGGTTATTGTTAATGAATGTCGATAGTAGTTGCAGGTGCTTTAGCCGTCGGTTAGCCTCTTTCAGCTTTCTTCCTTTTGAGAAAGCATCCGGCCTATTCACCATGCAGTTTTAACTCTTTCCAAGTTTTGGATGGTACGACCCTATGGCTTTCAGGACATCGATGGAAAGATTATTATAGCATGTTTGTAAGATGAACTTCTCTGTGACAGGATCCCTGTAATTTATTGCCTTGTTGCGAAAGCGTTTGACAAAACTGTCAACTGACTCATTATCCTTCTACTTCTCATCCAGAAGAGCTCCATTCGACACTTCAGTATCATCGTTGAAGAATTTGTTAAGGAATAAGCTTTCCATATCATCCCAGCAGTTGTTGCTCCCTAGCTTGAGACGTCGGTACCAATCGAAGGCCACCCCGTGAAGGGTGCCCACGAATGACCGAATCATCAGGGGTTCATTCTCGAAGATCACTCCCAGGTAGGACTTGAAATAAATTAGGTGCTGAGTGTGTGAACATTTCCCATCAAACGACATGAAGTTAATTAGATTGAACTTCACTGGGTACAGGATTGAATCCCACTCTCTTGGATATGAACATGGAATGCTGGTCCTCTTCACTTCTTGAGCCGATAGCAAGGCGTTGTCCTTATCTTCTAGCTCCTGCATCATCTTGTTGTCCTCGCCTGCATCTTTCTTTGGAGGATATCGAGAAAGATCAACTGAACCACCCCCAACAATATTAAGGGTTGCAATTAAACCACTCTTAGTGTTACTGAAGGATGAGATTGGGCCACCCATAGTATTTTTGAGGGGAACGTCAGCCATGATGATTTCGTCCACTTCTAGATTGCTGTAAACTACAACGTTTTGAGTGCGATGACTAGATTTAGCCCACTGACTGGACTCAGGTGGTGGTTGAAGTCGTTGAGCCTATAACTCTCTCATCTGCCGCATGGTCAACTCTATATATGTTTTCATTTTAGCTCTGAGTTCCTCTCGCTGTCGAGCTAAAGCCTCTTGAAGTATTTGAGCCACTAGGTCGGGAGTGATTGTGAACGACTCTCTTGTTTCCCCCATGTAAGATATTATATCATTAGAGGCTATTGCAGAGCAAGTATCTGATAGTTCATCTTCTGAAGACTATCCTTCATGCATCCTCGGGTAATCCTTATGTCCAATGGCTTCTAGCTAGAGCCAAGATATTCGTTAGGCTATCCCTGAATTGACTTTACTTCTAGGAGAAAAGTCGGGATTAGAGACATTTGAAGCAATTGCAGACTTTCCTTTGTCAACCATGTTGATGGTCACTTCAGGAAATTCATCATCCTGGACGGTGGATTTTCTCTCATGGAAACGTCTTGGCTTAGGCTTCGACGCTTCGGTGGCAGGTTTCTAGAATACCGAGACCCTTTGTAAAACAGTTCTGGGGCAGCTACATTTTGATAATACTGCCCTGATAGATATCCCGCATGGACAGTGAGGGTTGGTTTCTCAGACACCCTCCTTTTAGGATTTGTTCACACCCCCAGCCCGATGGTGTATCTCATTGAAGTAATCCATCGCTTGTTGGTGTGATGCCCCAAGTATAACATCATCTTTTGATGGACGCATCTTTTTTTGGGGATGAATAACCATGTTGATATTCTCGGGACGATTTCTTGTCGCTTTTGAATAATCCAAGGTCGCATCAGGAGTCGCACGTTTAGGACCACCCCATTGTGAACATGAAACCTTAACGGGCTCCTGGGTTTCAATTGTTAGACCTTAGAGGGGGGGTGATTAGGGTCTTATGCTAATCTAATCTGATTTTATGCCAATTAAAACTAATTCAAATATTATTCTTGCAAGATAGATATATAATATGATGTGAGCAAGAGTACACAATATCAACAAAGAGATATATCCTAGCAAAGAGTTATATGATGAAATATATGCAAGAATATATAAACTAACACAAGGGTGAAATAAACATAAACAAGATAGTGGGCAAAGTAAATAATGAGACAATGACGATATGAGCAATGAGCACAAATAAGAATAAACACCAAAGCACACTCAAACACAATCAAATGATCACGGAGTTCGGACCTTCCGTCCTACGTCTCCGCTCCCCACTCCCGGGGAGAAATCCACTATCATAATCTGGTTTGGAAGCCGGAACTTCTACACACTCGGTTTTCTAGCTAACCGAAAACTCTACAACTCACACTCTTGCAAACCCACTCTACACCCTCACAAGTGTTGGACCTAGCCGTGTCTCCCTTAAATGCTCGGTTACAACCTCTCCCTAGGTTCGTTAACTGACGTAACTCCTCTTGGGACAATCCCCAACTCTCACCACACATTCCTCTCGGTGTACAAGTGTATTACAAAGTGATCTCACAAGATAGGCTCAATACAAAGTGTTTGTTCTCAGTGTATTACAAAGTGATCTCACAAGATAGGCTCAATACAAAGTGTTTGTTCTCTACAATGGATGAGAACAAATTATAAGCTCACTCTCTAAGTTACTCAATACAAAGTGTTTGTTCTCTACAATGGATGAGAACAAATTATAAGCTCACTCTCTAAGTTACACAAACCCACAACCCAATTATACCATGAATGTAAATATAATAAGCTCAATGGTTGTGTGTGTAAGCAAAGAAAAACAAATCAAAACTAAACTCAATATAATTCTAGCATATAGAAATTATGAATAAAATAGTAAATAGCCAGAAATAGAGTTTAGGAAATCTTCTCTGAAAAACAAGATGGAGAGGAGGATTAAAATGAAGCTCAAACAATGTAGATGATCTTCTCCACTTGTAAAACAATCTTCATAAACCAAACAAACTTTAAACCCAACTAAAACCCTTGTTAACACTCTTTTTAAACTTCTTTAAAACTTTCCATTGGGTTACTGAGATAGAAGGAGTTTGGGGGTTTATATAGGAAGAGAAAACAACAGCAAAAACCCCAAAGAAAAAAAGACCAAAAAACCAAAAGAATTAAAAATCAGATTCTGTACAAAATAGCCGTTGGAGTGAACGGCGGTCGACCGTGGAAAACTCGCGGTCGACCGCGAGCCAGCTTTAAAACTCAGAAAACTTCTAGAAACTTTGGCGGTCGACCGAGGTGGTTGACCGTGAAAGTTTCTGTTGGCTCCGCAGGCTAAAAACAAAGGCGCGGTCGACCGTGGCAGTCGACCGTGAACTGATATATGAAATTGACATGTTTGAAAACAGTTTGCTGATTTTAAAACACAGTTTAAAAATATCAAATAAATTCTAAAAAATGTAAAACTTTGGAACATGATTGTAGACATGATAATAAACAAGCTACAAAAACTGGTTTATAAAAAGGACCTCCCAAATGAGAAATATCATCATTTTGCAAAATAGTACAAAACACAAAAATGTAAATATATGAATTTTGACATTTAAGCTAAACCATGTTTTGAAACATTGCACAATGATTATGTAGACTTAATAAAATATGTATATGATTATTGTTAAATCCAAAAACTAAGAATACAATATTTTTACAAATACAATAGAAAATGAAACATATGAGTATGTATATGAAAACATATTTGTTTCATATCTGAGTAGCTAAACCAAATCACAATAATAAATATGAAATATGTAATTTCATATTTATAAACATATAAACCAAAACTTGTGTTGTATATATATATATGACTGCATATATATACAAGGAAACCAATAAAATATGCGTGCATATGGTATTGAGCTTAGAGTATCTAACATACATAATATAAAACCTAAACTAGATTACCCAAGCCGATCTTGATCTTCAATAAGCTTGACTTGGTACACTATGCGGATGAAGCTGAACTTGGATCTTGAACTTGAATTGCATAAGCTTCACTCCACAATTCCGTCAACCTCCATTTGATATCGTCGTTGAAGCGCTATTCCATCCATCCTCCAACTCGTTGTTTGCCTAGAATAAATATGAAAACACAAACACTAGACAAATAACATTAGAAGTAAATTGTTTGTTAAACATCATCAAAACAAGATGCCAACAATCTCCCCCTTTTTGATGATGACAAATAATTTATAAAAAAGATATATGCATGAAAGGAAATAGGCCAACAATCTCCCCCTTTTTGATGATGACAAATAATTTATAAAAAAGATATATGCATGAAAGGAAATATACATACAAAGTATAATATATCATGCATATAAACAAGAAAGAATATACTCACAATATTTCTCCCCCTTTGACAATATCAAAAAGGGGACAAAAGGATAAAGAGAGCAAAAGCTCCCCCAATCAATAAGCATAGGTGAGTATAACACATAGAAAGATATAGTGATTGCTCCTCCTATCAAAATGCCTCATGAATGTATGAAATGAAGATCATGGTAAACATATGTGAGCAAGCATAGATGGAAAATATGCTAAACACAACTCACATACATAAAGACAATGAGAGCATATATAAATATATCAAAGTGAACATAGTGTATCATTTCTCAAGCATAAAAACCATAGTGTATAAACATAGATTTATGAAATCAAAAGAAGTGGAACATGAGAAACATGCAAAAAGTTTTCAAATGAAAACAAATTAATTAATGAAATCATAAATCAAGATTTAAGTCCAAAAACAATGTTTGATAAAAAAAATGAAATTTTCTTTGTATAACTTGATCAAACCACTAATAGAATACATTATAAAACACGAATAGATGATCCATAAGCGCAAACACATAAATATCATCATATAAGTGAAATATAATAAATTCAAAGAAACAAATCAAAACAAAGTTTTTAACAAAATACAATAGAGGCAACAATACATCAAGCTCTTAAGCTTGTTTCAACCCATATAAGGACTTTTAGTACCCGGTAAACAAGATTTGGGAATAAACACCCAATTAACCTGGAGGGTTATATAAGCACAAACCTCTCATCAAAATCGAGATTAATAATCATGAAAACAAAAGATTTGATCAATTGAAAATTGTTTTCATATTAAACATTTAAAGCATAATTTTAAAAACCAAGAAAAACAAAAATAACAAAAATTAAAATTCTTGGTTTAAAAATTATTTTGGCACCTAAGCATTCTTGGTGCCGAATTGTTTAGGGATATGACCCCTATCAATAAAGCTCAAAGCCCTAGGGTTATGAACCCGTTTGGGCACATATAGTGCACTAACACGGTCAAAGTAATAATCACTCAAATGACCCTTCCGATTGCAATTTGTGCAATGAAAGACATCTATTTGTTTTTGTAGACCATTAGCTCGTGCACGGGAATCATTTATAAAAATAAAGATTTTTCTTTTAAATTATATTGCAAATGAGAAACATTATTAAACAAATGTGGTTTACTTGAGAAATTTGGCAAGTTTGAATATTTTTTCAAATTATAACAAAACTTCGCCAAATGGTCAAATCTACCACAAACATCACATTTAAAAACATGTGGTCTACTAGAAACGTTTGGCAAATAAAATTTCTTTGTCAAATCAAAATAATATTTTGCCAAGTGACCAAAACGACCACAAAGATCATACTTGAACACACTAGCATGCTTATGATAAACTTTGTGAGAATGAGCATATGAATGTGTAAGTGTACAAGATAAAGAAGCTACATGAGATGCACAAGGAGCATTAGAATTCTTATGTTTGTGTGCATCATAGCAAAATTTAGCAAAATGACCTTTTCGGCCATAAATAGAGCATTTGTAAATTTTACTATATATGTGCGCATAATAAGTAGATGGTGACTTAGACTTGGCACACATATCCATAAGCCGCTTATGATTATCAATGCATATTTTCAAAGTTGAATCTAATGATGAAATGCGATTATTCATAAGATTCAAATCTTCATTTTTAGGTACATATGTATTTTTATTAGAAGTAAAACATAAATAGTCATTTATAAAGAAAGAAGTATCATTTTGAATGTTCTCTACTTCTAACATGACATTATTTTTGTCATGAGACAAGTTAGCAATATCCAATTTCAAATTATTATTTTCCAAATTTAGCATATCATTGTTTTCTTTAAGAGCAACATTTTCTTGAGAAGTGATATTAACTTTGGAAGCTAACTTCTCATGATTGGATTTTAAATCTTCATGCTTGCTTTGCAATTCAATAAAAAATTTATGCAATTTGTTATAGGCATCCAATAATTTTTCACTAGCTCAAGCAAGTTCATCACTAGATAAATCATTAATGGATTCGAACTCGCAAACCTCACCAGGGCTATCGCCTAGTGGCCGTGTGCATGATGCTCCATATGAACTTGAAGCCGTATCCGCCAAAGCTTGTTGGATCGCCTCCAAGTCCCCTTGATGTGCTTCAATAAATTTTCATAAGGTATAAGCACTATCAAAATGAACAAACTTGTTAGACATAGATGAATTAAAAGCATTTAGCAAATATTCTAACAAAATATTGTTCATTGTAAACATTCGATGATCATTTTTATTCCACTTGGATTTCTCCGAAGTGAGCATAATATAAGCATCATCTATAATTTTTCATAAATCAAAGTGTTTCGATTGAACAAAAAGTTTAAATCTAACACACCATTGGGCATATAGAAAATTATCTAATCTAGGAGCAATATTAATGGCATAACCTAAACCATGCATATCCATAATGTAGAAAGCAAGCAAGATAAAAATTGGATTAGCATAAAAAGATAAATTGTATCTTTAACTCAAGGCGATTAGACCTTAAATCAAAGAGCACCAAGCTCTGATACCAATTGTTAGACCCTGGGGGGTGATTAGGGTCTTATGCTAATCTAATCTAATTTTATAAAAATTAAAACTAATTCAAATATTATTCTTGTAAGATAGATATACAATATGATATGAGCAAGAATATGCAATATGAACAAATAGATATATCCTAGCAAAGTGGTATATGATAAAATATATGCAATGATATATAAACTTACACAAGGGTGAAATAAACATAAACAAGATAGTGGGCAAAGTAAATAATGAGACAATGGCGATATGAGCAATGAGCACAAATAAGAATAAACGCCAAAGCACACTCAAACACAATCAAATGATCATGGAGTTCGAACCTTCCGTCCTACGTCTCCGCTCCCCACGCTCGGGGAGAAATCCACTATCACAATCTGGTTTGGAAGCCGGAATTTCTACACACTCGGTTTTCTAGCTAACCGAAAACTCTACAACTCACACTCTTGCAAACCCACTCTACACCCTCACAAGTGTTGACCTAGCTGTGTCTCTCTCAAGTGCTCGGTTACAACCTCTCCCTACGTTCGTCAACCGACATCACTCCTCTTGGGACAATCCCCGACTCTCACCACACACTCCTCTTGGTGTATAAGTGTATTACAAAGTGATCTCACAAGATAGGCTTAATAAAAAGTGTTTGTTCTCTACAATGGATGAGAAAAAATTATAAGCTCACTCTCTAAGTTACACAAACCCACAACTCAATTATACCATGAATGTAAATACAATAAGCTCAATGGTTGTGTGTGTGTGTAAGCAAAGAGAAACAAAACTAAACTAAACTCAATATAATTCTAGCATATAGAATCTATGAATAAAACAGTAAATAGCTAGAAATAGAGTTTAGGAAATCTTCTCTGAAAAACAAGATGGAGAGGAGGATTAAAATGAAGCTCAAACAATGTAGATGATCTTCTACACTTGTAAAACAATCTTCATAAACCAAACAAACTTTAAACCTAACTAAAACCCTTGTTAACACTCTTTTTAAACTTCTTTAAAACTTTTCATTGGATTACTGAGATAGAAGGGGTTTGGGGGTTCATATAGGAAGAGCAAACAATAGCAAAAACCCCAAATAAAAAGACCAAAAAACCAACAGAATCAAAAATCAGATTCTGTACAAAATAGCCGTTGGAGTGAACGACGGTTGACCGTGGAAAACTCGTGGTCGACTACGAGCCAGCTTTGAAACTCAGAAAACTTCCAGATACTTTGGCGATCGACCGTGGCGATCGACCGTGGGAAAATTTAAGCTGACGGTCGACAGTGATGATCGACCATTAAAGTTTCTGTTGGCTCCGTAGGCTAAAAACAAAGGCGCGGTCGACCATGACGGTCGACCATGAACTGATATATGAAATTGACAGGTTTGAAAACAGTTTGCTGATTTTAAAACACTGTTTAAAAATATCAAATAAATTCCAAAAAATATAAAACTTTGGGAAATGATTGTAGACATGATAATAAACATGCTACAAAAAACTGGTTTACAAAAAGGACTTCCCAAATAAGAAATATCATTATTTTGTAAAATAGTCCAAAACACGAAAATGTAAATATGTGAATTTTGACATTTAGGCTAAACCATATTTTGAAACTTTGCACAATGATTATGTAGATTTAATAAAATATATATATGATTATTTTTTAGTCCAAAAACTAAGAATACAATATTTTTACAAATACAATAGAAAATGAAACATATGAGTATGTATATGAAAATATATTTGTTTCATATCTAAGTAGTTAAACCAAATCACAATAATAAATATGAAATATGTAATTTTATATTTATAAACATAAAAACCAAAACTTGTGTTGTATATATATATTACTATATATATATACAAGGAAACTAATAAAATGTGTGTGCATATGATATTAAGCTTAGAGTATCTAACATACATAATATAAAACCTAAACTAGATTACCCAAGCCGATCTTGATCTTCAATAAGCTTGACTTGGTACACTATGCGGATGAAGCTGAACTTGGAACTTGAACTTGAATTGCATAAGCTTCACTCCACAATTCCGCCAACCTCCATTTGATATCGTCGTTGAAGCGTTATTCCATCCATCCTCCAACTCGTTGTTTGCCAAGAATAAATATGAAAACACAAACACTAGACAAACAACATTAGTTGTAAATTGTTTGTTAAACATTATCAAAACAAGAAGGCCAACAATCTCCCCCTTTTTGATGATGACAAATAATTTATAAAAAAGATATATGCATGAAAGGAAATATACATACAAAGTATAATATATCATGCATATAAACAAGAAAGAATATACTCACAATATTTCTCCCCCTTTGACAACATCAAAAAGGGGACAAAATGATAAAGAGAGCGAAAGCTCCCCCTATCAATAAGCATAGGTGAGTATAACACATAGAAAGATATAGGGATTGCTCTCCCTATCAAAATGCCTCATGAATGTATGAAATAAAGATCATGGCAAACATATGTGAGCAAGCATAGATGGAAAATATGCTAAACACAACTCACATACATAAAGACAATGAGAACATATATAAATATATCCAAGTGAACATAGTGTCTCATTTCTCAAGCATAAAAACCATAGTGTATAAACATAGATTTATGATATCAAAAGAAGAGGAACATGAGAAACATACAAAAAATTTTCAAATGAAAACAAATTAATTAATGAAATCATAAATCAAGATTTAAGTCTAAAAACAATGTTTGATAAAAAAAGGAAATTTTCTTTGTATAACTTGATCAAACCACTAATAGAATACATTATAAAACACGAATAGATGTTCCATAAGTACAAACACATAAATATCATCATATAAGTGAAATATAATGAATTCAAAGAAACAAATCAAAATAAAGTTTTTAACAAAATACAAGAGAGGCAACAATACATCAAGCTCTTAAGCTTGTTTCAACCCATATAAGGACTTTTAGTACCCGGTAAACAAGATTTGGGAATAAACACCCAATTAACTCGGAGGGTTATATAAGCACAAACCTCTCATCAAAATCGAGATTAATAATCATGAAAACAAAAGATTTGATTAATTAAAAATTGTTTTCGTATTAAACGTTTAAAGCATAATTTTAAAAACCAAGAAAAAGAAAAATAACAAAAATTAAAATTCTTGGTTTAAAAATTATTTTGGCACCCAAGCATTCTTGGTGCCGGATTGTTTAGGGATATGACCCCTATCAATAAAGCTCAAAGTCCTAGGGTTATGAACCCGTTTGGGCACATATAGTGTACTAACACGGTCAAAGTAATAATCACTCAAATGACCCTTCCGATTGCAATTTGTGCAATGAAAGACATCCATTTGTTTTTGTAGACCATTAGCTCGTGCACGGGAATCATTTACAAATAAAGATTTTTCTTTTAAATTATATTGCAAATGAGAAACATTATTAAACAAATGTGGTTTACTTGAGAAATTTGGCAAGTTTGAATATTTTTTCAAATCATAACCAAACTTCGCCAAATGGTCCAATCTACCACAAACATCACATTTAAAAACATGTGGTCTACTAGAAACGTTTGGCAAATAAAATTTCTTTTTCAAATCAAAATAATATTTTGTCAAGTGACCAAAACGACCACAAAGATCATACTTGAACACACTAGCATGCTTATGATAAACTTTGTGAGAATGAGCATATGAATGTGTAAGTGTACAAGATGAAGAAGCTACATGAGATGCACAAAGAGCATTAGAATTCTTATGTTTGTGAGCATCATAGCAAAATTTAGCTAAATGACCTTTTCGGCCATAAATAGAGCATTTGTAAATTTTACTATATATGTGTGCATAATAAGTAGATGATGACTTAGACTTGGCACACATATCCATAAGCCTCTTATGATTATAAATGCATATTTTCAAAGTTGAATCTAAAGATGAAATGCGATTATTCATAAGATTTAAATCTTCATTTTTAGGTACATATGTATTTTTATTAGAAGTAGAACATAAATAGTCATTTATAAAGAAAGCAGTATCATTTTGATTGTTTTCTACTTCTAACATGATATTATTTTTGTCATGAGACAAGTTAGCAATATCCAATTTTAAATTATTATTTTCCAAATTTAGCATATCATTGTTTTCTTTAAGAGCAACATTTTCTTGAGAAATGATATTAACTTTGGAAGCTAACTTCTCATGATTGGATTTTAAATCTTCATGCTTGCTTTGCAATTCAATAAAAAATTTATACAATTTGTTATAGGCATCCAATACTTTTTTACTAGCTCAAGCAAGTTCATCACTAGATAAATCATTAATGGATTCGAACTCGCAAACCTCACCAGGGCTATCGCCTAGTAGCCGTGTGCATGATGCTCCATATGAACTTGAAGCCGGATCCGCCAAAGCTTGTTGGATCGCCTCCAAGTCCCCTTGATGTGCTTCAATAAATTTCCATAAGGTATAAGCACTATCAAAATGAACAAACTTGTTAGACATAGATGAATTAAAAGCATTTAGCAAATATTCTAACAAAATATTGTTCATTGTAAACATACGATGATCATTCTTATTCCATTTGGATTTCTCCAAAGTGAGCATAATATAAGCATCATCTATAATTTCCCATAAATCAAAGTGTTTAGATTGAACAAAAAGTTTAAATCTAACACACCATTGGGCATAGAGAAAATTATCTAATTTAGGAGCAATATTAATGGCATAACCTAAACCATGCATATCCATAATATAGAAAGCAAGCAAGATAAAAATTGGATTAGCATAAAAAGATAAATTGGATCTTTAACTCAAGGCGATTAGACCTTAAATCAAAGAGCACCAAGCTCTGATACCAATTGTTAGACCCTGGGGGGTGATTAGGGACTTATGCTAATCTAATTCGATTTTATGCCAATTAAAACTAATTCAAATATTATTCTTGTAAGATAGATATACAATATGATATGAGCAAGAATATGCAATATGAACAAATAGATATATCCTAGCAAAGAGGTATATGATGAAATATATGCAATGATATATAAACTTACACAAGAGTGAAATAAACATAAACAAGATAGTGGGCAAAGTAAATAATGAGACAATGGCGATATGAGCAATGAGCACAAATAAGAATAAACGCCAAAGCACACTCAAACACAATCAAATAATCATGGAGTTTGAACATTCCGTCCTACGTCTCTGCTTCCCACTCCGGGGGAGAAATCCACTATCACAATCTGGTTTGAAAGCCGGAACTTCTACACACTCGGTTTTCTAGCTAACCGAAAACTCACACTCTTGCAAACCCACTCTACACCCTCACAAGTGTTGGACCTAGCTGTGTCTCTCTCAAGTGCTCGGTTACAACCTCTCTCTAGGTTCGTCAACCGATGTCACTCCTCTTGGGACGATCCCCGACTCTCACCACACACTCCTCTTGGTGTACAAGTGTATTACAAAGTGATCTCACAAGATAGGCTTAATAAAAAGTGTTTGTTCTCTACAATGGATGAGAAAGAATTATAAGCTCACTCTCTAAGTTACACAAACCCACAACTCAATTATACCATGAATGTAAATACAATAAGCTCAATGGTTGTGTGTGTGTAAGCAAAGAGAAACAAATTAAAACTAAACTCAATATAATTCTAGCATATAGAATCTATGAATAAAACAGTAAATAGCTAGAAATAGAGTTTAGGAAATCTTCTCTGAAAAACAAGATGGAGAGGAGGATTAAAATGAAGTTCAAACAATGTAGATGATCTTCTCCACTTGTAAAACAATCTTCATAAACCAAACAAACTTTAAACCCAACTAAAACCCTTGTTAACACTCTTTTTAAACTTCTTTAAAAATTTTCATTGGGTTACTGAGATAGAAGGGGTTTGAGGGTTTATATAGGAAGAGCAAACAACAGCAAAAACCCCAAATAAAAAGACCAAAAAACCAACAGAATCAAAAATCAGATTCTATACAAAATAGCCGTGGGAGTGAACCACGATCGACCGTGGAAAACTCGCGGTCGACTACGAGCCAGCTTTGAAACTCAGAAAACTTCCAGATACTTTGGCGGTCGATCGTGGCGGGCGGCCGTGGGAAAATTTGAGCTGACGGTCGACAGTGATGATCGACCATGAAAGTTTCCGTTGGCTCCGCAGGCTAAAAACAAAGGCGCGGTCGACCATGGCGGTTGACCGTGAACTGATATATGAAATTGACACTTTTAAAAATAGTTTGCTGATTTTAAAACACTGTTTAAATATATCAAATAAATTCTAAAAAATATAAAACTTTGGGAAATGATTGTAGACATGATAATAAACATGCTACAAAAAACTGGTTTACAAAAAGGACTTCCCAAATAAGAAATATCATTATTTTGTAAAATAGTTCAAAACACGAAAATGTAAATATGTGAATTTTGACATTTAGGCTAAACCATATTTTAAAACTTTGCACAATGATTATGTAGATTTAATAAAATATGTATATGATTATTGTTAAGTCCAAAAACTAAGAATACAATATTTTTACAAATACAATAGAAAATAAAACATATGAGTATGTATATGAAAATATATTTGTTTCATATCTAAGTAGTTAAACCAAATCACAATAATAAATATGAAATATGTAATTTCATATTTATAAACATAAAAACCAAAACTTGTGTTGTATATATATATGACTACATATATATACAAGGAAACCAATAAAATGTGTGTGCATATGATATTGAGCTTAGAGTATCTAACACACATAATATAAAACCTAAATTAGATTACCCAAGCCGATCTTGATCTTCAATAAGCTTGACTTGGTACACTATGCGGATGAAGCTGAACGTGGATCTTAAACTTGAATTGCATAAGCTTCACTCCACAATTCTGCCAACCTCCATTTGATATCGTCGTTGAAGCGCTATTCCATCCAACCTCCAACTCGTTGTTTGCCTAGAATAAATACGAAAACACAAACACTAGACAAACAACATTAGAAGTAAATTATTTTTTAAACATCATTAAAACAAGAAGGCCAATAATCTCCCTCTTTTTGATGATGACAAACAATTTACAAAAAAGATATATCCATGAAAGGAAATGAACATACAAAGTATAATATATCATGCATATAAACAAGAAAGAATATACTCACAATATTTCTCCTCCTTTGACAACATCAAAAAAGGGACAAAAGGATAAAGAGAGCGAAAGCTCCCCCTATCAATAAGCATAGGTGAGTATAGCACATAGAAAGATATAAGGATTGCTCCCCCTATCAAAATGCCTCATGAATGTATGGAATGAAGATCATGGCAAACATATGTGAGCAAGCATAGATGGAAAATATGCTAAACACAACTCACATACATAAAGACAATGAGAACATATATAAATATATCAAAGTGAACATAGTGTCTCATTTCTCAAGCATAAAAACCATAATGTATAAACATAGATTTATGAAATCAAAAAAAGAGGAACATGAGAAACGTGCAAAAAGTTTTCAAATGAAAACAAATTAATTAATGAAATCATAAATCAAGATTTAAGTCCAAAAACAATGTTTGATCCAAAAAAAAAGGAAATTTTCTTTGTATAACTTGATTAAACCAGTCATAGAATACATTAGAAAACACGAATAGATGATCCATAAGCGCAAACACATAAATATCATCATATACGTGAAATATAATGAATTCAAAGAAACAAATCAAAACAAAGTTTTTAACAAAATGCAAGAGAGACAATAATACATCAAGCTCTTAAGCTTGTTTCAACCCATATAAGGACTTTTAGTACCCGGTAAACAAGATTTGGGAATAAACACCCAATTAACCCGGAGGGTTATATAAGCACAAACCTCTCATCAAAATTGGGATTAATAATCATAAAAACAAAAGATTTGATCAATTAAAAATTATTTTCATATTAAAAGTTTAAAGCATAATTTTAAAAACCAAGAAAAAGAAAAATAACAAAAATTAAAATTCTTGGTTTAAAAATTATTTTGACACCCAAGCATTCTTGGTGCCGGATTGTTTAGGGACATGACCCCTATCAATAAAGCTCAAAGCCCTAGGGTTATGAACCCGTTTGGACACATATAGTGCACTAACACGGTCAAAGCAATAATCACTCAAATGACCATTCCGATTGTAATTTGTGCAATGAAAGAGATCCATTTATTTTTGTGGACCATTAGCTCGTGCACGGGAATCATTTGCAAATAAAGATTTTTCTTTTAAAATATATTACAAATGAGAAACATTATTAAACAAAGGTGGTTTACTTGAGAAATTTGTCAAGTTTGAATATTTTTTCAAATCATAACAAAACTTCGCCAAATGGCCAAATCTACCACAAACATCATATTTAAAAACATGTGGTCTACTAGAAACATTTGGCAAATGAAATTTCTTTTTCAAATCAAAACAATATTTTTCCAAGTGACCAAAACGACCACAAAGATCACACTTGAACACACTAGCATGCTTATGATGAATTTTGTGAGAATGAGCATGTGAATGTGTAAGTGTACAAGATGAAGAAGATACATGAGATGCACAAAGAGCATTAGAATTCTTATGTTTGTGTGCATCATAGAAAAATTTAGCTAAATGACCTTTTCGGTCGTAAATAGACCATTTGTAAATTTTGCTATATATGTGTGCATAATGAGTAGATGATGACTTAGACTTGGCACACTTATCCATAAGCCTCTTATGATTATCAATGCATATTTTCAAAGTTGAATCTAAAGATGAAATGTGATTATTCATAAGATTCAAATCTTTATTTTTAAGCACACATGTATTTTTATTAGAAGTAGAACATAAATAGTTATTTATAAAGGAAGCAATATCATTTTGTATGTTCTCTACTTCTAACACGGCATTATTTTTGTCATGAGTCAAGTTATCAATATCCAATTTCAAATTATTATTTTTCAAATTTATCATATCATTGTTTTCTTTAAGAGCAATATTTTCTTGAGAAATGATATCAACTTTGGAAGCTAACTTCTTATGATCGGATTTTAAATCTTCATGCTTGCTTTATAATTTAATAAAAATTTTATGCAATTTGTTATAGGCATCCAATAATTTTTCACTAACACAAGCAAGTTCATCACTAGATAAATTATTAATGGATTCGAACTCACAAACCTCACCAGGGCTATCTCCTAGTGGCCGTGTGCATGATGCTCCATATGAACTTGAAGCCGGATCCGCCAAAGCTTGTTGGATCGTCTCCAAGTCCCCTTGATGTGCTTCAAAAAATTTCCATAAGGTATAAGCACTATCAAAATGAACAAACTTGTTAGACATAGATGAATTAAAAACATTTAGCAAATATTCTAACAAAATATTGTTCATTGTAAACATTCGATGATCATTTTTATTCCACTTGGATTTCTCCGAAGTGAGCATAATATAAGCATCATCTATAATTTTCCATAAATCAAAGTGTTTAGATAGAATAAAAATTTTAAATCTAACACACCATTGGGCATAGAGAAAATTATCTAATCTAGGAGCAATATTAATGGCATAACCTAAACCATGCATATCCATAATGTAGAAAGCAAGCAAGATAAAAATTGGATTAGCATAAAAAGATAAATTGGATCTTTAACTCAAGGCGATTAGACCTTAAATCAAAGAGTACCAAGCTCTAATACCAATTGTTAGACCCCTAAGGGGGGGTGATTAGGGTCTTATGCTAATCTAATCCGATTTTATACCAATTAAAACTAATTTAAATATTATTCTTGCAAGATAGATATACAATATGATATGAGCAAGAATATGCAATATGAACAAAGAGATATATCCTAGCAAAGAGGTATATGATAAATTATATGTAAGGATATATAAACTAACACAAGGGTGAAATAAACATAAATAAGATAGTGGGCAAAGTAAATAATGAGACAATGGCGATATGAGCAATGAGCACAAATAAGAATAAACGCCAAAGCACAACAATCAAATGATCATGGAGTTCGGACCTTCCGTCCTACGTCTCCGCTCCCCACTCCCTGGGAGAAATCCACTATCACAATCCGGTTTGGAAGCTGGAACTTCTACACACTCGGTTTTCTAGCTAACCGAAAACTCTACAACTCACACTCTTGCAAACCCACTCTACACCCTCACAAGTGTTGGACCTAACCGTGTCTCCCTCAAGTGCTCGATTACAACCTCTCCCTAGGTTCGTCAACCGACGCCACTCCTATTGGGACGATTCCCGACTCTCACCACACACTCCTCTCGGTGTACAAGTGTATTACAAAATGATCTCTCAGGATAGGCTCAATACAAAGTGTTTGTTCTCTACAATGGATGAGAACGAATTATAAGCTCACTCTCTAAGTTACACAAACCCACAACCCAATTATACCATGAATGTAAATACAATAAGCTCAATGGTTGTGTGTGTGTAAGCAAAGAGAAACAAATCAAAACTAAACTTAATATAATTCTAGCATATAGAAATTATGAATAAAACAGTAAATAGCTAGAAATAGAGTTTAGGAAATCTTCTATGAAAAACAAGATGGAGAGGAGGATTAAAATTAAGCTCAAACAATGTAGATGATTTTCTCCACTTGTAAAACAATCTTCATAAACCAAACAAACTTTAAACCCAACTAAAACCCTTGTTAACACTCTTTTTAAACTTCTTTAAAACTTTCCATTGGGTTACTGAGATAGAAGGGGTTTGGGGGTTTATATAGGAAGAGCAAACAGCAGCAAAAACCGCAAAGAAAAAGACCAAAAAACCAACAGAATCGAAAATCAGATTCTGTACAAAATAGTCGTTTGAGTGAACGGCGGTCGATCGTGAAAAACTTGCGGTTGACCGCGTGCCAGCTTTGAAACTCAGAAAACTTCCAGATACTTTGGCGGTCGACCGTGGGAAAATTTGAGCTGACGGTCGACCGTGGCGGTCGACCGTGGCGGTCGACCGTGAAAGTTTCTGTTGGCTCCGCAGGCTAAAAACAAAGACACGGTCGACCGTGAACTGATATATGAAATTGACACGTTTGAAAACAGTTTGTTGATTTTAAAACACTGTTTAAAAATATCAAATAAATTCCAAAAAATGTAAAGCTTTGGAAAATGATTGTAGACATGATAATAAACATGCTACAAAAACTAAGAATACAATATTTTTACAAATAGTCCAAAACACGAAAATGTAAATATATGAATTTTGACATTTAGGCTAAACTATGTTTTGAAACTTTGCACGATGATTATGTAGACTTAATAAAATATGTATATGATTATTGTTAAGTCCAAAAACTAAGAATACAATATTTTTACAAATACAATGGAAAATAAAACATATGAGTATGTATATAAAAATATATTTGTTTCATATCTAAGTAGTTAAACCAAATCACAATAATAAATATGAAATATGTAATTTCATATTTATAAACATAAAAACCAAAACTTGCGTTGTATATATATATGACTACATATATATACAAGGAAACCAATAAAATATGTGTGTATATGATATTGAGCTTAGAGTATCTAACACACATAATATAAAACCTAAACTAGATTACCCAAGCCGATCTTGATCTTCAATAAGCTTGACTTGGTACACTATGCGGATGAAGCTGAACTTGGATCTTGAACTTGAATTGCATAAGCTTCACTCCACAATTCTGCCAACCTCTTTTTGATATCGTCGTTAACGCGCTATTCCATCCATCCTCCAACTCGTTGTTTGCCTAGAATAAATACGAAAACACAAATACTAGACAAACAACATTAGAAGTAAATTGTTTATTAAACATCATCAAAACAAGAAGGCCAACATCAATACGAACCCCCAGATGATAGATGACAGGAGTCCTCTTATGCACGATACACGAACATGTACAACGAGGTGCCCCAGTTTGTTTGGAGGAGTCGGGACACCTTTGAGGGGCCTTTTGCTTGATAGGAGTGTTTGTACGACCCCTAGCCTGAGGAACTATTCGGGTTTTGTTAACTGGAGATTTGCCTCGATCTTCGTGTGAAGGACCAAGATGGTCCGCTATTGTAACCTTGAATTTGAACAGGTCAACGCTACAGTGAGGCTTCTCCGGAGGTATGAGATCAACTAGAACAGGAACAAGGCTTGACAGAAGTGGAGAAGTGGTTACGGGAGGCGAATTAGGCGTGGGACACCTTGATGTGACTTGGGCTTGATGCGAGTCACCCTGAAGAGGCTTGGGACTTCTGATCTTTTCGGTCACCGTCGGAGTTGTTTTTTATGCCGTTTTGGACTTTAGCCTCCAAACTTGGCGTGGTCTTGGTGGTTTTTTAGCCACCTCTTCCTTCTTCATGCCTTGTGCCTTTTGTAAAAGGGTGCGAGCATGTGCGACATGTGCACGACGCCTTTAGATATGCTCCTTCCGGGTTGAATGATTCCTTTTGACAAGGATCCATTCTTCCGTCGATGGCTTGGAGGATTTGTCAACCACATGCCGTTGAAGTGATTTGGTTGCTTGACGCCTCTTGAACTCCAAGTTTGTGTAATATCGAACCCCATCAACTTGTTCTAATGCCTTGGCGATTTGATGAGCTTAGCGTTGGCGCCGCCTCTGATGAACTCTCTTCATCAGAGTTGTCGTACTTTGATTGGATAACTCATTGATTAGAGAGGAGTCACTTGTAGCCTTCATTAGTGAGTATGCCTCCTTGAAAGTAAATATCTTTCCGCATTTGCAGGGAGAGGAGGATTTTGATGAAGACAAGGAGAAATATTCCTTGAACTTAGCTTCGTCGAACTCGTATTCGACCGCTGAATCAACTGGGATCTTGATCTTCGGTTATGACACGACAATCTCGGTAGTGAGACTATTATCTCACACTATGGTCGCCAGCGTGTTTGCGTCGAAAATTGATTACTTCATTATTATTGAATCTATTACAATCGTTTATCGATTATAAATTCAAAAAAAAGAGAAAACTCGATCTTTTTATAAGATCTTCTTACACAATGAAAAAAATAAATAAATACAATCTCCTTAAAACACACGCAACAGACGTTTATCACCTGCTGCTTCGTGTATGATCTTTGCCTGTGTCGGGGACGCGTTAGTTCGTGGACCGTCATGGATCAGATCCGGTTGATAAAAAAGTTAATTAATGCTCTTACTTCATAAAGAAAATAATCGCAGAAGTGATAATCTTGACCAATAGATATTACGACTCTTCTCAAGATCAAAACCAAGTTTGATCCGGAGGAAAGGGGAATGGGCCATAGATCTCTCGAAATCCATTCTTTATGCACATGAATTCGCCAAGATCTCGCTAGCCTCTCTCAAATTCGTCAGAACCTCACCCTAGCTCCTCTAAAATTTGTGGTTCCCTTCAGACCTATCTTTATGAGGGTGCTAGAGGTGTATTTATAGATTTTAAATGATGTGTTTGTGGATAGGATCGAAGAACAATCGTTATTATCCATTTAGGTGGGATTTTGGTTGTGTAACAGCTTCCACACGTTTAAGGATAAACCAACATGTTTATGGATAACCCCAAGAAATTCTAAAATCTAATCTTATCAGAAAATACGTCGGAAGCTGACCTGGGCATGAGTCACTTCGAAGTTACTCGTAATTTCTGAGTCACTTTGAGGTTACTCGGATTCTCCGAGATAGTTTGTACTATCTTTATTATTTTGGATTTAATTCTCTCGTCTAATCTCAGAATAAAGTGATTCAAGTTGCATTGAAAAGCTGACGAAGAGAGCTATAACTTTTGTCTTTTAATATTTTTCAGATTCAAATCTCATCATGGTTAGAATTCATTTCTTCGTGTGGGTCACTCTAGAGTCCTCCTGAATGTATTCGCTTCGTCGTTTCACACATTTTGACGTTTCACGTGCGTTCCTTTGCTTCTTTTTATAGAATCAGATGATTCTCTTTAACTTAGATAATCCTTTTTGACTTGGATAATAGTGTTTATCGCCTTCTCTTCATTTTGAACAACGTGTGGGGATCTATAGGTAATTTTTAATGCCTACACCAAGAGATTAGGTAGGAAGATAATTTTCAGTCACAAGCCTAAGGGTTTTCTACAACATATCTCCTCTTGTCTTTCCTCTAAGAAAGGTACAACAAAATCATCATCATCCTCCTCTTCTTATGACATGCCTTTGTTAGACACTAGAGAGGGGGGTGATTAGGGTCTTATGCTAATCTAATCCGATTTTATGCCAATTAAAACTAATTAACAAATTATTCTTGCAAGAGAGATATACAATATGTTACAAGCAAGAATAAGCAATATGAACAAAGATAAATATCCTAGCAATGAGATATACTATGAGATATATGCAATGATATATAATTAACATAAGGGTAAATAATCTAAACTAGATAGTGGGCAATATAATCAATAAGCAATATACAAAGGCGATATAAGATATGAATATAAAAATAAGTGCGCCAATACAATCACAAACAAACGATATGATTACGGAGTTCGGTCCCCACGACCTACGTCTTCGCTCCTCACCTCGAGGAGATCTCCACTATCACAATCGGGTTTTTTATGTTTACCCGAACAACATTTACACCTAATAATACGGTTTTTTAGTTTATCGAAAACTCTACAACTAACACACTCTTGTAATCCCACTCTACACCCTCTCAAGTGTTGAACTAGACATGTCTCCCTCAAATGCTCGGATACATCCTCTCCCTAGGTTCGTCAACCGACGCCGCTCCTCTTGGGACGATCTCCGACTCTCGCCACACACTTCTCTCGGTGTACAAGTGTATTACAAAGTGAATCTCACAATAAGCACAATACAATAAATGATTTGTTCTCTAATATGGATAAGAACACAATGAAAGCTCACACTCAATTATTACAACTCTCACCAACCCAAATATACTATGTATAAAAATACAATAAGCTCAATGTGGGTGTGTGTAACAATGAGATATAAATCAAAACTAAACTCAAATAGCAAACTAGCAATAATAAGAATATGAAAATCAATAATAATATTGCTAGACAAAAGAGTTAGAAAACTTCTCTATAAACACAAAGAGATGATGAGAAGATATTGAAGATGAACTCCTCAACAGATGATGCAAGCTCCTCTTTGTAAAAGCAAACCCCAAAAAACAAACTAAACAAACTGTAAAACCCTCTTAAACTTGTTTAAAACTTTCTCCAATTCTCTGTTGGTAGAAGAGGGGTTGAGGGGTTTTTATAGGAAGAGAAACCAACAGCCAACACCCCAAACAAAAGCAACAAAAATCCCAGAAAACTAGGAATACAAATCTGTATAAAAAGAACTGTTTGGGGTGAACGGCGGTCGACCGTGGAAAACTCGCGGTCGACCGCGAGCCAGCTAAGAAACCCAGAAAAGCCGGGGAGCCAGCTAAGAAACCCAGAAAACTTCCAGAGACTTTGGCGGTCGACCGTGGCGGTCGACCGTAGGAAAATTTGAGCTGACGATCGACCGTGACGGTCGACCGTGAAAGTTTTTGTTGGCTCCACAGGAAAATTCAAAGGCGCGGTCGACCGTGGTGGTCGACCGTAAACTGATATAAAGTATTTCAGGTTTGAAATTAAAATACTGATTTTAAAACCCTGTTTAAAATTATCAAATAAATTCCAAAAATATAAAACTTTGGGGAATGATTGTAGACATGATAATATACATGCTACAAAAACTGGTTTTTAGAAAGGACTTCTCAAATGTAAAATATCATCATTTTGTAAGGAGGTCCAAAACATAGAAATGTAAATATATGAATTTTGACATTTTGCCTAAACCATATTTTGAAACTTTACAAAATGATTTTATAGACTTAAAGAAAGATGTAAACTATTGTTATGAAGTCTATAAACAATGAATGTAGTATTTTATCAAAATACACATATAATGCACTAAAACATGATTTCATTGAACTAAATAAAATTGATATTGATGAAATCATATATATGCATATAAGTATGAAACAAAAATATTTTTCTAATTATATTAAATTGTTTCATACTAAAACTTGAAAACTATCAAACCAAAATATATATGTATATATAACTATATATATACAAAACCAAAACGTGTATGTGTGTATATGATTGAGCTTAAAGTACTAATACGTATAATATAAACTCCTAAACTAAATTACCCAAGCTTGATAGATCTTCATTGTAACTCAACTTGGTAAACTTTGCGAAAGAAGCTTGAACTTGGATCTTGATTTGAATGCATAGGCTTCACTCCACTATTCCGCCAACCTCCATTGAATATGATCGTTGAGGCTCTATTCCATCCATCCTCCAACTTGTTATTTGCCTAGAATAAATACGAAAACACAAACACTAGACAAACAACATTAGAAGTAAATTATTTGTTAAACATCATCAAAACAAGAAGACCAACAATCTCCCCCTTTTTGATGATGACAAATAATTTACAAAAAGGATATATGCATGAAAGGAAATGAATATACAAAGTATAATATATCATGCATATAAACAATAAAAAATATACTAACAATATTTTTCCCCCTTTGACAACATCAAAAAGGGGAAATCATATAGATGAAAGAGAGCGAAAGCTCCCCCTACCTATAAGCATGGGTGAGTATAACACATAGAAAGATATAGGGATTGCTCCCCCTATTAAAATGCCTTATGAAATATATGCAATAATAATCAAGGTACACATATGTGAGCAAGCATACATGAATATGCTAAATATCACTTACATACAAAAAGACAATGAGAACACATATAAATATGTCAATATGAAAATAGTGTCTTATTAACAACTATAAAAACATAGTGTATAAAAATAGATTTATGAAAGCAAAGGAATGAGGAAAACATAAGAACCATGGAAAAAATTTTCAAGTGAAAACAAATCACTCAAATGAAGTAATAAATCAAGATTTGAGTTCAAAAATAATGTTTGATCAAAGAAGAAAATTTTCTTTGTATAACTTGATCAAACCACTCATAGAATACATTATAAGACACGAATAGATGATCCATAAGCACAAACACATAAATATTATCATATAAGTGAAATATAATGAATTCAAAGCAACAATTCAAAATAAAATCTTTGACAAAAGAATTTCAAGAGAGGTAACAATATATCAAGCTCTTAAGCTTATTCCAACTCATATAATCATTCTAGCATCTGATAAACATGATTTAGGAATAAACACCCAATAAACCCGGAGGGTTATATAAACACAAACCTCTCATCAAAACAAAATCAATAATCATGAAAACAAAAGAATTTGATCAATGAAAAAAAATTGTTTTCATGTTTAAAAGTTTAAAGTATAATTTTTCAAAACCAAAAAAAAAAACACTAAAATTCTTGGTTTAAGAAAAAAATTATTTTAGCACCCAAGCATTCTTGGTGCCGGATTGGTTAGGGACATGACCCCTATCATTTAAGCTCAAAGCCCTAGGGTTATGAACCCGTTTGGGCACATATGGTGCACTAGCACGGTCAAAACAAAAATTATACACATGACCTTTCCGATTGCAATAGGTGCAATGAAGAGGTTTAAATGATTTGTGTTGACCAAGTGGGCGTGCACGTGAATCATTTACAAATAAAGATTTTTCTTTTAAATTATATCGCAAATGAGAAACATCTTTCAACAAAGGTGGTTTACTTGAGAAATTTGGTAAGTTTGAATATTTTTTTAAATCATAACAAAACTTCGCTAAATGGCCAAATCTACCATAAACATCATATTTTAAAACATGTGGTCTACTAGAAACATTTGACAAACTTGAATTCTTTTTCGAATCAAAGCAAAACTTTGCCAAATGGCCAAAACGACCACAAAGATCACAATGATACACATGAGCATGTTTATGATGAACAATAGGTGCATGTGTGTGTACATGTGATGAAGAGACTTGATGAGATGCACAAGAAGCATTGACATTTTTATATTTATGTGCATCATAGCAAAATTTAGCTAAATGGCCTTTACGACCACAAATGGAGCACTTGTAAACTTTGCTATACAAGTGTGCATAGTGTGTAGGTGATTTATAAGTTATAGTACTAGATTTAGCACACTTATCCATAAGTTTCTTATGATTATTAATGCATGTGTTAAAAGTTGAATCTAAGCATGATATGCGGTTTTTCACAAGATTCAATTTATTATTGATCACAACATCATTGATAATAGAAGTAGAGTATGTATGGTTATTCTTAAAAGAATCAAATTTATTTCTAATGCATTCTACTTCTAGCATGTCATCTTTATTAGCATGAGTTAAGCTAGAAATGGATGAAGTTAATTTTTTATTTTCCAATTTTAACATATCATTAATTTCTTTAAGAGCAACATTTTCTTGAGAAATGATATCAAAATTGGAGGCTAGCTTCTCATGATCGGATTTTAAATTAACATGCTTGCTTTTAAGATCAATAAAATTATTTTGCAATTTAGTGTAGGCATGCGATAATTTCTCATATGTACAAGCGAGTTCATCAATAGATAAATCATTATCGGAATCGGGATCGCTTACTACACAAGAATTATCCTCTTGTGGTCGTGTGCATGATGCTTCACATGAACTTGAAGAAGAATCCTCCAAAACTTGTCGGATTGCCTCCAAGTCCCATTGATGTGCTTCAATAAATTTTCAAAGTTTGTAAGCACTATCAAAATAAACAAATTTGTTAGAAAAAGATGAGTCAAAAGTATTAAGCAAAAATTCTAACAAAAGCTTGTTCATTATAAACATTTTATTATCATGATCACTCAACTTGAATTTCTCTAATGTGGGCATAATGTAAGCATAATTAATAACTTCCCATAAGTCAATATTTCTAGATTCAACAAATATTTTAAATTTAGACCACCATTGAGCATAAGGGAAGTTTCTATATTTTGGAGCAATATTTGGATTATAGCCTAAACGAAATACATTTATATTCATGATATATATGTGAATATATACAAACAAGATAAATGTAATCATAACTAGATTAGCACAAAAAGATAACTTGGATCTTTAACTCAAGGCGATTATACCTTAAATCAAAGAGCACCAAGCTCTGATACTAATTGTTAGACCCTAGAGGGGGGGTGATTAGGATCTTATGCTAATCTAATCCAATTTTATGCCAATTAAAACTAATTAATAAATTATTCTTGTAAGAGAGATATACAATATGTTACAAGCAAGAATAAGCAATATGAACAAAAGTAAATATCCTAGCAATGAGTTATACTATGAGATATATGCAAGGATATATAATTAACACAAGGGTAAATAATCTAAACTAGATAGTGGGCAATATAATCAACAAGCAATATACAAAGATGATATAAGATATGAACATAAAAATAAGTGCGTCAATGCAATCACAAACAAACGATATGATTACGGAGTTCAGTCCCCACGACCTACGTCTCCGCTCCTCACCTCGAGGAGATCTCCACTATCACAACCGGGTTTTCTATGTTTACCCGAACAACGTTTACACCTCACAATACGGTTTTCTAGTTTACCGAAAACTCTACAATTAACACACTCTTGTAATCTCACTCTACACCCTCTCAAGTATTGAACTCTCCCTCAAGTGCTCAGATACAACCTCTCCCTAAGTTCGTCAACCGACGCCATTCCTCTTGGGACGATCCCCGACTCTCGCTACATACTTCTCTCGGTATACAAGTGTATTACAAAGTGAATCTCACAATAAGCACAATACAATAAATGATTTGTTCTCTAATATGGATGAGAACACAATGAAAGCTCACACTCAATTGTTACAACTCTCACCAACCCAAATATACTAAGTATGAAAATACAATAAGCTCAATGTGGGTGTGTGTAACAATAAAATATAAATCAAAACTAAATTCAAATAGCAAATTAGTAATAATAAGAATATAAAAATCAATAATAATATTGCTAGAGAAAAGAGTTAGAAAACTTCTCTATAAACACAAAAAGAGGATGAGAAGATATTGAAGATGAACTCCTCAACAGATGATGCAAGCTCCTCTTTGTAAAAGCAAACCCCAAAAACAAACTAAACAAACTATAAAATCCTCTTAAACTTGTTTAAAACTTTCTCCAATTCTCTGTTGGTAGAAGAGGGGTTGAGGGGTTTTTATAGGAAGAGAAACCAACAGCCAACACCCTAAACAAAACAAAACAAAATCTTAGAAAATCAGGAATATGAATCTGTACAAAAAGAGCTGTTGGGGTGAACGGCGGTCGACCGTGGAAAACTCGCGGTCGACAGCGAGCCAGCTAAGAAACCCAGAAAACTTCCAGAGATTTTGGCGGTCGACCGTGGCGGTCGACCGTGGCGATCGACCGCGAACAGACACAGACTAAAAACAGAGCTCTCGGTCGACCGTACCGGTCGACCGACGATTCTCTGGAAAAATACTGACGAATGGTCAATTGACCGGTCGACCGTACCGGTCGACCGAAAACTGACATTTCCAGAAAACGGTTTTAGAGCTGATTTTAAAACCCTGTTTAAAAATATCAAATAAATTTTTAAAAATGTAAAACTTTGGGGAATGATTGTAGACATGATAATACACATGCTACAAAAACTGGTTTTTAGAAAGGACTTCCCAAATATAAAATATCATCATTTTGTAAGGAGGTCCAAAACATAGAAATGTAAACATATGAATTTTAACATTTTGCCTAAACCATATTTTGAAACTTTACAAAATGATTTTATAGACTTGAAGAAAGATGTAAACTATTGTTATGAAGTCTATAAACAATTAATGTAGTATTTTATCAAAATACACATATAATGCACTAAAACATGATTTCATTGAACTAAATAAAATTGATATTGATAAAATCATATATATGTATATAAGTATGAAACAAAAATATATTTTCTAATTATATTAAATTGTTTCATATTAAAACTTGAAAACTATCAAACCAAAACATATATGTATATATATAACTATATATATACAAAACCAAAACGTGTATGTGTGTATATGATTGAGCTTAAAGTACTAATACACATAATATAAACTCCTAAACTAAATTACCCAAGCTTGATAGATCTTCATTGTAACTCAACTTGGTAAACTTTGCGGAAGAAGCTTGAACTTGGATCTTGATTTGAATGCATAGGCTTCACTCCACTCTTCCGCCAACCTCCATTGAATATGATCGTTGAGGCTCTATTCCATCCATCCTCTAACTCGTTGTTTACCTAGAATAAATACGAAAACACAAACACTAGACAAACAACATTAGAAGTAAATTGTTTGTTAAATATTATCAAAACAAGAAGGCCAACAGCCTTTAAATTCTTTAGTTAAGGAATCTATTGGTGAAATTCCATGCAATTGTGGCATTTCTTTATTTAATTTTGACGTTGCTAAGTTAAAAGCCAAGGAAATCGAGAGGGTCAATCAGATATCTTGATTTGGTCTACTCTAGTTGTGTGGAGCAATTATTTTTTCTGCATGTTTCTTTTTATGAACCTCACATCCTGGAATGTTAAGGGTCTAAATGATTCCCACAAAAGAAGCATAGTTAGGGATGTCATCCTCCTTTTTGGTATTGATGTGGTGGGCCTTACAAGAGGCAAAACTCTCTAATCCCACAAATAGAAAGCTCAAATCTATAGGGGGTACTAAAATCTTTCATTTGTGTCACCTTGACACTACAAAATCTAGAGGGGGAGTCTTGGATGGATGGTCTGATTCTTACTCTCTTATCAAGTGCTATGTTAGCATTTTCTCCTTCTTTGTCCATCTCTTGTACGGTCCAACTAATTGTAATTTTGTCTTCACTTCTGCGTATGCTCCTATTGATAGGGAAGAGAATGAGTTTTGTTGGTGGAAAATCAATAGAACTAGATTCATTTTCTTAGAACCATAGATTAGAACCTTGGATTCTCAGTGGAGATTCTAATGTCACCTTATCCAAGGTGAAAGAAGTGGGAGAGAAGGGTTGTTTAGAGATGTTAACTCTTTTGGAGACTTGGTCTATGATCTATCTTTAACCGATTTACCTCTAAAATCTTAGATCTTTCACTTAGTCTAATCATCGTATGACTCCAGTTCTAGCTAGGATTGACAGCTTCTTGGTCCTTACTGATTGTGATAGTAAATTTTCCTCCTCTTTACAATGCTCTCATCCATCTATTTGTTCTAATCATTGTTCAGTTATTCTTGACAGTGGTGGTATTTCTCCTTCTCCACCTTTGTTTAGATTTGAAAAAAATTGGCTTAATCACAATGCTTTCATCCTTTCGATCACTTATTGTTGGAATTCTTTCAATATTAAAGATCACATGTTGATGTTTTTATCTCCAAGCTTAATTTCATCAAAAGAAGGATTAAGTGGTGGAAAAATTTGCTTTTATCTCTTTAGAAAAATGAAACCTAATATTCTTAATAAAATTAATGAGATTGATATACAAGAGATCCGTTTCTACTTCTGAATACAACGAGAGATTTCTCTTAAACCCCTTTACAAATCTATTATGAAAGATGAGGAAATTTATTGGCGTTAGAGATCTAGAATTTAGTGGTGCATATACTTCTTTCTTTCACAAGTTACCTTTTGCATAGGAGAAAGAACTTTATTATTTTCATTAACCATAACAGTTCTATTCTTTCTGGAGATGATGATAAGCAAAGGGTTTTTTCGATTACTTCAACTCTCTTTTTAACCAAAGTAATTCAAGTAACCTCTCCATAGATTGGTCCACTCTATATCCTCAGTAAGATTTTGATTCTAGAAGCTCCTTTCTTTGAGCATAATCTTAAACAGACTGCATTTTGGCATGCATCCAAATAAAGCCCGAGGGTCTGATGGATTCTCAATGTTATTTTTTCAAACCTTTTAGAAGGTCATTAAGGTTGATCTTGCTCTTATGAGTCACATATATCACGATGCTTCCTCTCTTCACATATTGAACAAGGTGTCCATCATTCTGGAACCTAAAGTATAGAGTACTGCTCTTAGTAAAGATTATAGGTCAATTAGCTTTATTAATTGTATTTTGAAAATCTTCACCAAGATGCTTGCGAACAAATTGTCCCCTCTTCTGCCTAACCTCATAGCTCCAACTCAGTCTGCTTTCCATCCTAGGAAATCCACTCTTGATTCTATTTTGGTAGCTAATGACATGATCAATCTTTGCTCTAAGAGAAAGAAGGAAGCTGTTATGTTTAAAATTGACTTTGCAAAATCTTTTGACTCTATAAACTAGAATTAATTTGCTAAAAGCTAGATCGTTTGGCAATAAATGGTGCTCATGGAGTCACAATCTTTTCTCCTCCTCTACTTGTGCTCTTTTTGTAAATGGCGCTCCTTATAAATTTTTGTCTTGCAAACGAGGCCTTAAGCAAGACCCCCTATCTCCAATGCTCTTTAATCTAGCAGTTCATATGGTTAATAGAATGATAGTCAGTAATGTAGAGGATGGGATCTTATCAAGCCTCAACATTAAGGAACCTTTAAATTAGACTAGAAGTCTCTAGTTTGCTGATGATACTCTTCTTTTCGTGAAAAGTTTTGTCAAAGATATAACTATTCTCAAGGTTTAAATAATTTCAGGTTTGTGTACCAACTATGTAAAGACATCTCTCATTTATTTTGGGAGGATGACTCGCAGATGAAAGAATCTAGCTTGGTCTCTCAATTATAAGCAGGAAGCCTTACCTATAAAATATCTAGGTTTACCATTAAAAAGTGGTAAACTTAAACAATCAGATTGACAACCTATTTTGGATAATCTTCATAAGAAGTTAGCCCCTTGGAAAAGTAATACTCTATCGTTTAGTGACAGGCTTGCTCTACTAAATTCAGTTCTCTCCTCTATACCACTATACTTCATGTCCTTCTATAAACTTCCTAAATAAATGATTGAAGGCGTAGACCTAATAAGGAGAAATTTCCTTTTGGTCTGGCAATGCTACTTCTAGGGCTCTCAAATGTTTGACCAAGTGGAGGGTAGTCTGCTTAAGTAAAAAAGAAGGAGGTCTAGGGGTTAAAGATATGAGGAACTTCACCTTATCCCTAATTTCTAAATGGCTATGGAAATGTTTGAATAGAGACTCTCATGCTGTCTCATTTTTACGTTATCTTTATAACAACAGATGTATTGGCATATAGTGCGAGAATGTCAAACATCTTTAACTCTGTTTTTTGGAATGATGTTATGAAGCACAAGGATGCTTTCTTCAATCACATCTCTTAGAAGTTAGGCTCTGGTAAGAATATACGTTTTGTGAAGATAAATGATTGGGAAATAATTCACTAACAAGTCTTTTTCCTTCCTTATACAATCTCTCTTTTTCAACAAACCTATCTGTCAAGAGTCAGGGTTATATACAGATAGATTTAAGGTACTGGCATCCTCATTTAAAGATGTTCGTGGGAAAAATTGTTTTCATTGATGTCATTGTTTTCTTGAGCAACAGTTTATCGGTTATAAAAGATCCGGTCTTTTTATAAGATCCGGTTACAACAAAATCAAAAAAAAGAAAATCTTAAAAGATTACAACTTTCCTTTTCTAGAACAAATCACAAGATCCTGTTTTGCGATCTCTTGCTTGTGTGGGTTCTTTGCTTGCGCCGGGGTTAATCCGTGGACCACCGCGCGATCTTAATCCGGTCGGATTTACACGGTATGACGGGTGTTATTTCACGAAGGAAATAACAGCCGAGGGGATTATTTCACCAAGGAAATAATAGCCCTAAGTAATCGAAATCGACCAAGCAAAATCGATACTCTTCTCGGGATAAAAAAAACTAAGTTTTGATCTAGAGAATGACCGTGTGAATCTCAGATCTGATCTCTCTCGAACTCCTGCCTTATTTGGCATGGATGATCGCCAAGAACCAGATCTGAAAAGTCCGAGTCTTCAAATCTCCAAAACTCCGAAGTTTAGCTCTCAATCCAGCAGAGTTTCACCTCCAAAGTTCAACCAAAAATCCAACCTCTTAAACAATGAGCCTTCAAGTCTATTTATAGGCACCTCAAACCAAATCTGGGCTCAGATCTGGGACCAGATCTGGGCTCGGCCACCTAGGTGGCTCGGCCACCGAGCCACCAGAGGGGGGGCTAGGTGGCTCGGCCAAGGTGGCTCGGTGAGCCACCTTGGTGGCTCGGCCACCGAGCCACCTAGGAGTGGCTCGGTTTTGGCCGAGCCCTCCAGGTGTTTGCTTCTTCGTCCGTTTTCCGGTTTCGCAGTTTATCCGAACTTCATTGTTGATCTGGACTCTGATTTGGCAGTCTAGATCCTGATTTGGTAGTAAATCCGCTTTGGTGTTCGAGTTCGAGTCCGCTCCCGATCTTGTTTGATGTGGTGGACTCTACGGTTGGATGACTCGTTGATTCATCGACCCGTTAGCTTAATTGGGCACGCGATTGGATGCATTCTGTTGTTTGCGTGCGGTTCGTTAACCTCGTCACCTCGTTAATCCACTTCGTCGCGTGTCACTTGGCTTCGGTGTTGTGGTCTAACGATCATGCTTGGATATATCGTCCGATAGTTCGTTGGTTTGTCGAATCACCGTGCCGAGCTGTGTTAAGGGACCTATAAGCAGTTTTATACTCCTACAAAAGACAAGTCTATTTTCTTCCACAAGGGAAGAAAAAACACTTTTGTTGGCCTTACTAGATTCATGTTCTCCATCTGATCAATCTGATCAAGTATCATGGACCCATACAAAAACTGCGCAATTCTTTGTGAGTTCTCTCTACAATCGTTTGAACTCTAGAGGAGATCATTCATCCATGTTTAAAATTGTATGGAACTCTATTCTCCCACAAATTTTTCACATGGCTTTTATCTAAAGATAAACCGCATTTTAAAGACAACCTTCTTAAGAAAGGGTGGGAAGGAGAACTGTCCTCTCCCTTTTGTGATGAACAAATTGAGTCTCGAGAGCATCTCTTTTTCTCTTATATATCAAATGTCAAAGCAGGTTTGGGCCACTTCTCACACTATTATTTGCCTTTTTAATGGTCAGAGTTAATTGATAATCTTTTCATTATTCCAGAGAATCTTACAATATCAGAATTAAGAGGACTATTTTGGAGAGCTATCTTTTCATCTGTATGTTGGAGCATCTGGAAAGCATGAAATAGATGTACTTTTGATCATGTAATTAATATCTCTCTAGCATCAATTATAAATTTTGCTTTCAGCAGAATTAATGAATGATCAGGTATGGCAAGTGGAATTGCAGGTAGGAGAGTTTCAACTGTTCTTTCAACTAATCCTCTTCCAATGGTTGTTGATGACACAATACATGAAGCTCAAGAAGGAAGAGATTAAGTACGTGAAGCACATGTTGCAGAAGGAGAAGAGGTAGTTCATAGCAATACTTAAGCTCATGGGAGTTTTGTTTGTTGTTGATAATCAGCTTCTTTAGCAAGCTTGTAAATAGTTTTTGAATGTTGAACTGGTTGTGATTTTCTATTAGAATTTAGAGATCATAGTTTCTGTATTTTATATGCATGACCGACTTTGTATCTTTCATATATCTATGCATGTGGTGAATGATGACAATGCCCTCTCTTCACCCTCATAGGTGTTTGGAAGAAGAATGTTATGTGTCACTAAAACTCAAAAATTATGCTTTCTATTTTTCTAACATTAAGGACATATTTTGTGTCTCCTTTTGTAAGAAACTATAATTTCTTTTAATGAACAGGGAGATACTCTCCTGTTTTTCGCTTAAAAGAATTTGCATGAAATCACATAGTTGATTATCACATTCTCAACGTCAAATTAGAAAGAATATTTGTTGTGACGAATGAAAATCCTCCATTGGAAAATGAATATCTCTTCCTTGAGAAAAAGAGACGTATCAAATAGCACCTCACGAGTTTTTTTTTTTTTTGGTAAATGAAAACTTTATTCATTTAATCGTATGGAAAATTATGTACATCAGAACTAAAAAACTGAGTAAGCTCCAAAAATTAAAAGAAAACAACACTCTGCTAACTATTTACAGGAAAGATCAAACCTGGGTGCCATATGAAGTTAAAGAGAAAGAATCCAATCCTTGTTCTCTGTAGATATATCATTGTTGAGAATTATTGTCATCAAATCCACCTTGACGATTTTGATTAATTGCTCAGTCCTCCTACATTTCTGATTGAATATCCTCCCATTACGCTATAACCAAATGTTATATATGGAGGAGGAAAGTGCCATTCTTTTCACTCTGTGGTTGAACCCCTTCCCACGCAAATAGGAACTATACCAGTTTAGCAGTTGATTCCATTCACAACTCCTCCGTTTAAATTGTAACCAAGTCATAATCCTGTTCCAAACTGTTGTGCGCAGCGGAAATTTCGGCAGAGTTTCTGGTGCACAATAAGAGAGAAAGATCGATAAGAATTCTTGTTTCTCAAAGGGAACAAGAATCTGAAGCCTAATATCCCATCAAAGTGGGATATTTACTCTTCCTCTCGTCAGCTCTAGGACTGCGCGTCGAGGGATCCTAAAAACTATTACAATGGCCACAAACTCAAACAACCAATTTTACGTGGTTCGGCAAACTGCCTACGTCCACGGGGCAAGGAGGGGGAGATCTACTATTAGAGGGGAGAGAATACAACTAGGGTTTACAATCACTCAATCTAAACCCTCAAACAAACTCTCAAATCCCTCACACAAATATCTCTCTCAAAAGGGATGCTCAAACTCTAAAAAAGTACAGCAATTTTTCTTCCTCTGACACGGAAAACCACGCTGCCAAATCTCCTGTTCTCCCCTCAGCCGAGCACTGTAGCCGCCTAAAGAAAACCACACATGAATCTCACGCGGCTTTGCTATTGTTTGTAGCCCCCACGTGACCCCCACATAATTGCGGTTCACAATTCTCCACCTCGGCGAAGTTTTCTCAAAACTGAGCCGACACCAACTAAACTAAATGTCTCACTTGTTGTGTCCAGTACGAAGTGAAACAATTCACGACAACGGACTCAATCCATAACAAGTCGAGAACCCAAATGAGAGTGCAAACACTCTCCAACTGTCAGTATCAACTCACCAAATTGATCTCACCCCCATCAAAATCCAAAACCGGCTGCATCATAAGACTGCCTACGTATCCTCTTGCCCAAGGAATCAAGCCGAACGTAGTTCACCCAAATGGCCGCTAACGACCTCAAACCAATAGAAGAGTTCGCAACCCTTCTCCAATATCATCAACTCTGCGGCTGATAGCACCTCCAATGGCCTCAAACTGAACTAATCCAAACATCTCCACCTGAGATGAACCAATGACCATATCCAGACTACATCTATCAGCTACACTCGAATCAATCAACCTATCATCTACATCCAAATCCACACGATTCCCAATCTGTGTCACATCAGCTGGAATCCCAAATAATGCAGTATGATCTGGAGTAATCTTTACCCAATGTGGAGCAGCATCACTCTCCATCCGCTGCGATTCCTCTAAGGTCTGTACAAAACTCTCCACCTGCTGAGAGTCAATTGGCTTCCTCATCGAAGCCTCAACCAAAGTGACACTACCAGACCTATCTTCCAATGGAGTTTTACCTCCAATCACAGCAGTTGACAACTCTTTAATAGGATGACCCAAATATGTCGAAGCCTCTGTCCAGAAACTCTTCTGCAAACCATTGCTCGACCACAAACACCGATCCTCCTCCAGCAAGGCACGGTTCTCCAAATTTGTCACCCTATTTAGTTGCCCCAAGATTTCCTTTCCAACGAAGTGTCTCGAAATGCCGTGAGCTCGGCTCCAACACAGAAACAGGTCCATCTTGTACCTCCCACCAGAATGGAGTACCTTCACCTTTCTGCCAATATCACACTTCTTCAATCTGTTCCTTCACCTTTCTGCCAATATCACACTTCTTCAATTTGTTAGAGACTAATAGGACTTTCTCCAATGGGGATTTGGTTGCAACCCAAACACGCCTAGAACAGTCACCAACAAAGGAAACCAAACGCCTATTACCTCCCAATGATGCCCCCTTGGAACGCCCCCAAACATCCACGTGAACTCCTCTATAATGACCCTTAGCATGGTGAATAGAGGTGCCAAACTTTACCTCGGTCTTCTTGCTCACATCAACATGTTCACTGGACTTCAAACTGCAGGTCTTCGCACCCTCTTTTAATCTATGCGAGGAATCAATACTGGAATGGCCAAGCCCCAAATGTCGCAGTCTAGTCGAATCAACAGAAGTCGTCAGCTCTCCACCTGCCACTATACCTCCAGTCAAGTAATACAGGTTATTTCTCCTGACGCCCTTCATCAAAATACGAGAGTCTCTCGCAATCTCGAGAACCATGTCCTCAACACGAACCTTCAGACCCTCTCCAACCAAAGCTCCAATCGAGATCAAGTTCTTCCTCAAAGAAGGAACATATCTCACATCGTTTAACTCTCTAACAGTCCCGTCAAACATCTTTATGCGAATTCTTCCTATCCCAAGGATCTGGCATGCACGGTTATCAGCCATGTACACCACACCACTATCCACCAGCTTCTCAAAACTGGAGAACCATTCCCTTCTAGGGCACACATGATAGGTCGCACCACTATCCAACATCCATTCAGATTCCTCCGAATAGCTATCTGTAGGACTGATAGAAAGCGAATAAATAGAAGAGTCAGAATTATTACCATCCGATACGATGTTTGCTTCTGATGATGGTTGCTTCCCTTTTCCCTTCTGCTTATTCTTCATCCATTCGTCGAGCTTTGGGCAGTCTTTCTTCCAATGACCAGTCTCCTTGCACCAAGCACACTGATCTTTTCCAATTCTAGACTGTGACTTCCAATTCTTTCGGTTTGGACCCTTCCCTCTTGCGACCAACGCCTCCGCTACCGGCTCAACCGAAGCCTCCTTATCCTTCTTTCGAAGCTGATAATTCACAAGTGCAGCGGTGACCTCACTATACGAAAGTGATGCCTTCCCATTAATCAGAGTAAGAACGAAGGTCTCATATTCCTCGTCGGGCAAGGAACTCAACAACAGCAACGCCTTGTCCTCATCTTCAATCTTGACATCCACATTCGCCAAATCCGCAAGAAGCTTTGTGTAGTGGTTCATGTGATCTCTAATGGAGGTTCCCTTCTTCAACTGGAAACGATAAAGTCTCCTCTTCAAATGCAAGCGATTTTCCACACTCTTGGTCAAATACTTGCTTTCGAGAATCTCCCAAATCTTCTTCGCAGAAGTCTCATTCATCACATCATATTTTAGATCTTGAGTCAAACAAGACCTAATCACACCACACGCCGTTCGATTCATCTTCTTCCAAACCTTCTCTTCAATCTCATCTGGCTTGCCATCTAACTCCAAGGTATCCTCCAAATTCTGTGCGTTCAGCGCATCCAAAACCTCGCATCTCCATAATCCAAAATTGTTTGTGCCATTAAACTTCTCCACATCTATCTTCATAGAGTGGATATTCAAACTCTGAATGGTCTTCGCGCCTGAAGCACCACCCTCGACACCCGAGGCACCTTCTTTCCCCGACATCTTACGCACCAACGAACGAAGAATAGATCCAAAACTGAAAGATAGAGTCTTTACCAAAAGATCCCACCTTTATCACCAACGAAGTCCTAAACGGGCCTCCAATTTGATCTACTCCTCCAACCAAACCCTAGATCTGGAATCTGGGCTCTGATACCACTTGTTGTGCGCAGCGGAAATTTCGGCAGAGTTTCTGGTGCACAATAAGAGAGAAAGATCGATAAGAATTCTTGTTTCTCAAAGGGAACAAGAATCTGAAGCCTAATATCCCATCAAAGTGGGATATTTACTCTTCCTCTCGTCAGCTCTAGGACTGCGCGTCGAGGGATCCTAAAAACTATTACAATGGCCACAAACTCAAACAACCAATTTTACGTGGTTCGGCAAACTGCCTACGTCCACGGGGCAAGGAGGGGGAGATCTACTATTAGAGGGGAGAGAATACAACTAGGGTTTACAATCACTCAATCTAAACCCTCAAACAAACTCTCAAATCCCTCACACAAATATCTCTCTCAAAAGGGATGCTCAAACTCTAAAAAAGTACAGCAATTTTTCTTCCTCTGACACGGAAAACCACGCTGCCAAATCTCCTGTTCTCCCCTCAGCCGAGCACTGTAGCCGCCTACAAATCCCTGCACAACTCTCCTTCGCACACCTTTCACCAAGCCCTAAGTTCGTATATTTATAGGACTTCACATGAATCGGGTGGGCTTTCTATTGCCTGCAATTCACGCTCAAAGAATCAAATCCCAATCAATAATCCGCTGGACAATTCCCTTCCTTAGCCTCTTATGCGGTTTGCTGGCTTTTGTCCACCGGCTATTATCACTTCACGCGTTTACACAAACTTCTTGAAAGCTTGTGTCATCTTTTCACACGGACGTGACCCCCACATTCTCCGATGTCCAACACAAACTTCTTTAGAATAATTCAGTAGAGATGTAAGTCAGGCAGCAGACCCTGAGACTGTTTTTGGTTATTCAGGTCATGTTTGGAATCTTGTAGACCATGATAGGATATCATCAAATTATATTAGGCCTCCTCCAGCTCCTGCAACTGAAGACAAAGAAACAGTGATTATACAATATGATATTTTTGTGAATGAAAAACTCAACCTTTTTCGTTGTTTCGTCCGGTGCCAATTCCTTTTGCGGCATCCTTGTGAGAATTTCTCACTTCCTCCTTCACAAGTCAATCCTGATGCCAGAAAATTTTATCAAAATTTTATTTTTTTAGTATATACGCTTGACGAGGGTTTAATTTTGGAATATACTCCCAACGCAACTTCGATGCCACAGAAGCCTCAACTACCATTAACAGTAGCAACACACAGTCATCTCTTGGATACTGTCACAGAAGTAAATCTATTTATGCTTCCAAATTGATAGTAATATTTACAATAAACAACACAAATATGTCAAACAACTCTAATAATAATATGATGAGATAATGTTTACGGGGTTTTGTGAAATTAACTCTTCTTTTTAAAAGTTCAAGGTGCTATGATGAGATAAACAAAGGTTACGGGGGTTATGTGCAGTACCGCCAACGTTTAGGGGGTTTTGTGAAATTAACTCTTCTTTTTAAATCAACCTTTTAAGTAATTGATATTAGTAATATAACTGATACTTGAGGTCATACATTTATTAAGAAATTTTAATAAGCACTTAATCTATAACTTTTTAATAGGCCTTTCCGAACAACTGAGCCCATTATCAAGTCCAGCTAGAATGGAATATTTTTTTGGGGATTCTTTTTTCATTATTATCATTATTTTTATTTTTTTTGGAGGAATACTAGTTTGGAATATTCAGCCTGAGCTTTTTGAAACCGTCCGTACCAGACGTCGTGCCATCTACGTTAGGCAGTAGGCACTGTACAAAAAATTTGGGTTTTTTTTCGATATTAGTCCCTTATGCCGGTTGAGATTGTACATTAGTCCCTCAAATCTTCATAATTGCATATTAGTTCCTCAAGTCATATATGCTCTGGCAAATTCGTCGCCCCGGTTCACTGAGTTTAGATTTGAAGAGAATATTCCCTTACATATAATAGTTGGAGGCAAAAGACATGCACAAAGATATTTATGCCCTTCAGTTAAGTTCATAAACCCGTTCATTAACGGCGTTTAAATACTGTATCCGCTCCTCAAAAACCAAACACACTTAGTTTCTTCTCCAACAATAAGGAAACAAGTCCTAACTTAATAACAGATTTTTCCGACGTTCAAAATCCATTGAATCGTATATAGTGTCCTTATAATTGGGGGAAACTTAAAAGGATGGGTAGTTTGTAACAGCCAATGGCGAGTTAGGGCTTAACCCAACATAATTGTGTTTTTAACTAAAAACTTAATGGAGGGACGAATTTGCAAGACCCTAACTTGATTTGAGTGACTAACATGCAATTACAAAGATTTGAGGGACTAACATGCAATTTTGGCAGATTGAAGGGACTAAAATCTAAACCCCCAAAATAAAACTGTTTTCTTTTATTTATTTATTTATTATTTTTTTGGAAGTTGCTTTGTGTATATATGTCATATTATTCACATTTTTCTCGTTTCATTTTTGTACTAGTTTCATTATTTCTTTTAGTAAAATGCACTAAGTGTACTGGTTTCACTATTTGTTTTGAATTGCACTAAAGTTTCATGTTTAATCGATTCACCCAAAGCTATCTTAGGATTTTCATTCAATCTAGGTTCAGGGTTTTATAGAATGGTATCAATCATTGTGGAGGTTATGAATTGTTTTTTTACGGTAAAAATTAGCTGGAGAGAGAAAAAGTGTGTGTTTGTGTGTAAGGAAATGGGAGGAAGGTAAATTAATCCATAATTTCTTTGCTGGATTTATGATCTTGCAACCTTAATTTGTAGATTTATATTGAAATGCTCATGATGTGGGTGGTTAATTATATCGAATTGTTCAAGATATATCTTCATGATTTGACAATTGCAATCATATGACAATAAAGAGAAGCTCAAGCTTGAGAGGAAAGAGGAGAGGAGAAAGAGATAGGGATAATGTAGGCATACTGTAACTGAAAAAAGATGTGAGAGTGTGCATGAAGGTTTTTTAAAATAATAAGTGTGTTTTTCACTTAATGCTTGAAAATAGGAGAATGCATTCGGTGAGTGACAAATCCTTTACCACTGGACTCGATGAGCTGGTGTTCCCAACCAATAAAAAAAAAGACAGTTCGTAATTAATCCTTCTCGTTATTAGGAGACAGATGCTTTTATTAGACTTTTAATTTTTTGTGCCCCACCCCTCTCTTTCCTCCTTTGCGAGGCCTATCCAAATGGCCCGGCCCGGACCCGGATTTCCGAGTCCACGCAGAGCAGAAAGTTGCACCAGACCTAGGCCTGGAGGGCTCGGGCTAGGTCCGGAGGACCCGAGTTGAGACTGAGTTTGGGTCTAGGCAGATGCAGGCCGTGCATCGTGCCGACCCGATTTTCTTTCTTTTTTAACCTGTCTTTTCTTTTACGAAAGGGAAAAAAATCTAGTCCTTGGACTAGACGAGGCCAGGCTTTTGTGCTCAGCCCGATCCCAAATGGTTACTTAGGGAGTCCTTTAGGATCCCTAACTCCGTTCGGGTCCGGGGCAAACCAGACCTAGACTCCGGTTTCTTTGCCCAGACCCTAAGAACTCGTGTCGGGCTTTGGCGACACGACTTAGACCCGGGCCCGGAACCTGATCGAGCCTAGCCTTCCTGGGTTTTCCTAGGCCCAAGCTAGGTTTTGGCCCGGCTGGGTGTTAGATATAGGTGCCCTGCAGGCAATTATTGTATATTGTAACAGGACCTATATGTATATAACATCCTTGTTCAAAATGATAGTATGCTATTTTTGTCAGATTTATCTGATGTTCTAAAAATACAGATAATATCCTTAGAATAAATACTAGACTATCAGACATTTCGGATAGTGATCGTAATGAAGAGATCTGATTAGTCGGTAACGTATGTTGGCCTTCTTGTTTTGATGATGATTTACAAACAATTTACCACTAATGTTGTTTGTCTAGTATTTGCGTTTTCCTATGTATTGTAGACAAACAACGTAGTTGGAGGTTGGATGGATTAAGCCTACACGATCATATCAAGAGGAGGTTGGCGGAATTGTGGAGTGAAGCATTATACAATTCAAGTTAAAGATCAAGTTCAAGCTTCATCCGCAAGTGTACCAAGTTGAGCTCAATGAAGATCAAGATCAAGCTTGGGTAATTTAGTTTAGGATTTATATTATGTGTGTTAAGTACGCTAAGCTCAATTATCTATACACACACATCTATTGGTTTCATAGTATATATATAGTTTATATATATACATACATGTGTTTTGGTTTTTATGATATTACATACTCTATTGTGTTTTTAGTACTTATTACATAGAATATGTAATTTTGTGAAAATATTGTCTTGTTAGTTTATAGACTTCAATATCAGTTTATACATGTTTTACTAAGTCTATAAAAATATTTTACAAAGTTTCAAAAGTTGGTTTATGTCAAAACATCAAAATTCAAGTATCTCATATTTTCATGTTTTGGACTATTTTGTAAAATGATGATATTTTTCCTTTGGGAGGTCCTTTCTGAAAACCAGTCGCTGTAGCATGTTTATTATCATGTCTACAATCATTCCCCAAAGTTTTATATTTTTTGGAATTTATTTGATATTTTTAAACAGCGTTTTAAAATCAGCAAATCAGGTTTTGAGTATGTCAGTTTTCGGTCGACCGAACCGGTCGACCGAACCTGAGTTCTCGTGCTCACTGTGCAACAGAGAGTCTGTTGGTCGATCGGTCCGGTCGACCGAAAGCTCCATCGGTCGACCGCACCGGTCGACCGACGAAGTCTCTGCTTGTTTCTTTGTTTTTCAGACCTGCTCGCGGTCGACCGGATTTTTCGTCGGTCGACCGAATTCTTTCTTTCGGTCGACCGAACGTTCTGTCGGTCGACCGACAATAGATCCGTTGCACTCCAACGACTATTTTCTGAGCTGATTTTTCTGGGGCTTTTTTGGAATTTTGCTTGGGGGTTTGGCTGATATTTTGAGTGAGTATAAATACCTCATTGCTGTCATCTTTCAAAAAAAAAAGAGAATTTTTTAAAATAGTTTAACAAAGATTTAAACCTGTTTAGTGTTTGTTTAAGTTTGGTTTAAGAAGCTTTTAAGCAATTGAGGGTTTGAGTTTGTGAATTCAATTTCACAAGAGCAAGTGGAGATCATCTTTTAGTGTTTGAGCATCCACTCTTCTCCCAATCTCTTGTCATCTTTAGAGAAGTATTTCTAAACTCATCTAGCAATTTATTATTTTGATTATAATTTCCATAAGCTAGATTTATATTGAGTTTAGTTTAATTGTTTTATTGATACTCTTTGTTCACACACAACCTATTGAGCTTATTGTATTTACATTCATAGTATAATTTAGGGTTGTGGGTTTGTGACATTGAGAGTGAGCTTACTTGAGTTCTCACCTTGTTTAGAGAACAATCAATTGATTGATATTGTGCTTAATTGTGAGGATTCACTTGTAATACACTTGTACACCGAGAGAAGTGTGTGGTGAGAGACGGGGTCGAATCCAAAAGGAGTGGCGTCGGTTGACGTGCCTAGGGAGAGGTTGTAACCGAGCACTTGAGGAGGAGGACACGGGCTAGGACCAATACTTAGTGTGTAAGGTGTGATTGCATAGTGATTGTATTGTGAGGTGTAAACGTTATTCGGGTGAACGTAGAAAACCTGGTTGTGATAGTGGAGATCTCCTCGAGGTGAGGAGCGGGGACGTAGGTCGTGGGGACCGAACCTCGTAAACATATCGTTTTGTTTGTGATTGCATTGGCGTTCTTATTCTTGTTTTCATATCTTATATCGCCTTTGTGTATTGCTCATCATATTAGATTGTTTACCCTTGTGTTTGCATATCCTTACATATATCACATTGTATATCTCTTTGATAGGATATATCATCTTGTGTTAGTTTATATATCCTTGGATATACATATTCATCATATAGGATATATCTCTTTGTTTGCTTTGCTTATCCTAGCTTATATATCTTGTGGTATTTCATATTTGCTAGGATAACTTATTAATAAGTTTTAATTAGCATATAATCGGATTAGATTAGCATAAGCCCCTAATCACCCCCCCCCCCTCTAGGGTCTAACAACGTATATTCTAAAATGTTCCTAATTGATGAAGTGTTGAGATAGGACATCATCACTTTGGTTAAGACTAGTGTATGCTCTATTTCTCCTTTTGAAGGAGATGATCAATCTCTTAGATCATTGATGTGAGACATCAAGATACAGTATACAGGTGACTCATTAGTGAATGAGTTGACTGAAAGACTCGCCGAGAATAACTAGTTGGTAATATACTTAATTGTCAAATAGAAGTTCTCAAGTGATATAGTACATAGTAGTCTCTTGACCTGAGGCATGAGTGCAATATCTTATATGTCAGTAAAGATGTATTTAGACTTTTACCTAACCATAGTTCTTATTGAATTGTGCATAACGGTTCTTGTTGGGTACATCCCGAGATATAAGTAGATATTGAGATGCCAAGAAGGGATTTGTCTCTCCTAGTATAGGGGTTGATGTCATAAGATTAGTTGATATAACTATAGCCTGAAAATCCTTGGCCAAGGTGAATAAGATAAACTGAGTGTCAGTTTGATCTTATAGGTTATGAGTTTAATATCAATAAATACTAATCAAGCTATTAGGGTTTGACAGTTTGCCATACCCTAGGCTCAATAGTTTGACATGGTTTGACGAAGAGATCGGACTGTACGGTATTATCATTGAGTGGTCCTGATAAAATTGGATAAGCATCTTGCAGACCTTTATCACAACTTATACCCGGGTGGTCTTCATGTGTAGCTAGCACCTCTGTTGTACATATGGATATGATCCACTACCGAGTTTTTTAAGTTGGGCCCTAGAGTCACACTAAACACGTACTTGAATCCTATGAAACACAATTTATGGAGTGATGTGTATGATTGATACGCATATATGATTTTTTCCGGATACACATAGACGGTTATGTATATCGGTAAAATCAGAATGCTATGTGCTTAGGAAATGAATTCCAGTATTTTTTCCATAAAGTTAACCTTTTGGTCAATAGTTGACTTTTTGGTCAACAATTGACTTTTTGGTCAACAGTTGACTTTTGGTCAACTCTTGATTTATTTGGTCATATAGTGACTAATTAGTTAAAGATTGGAATAATACTATATATCGTATTTATGAAATACTGTATTAGTAATATTAATTTGGTATTCTCATTTATGAAATATACATACCATGTATAATGAGTCATGAGATGAGTCATTTAGTGGTATGGTTTGAGCACATGGTTTATTAGCACATGGTTTTGAAATGTAATGATTCATAAGATGATTCATTGCATGACTCACTAGATTAATCCTTGATATTTGATGATTCATTGCATGACTCATAGGATGAGTCATTCATATCATGAACACATTTCACCCTATAAATATGAGCTCTCTCTCTTCATGAAAGGCTAATGAAAATTAAATTTCCATAAGAGAATGAAAGAGAGCTATACCTCTTACTAAACTCTAGCAATCTTTGAGTAAGAGGAAGTAGTAGGATTTTAAGAACCCCGGGGTGGATATCTTGCCTCGCGTCTCAAGCAGCATCCAATAGCTTTCAGGTTTACTTGAAGAGTTGGAGATCCACTACGAGGAGCTTTCTGCATCAAAGAGAGCAAGCTAAAGGTTGTTCGATTCACCATCGAATCACGCTACAAAAGTATAACTTTTAAACCTTATATGCTCACTTAATAATAAGGATCATGTTAGATTTAATTAGACGGTCCATATGAATATTTCATGCTCTCTACATGCTTAGTAATTTTTGTACATACATGTCTTCCGCTGTGTATTATGCATGTATACATAGTACGATTTCCTTCACTGGGTTCGAAGCAACGCCCGAATGGATATGTCTATCCTTTCCCACTCTATCACCTGTCGCGCGCCTATGCGGAAGCGTTGCACGCACACACAACGAACTTGTGATCACGGAAGAAGAAAGCCACACTCTTGCACAAATCAAGCCAATTACGACAAATCAAACCAAACACAGAGATATACATGGTTCGGCAATTTGCCTACGTCCACGGGGAGAGGATGGGGAGATTTCACTAATTCAAGGAGAGTACAAAGGGTTACAATCACACAAAACTCTCAAACTAACCCTCAACCAAAGATCTCACCTTGCTCACAATATTTCCCTCTCACAATGCTCAAAAGATTCCTCAATCTCTGATTAAAAACCCTAACAAATCGTTTCCCTATTTATATCAAAACAAAAACCCAATCAGACTGCAAACAGGAAACCTGATTATGCAAAAAACCCATCATAAGTCGACTTAACAGACAGCATAAGTCGACTTGGCAGAGAGAAAAACAGCAACTGGAGCACACTTCATAAGTCGACTTATCAAACCTGATAAGTCAACTTGGCAGAGAAAAAATTCACAATTCCAGCGCAGATCGTAAGTCGACTTGTGCACACTGTCAAGTCGACTTACCATAAGTCGACTTACCCTTGTGCATGAGTCGACTTATGCCAGAAAATCTGGTTTTTCTGATTTCTCCACAATTCTCCACCTCGGCGAATTTTGCCAAAACTGAGCCGACACCAAACCAAGAGCATCAATGTGTCGTCTCTCCAAATACGGCTGCACCACCATGGTTGCCTACGTACCCCCTCTCCTAAGGGATCAAGCCGCCCGTAGTTCATCCAAATGGCCGCCAACGGCCTCAACAATCACAAATATTCAACAAGTTTCTGCAATGATCAAACTTGTTGCTCGGAACCACCTTTGTGAGCATATCCGCCGGATTATCCTTCGTGTGGACCTTCACAATCTCCACATCGCCATCTTCAAGAACATCTCGAACGAAGTGATAACGAACATCAATGTGCTTCGTCCGCGCATGAAAAACCTGATTCTTCGCCAAATAGATAGCACTCATGCTATCACAATGAATAGTAACGGATCTTTGCGATATACCAAGTTCCTCCAAAAGTCCTCGAAGCCAAATAACCTCCTTCATAGCCTCCGTAACTACCATATACCCTGCCTCCGTCGTAGACAAAGCTACCGTAGACTGTAAGGTGCATCTCTAACACACCGGCGCACGGGTCAAAGTGAACACATACCCCGTCGTAGACCGGCGCTTATCCAAATCCCCGGCATAATCCGAATCAACATAGCCAATGCATAGCTGCCCACCTGTAGTGTCCCGCTCATAACCAAACCAACATTGAGCGTACCTTCGAATGTACCTCAAAATCCATTTCACGGCGTCCCAATGACCCACTCCTGGATCATGCATGTATCTCGAAACCATGCTTACCGCCTGTGACAAATCCGGTCTCGTACATACCATTGCGTACATCAAGCTCCCAACCGCGCTCGCATATGGAGTCTTCGACATCAACTCACGATCTTCAACTGACTTTGGTGAAAGACCAGCTGAAAGCTTCAAATGGGCTCCCAAAGGTACACCAACTGGCTTCGTATCCATGCTAACATGGAATCGCTGTAGAACCTTCCTCAAATAAGCCACCTGTGTCAAACAAATTCTGCCCTTCTTCTTGTCTCTGCCGATCTCCATCCCTAGAATGCGCTTCGCCTCACCCAAGTCCTTCATCTCAAACTCATTTGAAAGTTGAACTTTCAATTCATCTATAGCCGACCTGGAACTAGAGGCAACCAATATGTCATCGACATACAGTAACAAATAGATGTACGCACCTTCTTTCAACTTGTGAAAATATACGTAAGGATCAAACTGGCTCCGAGTGTACGAATGACCAATCATAAAACCATCGAATCGCCTATACCACTGTCGAGGAGACTGCTTCAAACCATATAGCGATTTCTTCAGTTTGCAAACTAATTTTTCCTTCCCTGCAGCTCGGAATCCCAAATGGCTGAGTCATATATATTTCTTCATCAAGATCACCATGAAGAAATGCCGTCTTCACATCCAACTGATCTATAACTCTAATCCATATTGTGCCACCAAAGCTGGCAGAATATGAATCGAAGAGTGCTTCACCACAGGAGAGAAAACCTCATTATAATCAATACCTTCTTCCTGTGCATAGCCCTTCGCAACCAACCTAGCCTTGAATCTCACTGGAGTGCCATCAAAGCCCTCCTTTTTCGTGTACACCCACTTGCACTCAATCGCCTTCCGCCCCTTTGAAAGCTCTACAAGCTCCCATGTATCGTTCTTATGAAGGGACTCCATCTCCTCCTGCATAGCCACCTGCCACGAATCAGCCTCCGAACTCTGCTCGGCCTCTCTGAATGTAGTAGGCACCATCTCATCGATACTCTCCACCGGAAGTGCATATGCAACTGTGTCGGCATACCGTGCTGGCACCCGTATGTCTCTCCTCTGTCTCCGTGCCGCAATAGAATCCTGAACCTGAGCCGTCGGTCCCTGATCCTGCTCATGAGTACCCGTATCCTCCGCATCACCGTCGTGCTCGCCTGGCGTCACCTCAGTCGGCACTCTCATGGATACTGCACTATCTGGACTCTGTGGAGCTGCATCAATCTCCACCACCTGCGAAATCTCCTCTGTCGGGTTGCTCTCCACCTGATGAGAGCTGGGAAGCTTCAAGATAGAAGCCTCATCGAATGTGACGTCCCTACTCAGCACAATCTTCTTATCAACTGGATCCCAAAGCTTGTATCCCTTGACACCACGCTTGAATCCTACAAATATGGCCTTCCTAGCTCGAGGTTCCAACTTATCAGTTCTAACATGATAATATGCAGGGCAACCAAATACCTTAAGCTGGTCATAGTCATGTGCTGTCTCTCCCGACCACATCTCCATAGGGGTCTTCCCCTCAATCGCAGATGAAGGCAGCCTGTTAATGAGGTGGCTCGCATAAGAAAGTGCCTCAGCCCAAAAGATCTTCTCCAAACCACTATGCGCCAATAAACATCGAATCTTCTCTAGCAAAGACCGATTCAATCTCTCTGCCACCCCATTCTGCTGCGGTGTATGACTAACTGTGAAGTGCATCTCTATGCCCTCGTCTCGACATAGCTGCTGAAAGGGGTCTGAAGTATACTCGCCGCCGTTATCGGATCGCAACGTCTTGATTTTTCTCCCAGTCTGCAGTTACAATCTCTTTTTCCACTCCACAAACAAATCTAGGACTTCACTCTTATGCTTCATGGTGTACACCCAACAATGCCTAGAATAGTCATCAACAAATGTGACGAACCAATGTCAACCACCAATTGATGCCGTCTTGGTGGGACCCCAAACATCTGTGTGCACGTAGTCCAAGATACCCCTCGTCCTATGAATGGCCGTCCCAAACTTCACATTCGTCTTCTTTCCAAGAACACAGTGCTCACAGAACTCAATCTTTCCACTCTTGGCTCCCTTCAATAGCCCCTACTTACACAAAGCCTGCAGTGACTTCTCTCCTGTGTACCCTAACCTGTAATGCCAAAGTCTGCTCATGTCCGCCTCTGAAATAGCCGAAGCAACCTGGCCAATCTCGGTGCTCCCCTTCAGATAGTATAAGTTATGACTGCGGACTCCCTTCATCATCACCAAAGATCCCTTAGTAACCTTTGCTACAGCATTCTTAAAGGTCACCCTGAATCCCTTCGCCTCCAAAGCCCCAACTGAGATAAGATTCTTCTTAAGTTGAGGAACGAATCTCACCTCCTTCAACTCACGGATCACGGACTACTCCATCGTGCATCCGAATCCTCACAGTACCTATCCCACGAACGCCACAGGATTGATCATTTCCCATGACAACAACACCCCCGTCGAGTCTCTCAAATGATGAAAACCAATCTCGCCTAGGAGTCACATGATAAGTAGCGCCAGAATCAAGCATCCACTCCGATGCATCCAAATGGTTCACCTCCGGAGTAATCAAAAGAGAAAAGCTCGAATCATCGGAATCATCGCCTTTCGCAACATTCACCTCATTGGCCTTCGGGCCCTTATTCTTGCTATTCTCCTTTTCTTTGACTTTTGGATAGTCTCTCTTCCAATGTCCCTGCTCTTTGCAGAATGTACATTGGTTCTTTCCAAGCTGGTGACGACCTCTTGACTTTGACCTCCCTCTATTTCCATCTTTCTGATATGAGCTTCTACCTCTCGTCGACAAGGCCTCTCCTGAAGTACTAGCGCGGGAAGTCTCCTTATCCTTCCTCCTCAAATCATAGTTCGTCAATGCGTTAGTCACTTCACTATAAGTGATAGAAGATCTCCCGTTCAGCAACGTAAGCACGAAGGTATCATACTCCTCATCCGGTAAGGAGCCCAAAAGAATAATAGCCTTGTACTCATCTGTGATCTTCTCATCCACGTTCGCCAAGTCCGACAACAACTTAGTGTAGTTGTTCACATGAGCCGCAAGCGAGGTACCTCTGGACATCTGGAATCTGAATAACCTTCGCAGCAAGTGCAACCGGTTCTCAACACTCTTCGTAAGGTACTTATTGTTGAGAATTTCCCACATCTTCATCGCAGACGTCACCCCAATCACATCGTATTTCAGCTCCTGTTCCAAACAGGACCTGATCACCCCGCAAGCATTTCGATTCATCTTTTCCCATATCGCCTCTTCATATTTAGGTGGCCTCACATCGACCATGATGGTCTCCTCCAGATTTTGAGCATTGAGCGCATCCTGTACGTCGCTCATCCACAAACCAAAATTGATCTTGCCGTCATATTTCACTACACTAATCTTAGTGTTCTGAAAACCCACTTGAACTGTGCCTGTCATCTTGCTGCTTTCACCAATTACTTCACCCATAATCACAACTTCCAAATTGTAGAGAAAGATCCAAACTTTGAAAAGAATAAGAAATTACCCAACTGAACCCTAGATTGGATTCCAAATAGAACTCCTAACCACACGAGGAAAGCGAGATCTTCAACGGCAACTTCAAACCCTAACTCCACCAAAGCCTAGAACTCCAAGAACCAAGCTTCCAACTGAATCTTCCTCCACCTAATCCAAAACCCCAGATCTGAAATCTGAGCTCTGATACCACTTGCCGCGCGCCTATGCGGAAGCGTTGCACGCACACACAACGAACTTGTGATCACGGAAGAAGAAAGCCACACTCTTGCACAAATCAAGCCAATTACGACAAATCAAACCAAAACACAGAGATATACGTGGTTCGGCAATTTGCCTACGTCCACGGGGAGAGGATGTGGAGATTTCACTAATTCAAGGAGAGTACAAAGGGTTACAATCACACAAAACTCTCAAACTAACCCTCAACCAAAGATCTCACCTTGCTCACAATATCTCCCTCTCACAATGCTCAAAAGATTCCTCAATCTCTGATTAAAAACCCTAACAACTCGTTTCCCTATTTATTTCAAAACAAAAACCCAATCAGACTGCAAACAGGAAACCTGATTATGCAAAAAACCCATCGTAAGTCGACTTAACAGACAGCATAAGTCGACTTGGCAGAGAGAAAAACAGCAACTGGAGCACACTTCGTAAGTCGACTTATCAAACCTGATAAGTCGACTTGGCAGAGAAAAAATTCACAATTTCAGCGCAGATCGTAAGTCGACTTGTGCACACTGTCAAGTCGACTTACCATAAGTCGACTTACCCTTGTGCATGAGTCGACTTATGCCAGAAAATCTGGTTTTTCTGATTTCTCCACATCGCCAACCTTGAGAAAGTAATCAGTAGGAATGTTCCATGATATTAGATGTGCATTCAACGAATATCACCCTTAGATTGGCATACTTAAAATCTAATGATCCAAGAACAAAAAGCCATTTAGCTAACATTTAAAGCTGGGAATACTTATTTTGCCAACCTCACATACAAATTGGATTCAAAAGATGTTTGGTTCACGTTATAAAAGGATGAAATTTGTTTCCATATTTGCCACACCAACTTTTAAAAAATCTCAAGCCACTAAAGATTTACATTTATTATATTTGGTTAGTTTGATAATTTATATAAAAGAAGTTGTTAAGAGCTCCGCGACATCGATTTTTTCATGAAATCCATTTCAGCCCGAAGACCCCCAACAATGTATTTCTAAGGCATTGTTTGGTAGGGGTTACAAAGAAGGAAGGTAAGATAAGAAAATATATAACGAGCTGCAAGGAAGTATATACACATTGTGCTTCTTGTTTGGTAGGAGGAGACTAAGGGCATGTTTGGATTTGTAGGGGGTGAAGGGAAGTTAAGGGAAACTGAGTGAAGGGAAGGGAGTTCCCTTTCCCTTGGTTACACCCCAATTTGGGGGGTAACAATTTTTATACTATTAAGGCCCCGTTTGGCAAAGGGTTAATGAAGAGGGGTTAAAGAGAAGGATTAATGTACTTAGCTCATTTGATAATCCGAAGGACTAAATTATTAACCCGTTAAATAAGTTTTATTTTAGCCCTTATGATCAGTTTTAGTGTTTGGGAATAACAATGATTTTGACTATTTTCTTTATAATTAGAAGGGTTAACTCTTATTCCATCTAAATACGAGTATTAGTAAACCCCTCATTTTGAGGGGTTAACTCATTTTAACCCCTCTAGAGGGGTTAACTTAACCCTTCTATTTTTTTATGTTTGGCAAATTATGGAGGGTTAACTCACTTTAACCCTTATATAGATTTGTTGTGTTTGGCAGGTTAAGAAGGGGTTAAGTCTCCTTAACCCCTCACTTAACCCTTTGCCAAATGGTACCTTAGGGGGTGAACCAAGGAGAACTAGGGTGAATTAACTTCACCTCCTAAGTGTTCCCAAACAAGGTGAATGGAGGTGAATGGTTCCCCTAACTTCCCTTGAGCCTCATTCCCCTCAATCCAAACAAGCCCTAAGCGGAGTAAACACATCAAATTTATAATTTATTTTCTCTCTCTCTTCTTGAATCCGGTATTGTTGGATATTTTTACCGTACCCCAACGCCCCTCGCTCTGCGCTCCCTCCTAAAAATCTTCAACTGGAGGCGCTTTTACATTTTTGCCGCTCTCTTTGCCCTAATTCCCCCTCAACCAAATTTCATAAATATTTTTCCGTACCGACCAAACTGCCCCGAAAGCTACCTGCATCAACTACCCAATAGAGAGTAGAGTTTTGTAAAGCTGAGCAAAAGCCGCCCTTTTGCTCTCTCAAGGCGAGGCGAGGCGAGGCGAGGGTTTCTGAGCTGAAGGTGCGATTTCTCCTCCTCTTTACTCTTCCTCTGGTGTTAGTTTCTACTGGAGCGGTTAATTAGGGTTTCCTGGCTTCTAATTCTTCAGAAATTTACCCGTCTCAACGATTGCCCCCGATCCTTATTGATTTGTTCGATTCATTTAGTTCCCATTTGTTTGAACTAGCAGGCTACTCTCTACTAGGATTTTTTTTAGGGTTTTCTAGGTTTTTTCCCGTAAGTCTTAATTTCTACAAATTTGTTCGGTTTGTTCATAGTTAGCTTTGCGTTCATGAGCAACAGCAGTTTTGAGCTCTGTTTTCACCGTTAGAAGGCGAGATCCAAAGATTTCGTAACCGATTGCGAGGAGCATTTGTATTGATGACGGGTTTTGTAGCAGCGCGTCCTTAATCAGCCTCCCCAAAACCCGAAGAAGAAAGCGAAAAGCACGAGGGTAGCTTGAGGTCCTTTAATTAGCCTCCACAAATGATAGTTTAACCAAAGCATTACCCAACTACTTTGGCAAGTTTTGTGTATTCACTCCTATTGTCGTTCAAGCAAATTACGAAAGGTTATTTGTTTAGCAGAGGTGGTTGGACTTGGTTTGTGCTCACCAATTCCAGGGCCCATCGTGTGTCTCTAGTTCGCTAGCTGTGGATCTTATAAAGGTACTGTCTGCCGAAAATACAATGCGTGTTTCCGGATCAGTCGATTAATCTCAGGCACGTACGAACTTCTGTGATGCATTTCTAATGGTTCAGATAGATGTGGTCTTTCTAGTTTCTGCAAACGCAGTTAGTTCAGCATCAGCATGTGTAACTTTCAGATGGAAACCATGATTTTTTGGTTTTATTCTGGAATTCTGAACGTGCTTTGACATATTGATGAATACCTGAGCCCATTTTAAGAAATTAATTATATGAAAGATAATAATAAAGGAAGTTGTCGTCCAGTTAATACTAAAAAATTAGATCTTTTCCTGCTCGCTGTCAAATTTCCGTAAACGATTCTGAATCTTATAAGGGTCGGATGCCGGGCTTTGTGTTCCCTCTGTTGACAATTTTATTGCCTGCAAGAGCACAGACATTTTGCAGGATTATGATTCTTTGAATCTCGAGTCAAATCCCCCCGATA
>NC_033802.1:9407590-9416396 GCF_001876935.1 Asparagus officinalis
GAAGAAGAAGATTGTGATTTTATTTGGGATTTAGGGTTTTAACGTGAAATCTTGAAGGTATCTTACTGTTGGATCTATCAAAATTCCATCTTTGTCTATTTCACTCTACAAAGATTTAAGATTTTCTTTCTCTCGTTCTAATATTGAAAATCCTATGAATTAAAGACTCCGTACTTCTGGATATTAATTTGATTAGTTTTGATGTTCGTTGGTAGTTGCTCTATGTTGTCAGCTTCTACAATTTCTAATTGTTTGATTCTCATGTTTGTCCTTTTGGGTATGCCGGTGATCCTGTGAAATGTGGGATAGGCTTGATAATTTGTTATTTAGATTGATTGATTATACATTAAATTTAGAATTTGTGTTTGTTTAAAAGTTTTCCTCCTTCCTTTGTTTAAGGTTTTACTATGTGATGTATTTGGCAGTGAGTTGCGACCTTAGAGAAATTAAAGACACAATATTTGAAAAGAAAAATTTTGATAGTATAAAGGGTTACCAAAAGTTACAGAGAATAACTAAGCACATTTATAGAATGCCAAAATAAAAAAGAAGAATGGTCATTCTTTTCTATCTGCTTATAATTGTTTCTAGACTTGTATATTACAGAGTTCCTTTGACGATCTGTGTTTATCTACATGTATTAGCATATTGGATGTCCCTATCATAAGCCATGCGTGCACATATTTGTTATATGATTGAATACTCACACATATGTTGTTAATGTTTGTTCTAAACTTCTAATTGAGTTATTGTTTGCTCTCTTTGTGCTTGTGTAGGAAAAGGGGATAAGGAAGGAAGGGAATGGCATCGATGCAAAGAGTTGGCGCAATAATAATGCTTCTTTTCCTGGGTATGTAAACCTTCTGTGCATACTCAGATACTTGTTGGATTTTTGTTGTAGTTACTTTTTCAACGTGGTGCTTATTGAGTTGATTGGGCAAGGAGGATACTATAGCCCCTCTGTAAGAATTAGCATGCATATGCCTTTATTATTTTCTAGTTATACTTATTAGTTATTACGTTCTCATTTCTAGTTTAGTTCATCTTTATTTTCTTTTTTTGCATAATATGATTTATTCTCCTTGCTTTGTGGCTTTTTCTCTTATCATAAGTGTCACAGTTCATTGTTATAAAAAACCTGTTATATAACAAGTTATTTGCATTATGTAGCCTAATAGACCTTAAATGCTACATAACCTTTTAAAATAACTATGACATGTCACATATGCCAAAAAAAAAAAATCCTTTGACGATATGCGTTTATCAGCATATGTTAGCATATTGAGATAATGTTACATAACCTTTGTCTATCTATTAAAGAACAAGTTTTTTCCTCCTTGTGTTATTTGGCTATAACTTGTGTTATTTGGCTATAACTTATGTTATTTGACTATAACATGTGTTATTTCAATATAACTCATGTTATTTTAATATAATATATTATAGAGATCTCAGAGTATTTCCTTTCTTAAAACTCGAAGCAATAATATAATTAGTCTTAAATTGTTTGTTAAGCCTTCATAGCTAATTTTGGTGACATCATTATGTGGTTGTGAAATTATGAGTATGACTAATATAATGAACGTGAAACTACAAACTAGATGTAAATTTGTGATCATATACTTGAATACTCTACTTTGATACTTGTTAATAAATTTGTATAGCTTGTATTAAATTAAAGAACTTTTATTAAAATATTTTTTGTATTTTGAAAATTTTTCCCTAATTTTTAAAATTCGTATGAATTTTTTTAAAATTTTTATTAAACAATGAGAAATTACATAAACTTTGTTATGCATTGTGCTTTAAGTTATCGAGAGGCTTAAGTTGTACATTATTGTAGCTTTCAACATTGTTTACGATTTGAGAGTGTTTCTTTGATTTTATTTTAAAAAACTTGAAATACACATGCTTTGAATTAGTTGTTAAGCATTTATGACCTATTTCTGTTAATAAATTGTGATGATATATTTGATAATTGCGATGTTAACTTATATTTGTGATGATTCTATTTATTAAGAATGTAAATATTTTTTATTTGTTAAATATTTAAGTAACCTACATTATGCATTACATTAATTTGCGTTTAACTTTAATGCTAGGTGGAGCGTTACGTTATGTGTTATTATTTTTTTCAACATTTTCATAGCTCTTAACAATTTACATAAATTCTCATTAAAAATGACCCCCCCTCCCCCAAAATTTGATCGGAAGCAGATTAATGGTTAAACGTGCATTATGTTTCTTCAGCTTGATGGTGTTAGTTCATTTCATATTATGCCTCTTCTAAATTCTAATGAAACATTTGTAATCATAGAGCCTCAATAGATTGAAAAACGCATTCACACTATATCTGTGTCCTTAGCTGTGATATTATCAGGTTGGTCTGCACATGGTCATAGGGCGTTGTATTCTCATGACTCTAAAATATTAAGGGTAAAATGTTAGTATTATTAGCTGTCAACTTGTGACTTTTTAAAATACTAGGTGAGATGCACGTGTGTTGCACTTGGTCACATATTTTGATTTTCTTTTTGGATTTATTTCTCGACTATAACTGGGTTGTGAAATAAGTTTTAGATTACGATGAATATATTGGAATGTTATGTTTTTACTCATGCAATGCACGGGAGTTAATATTACAATGTTGTATGAATAGTATTTTATAAATATGATTTTAACAATAATTTTTTCTCTTAACTCCAAAAATTGTATTAGAAATTAGAAATATTATTAAATGAATATCTAAAGAGCCACTTATAATATTTTATATGATAGAATTATTCAGAGGCAAGTGTCACTACCTATCAGATAAGAGGTGAACTGTATCCATATTGGAAAATATTTTTTATCGCATCAGTTAGCTCGAATTGAGTGCTCTTCCTTGCACTTTGTTAGGTTAGACTTGATTAGAATTCATCTAATACCTAACCTCCAATTTAAGTAGGTTTGTATCACCTTTGTAATGCACACATTTCTAATGCACACATTTCTTTCTAATGCACACATTTCTTTCTAATGCACACATTTCTTTCTAATGCAACTCATAAGCCAGCTTTATTGAGACAATTGCTTAGATTAGCGTCAAATATGGAAGTTTACATAAGGTAGCACAGAAGATGTAAACCAAAGGATATCTGCTAAAAAATGAAACTTGTTCTACAACTTAATCAATTCACCTTTGCATGAAAAGCAATAATGTAATGTAAATAAAATTTATAAATTTTGATGCAGCACCTACATCAGAAATCTTATGATTGTGACCATAAATCGGCCCATAAAATAACACTACAGCCAACAACAATATTGTAATAATCTTTGTACAAGAGATTATTTTTTTAAAGAAAAGAGTAATTATTTTACTTCTAAGTGGATAAAAATGGAAAGGAGGTGGCAGGTTATATAAAAAAATCTGAAGGGAAGTTTACAATAAGGTATCAACTCTTGATAATGATGCTAAACAATAAGGGGCTGTTTGGTAGGCTGCAACTGGAGTGGTTGCAACTCCAGTTGCATGCAACTAGGTCCAATTTGTAGGCTGCAACTGGAGTGGTTGCAACTCCAGTTGCATGCAACTAGGTCCAATTTGACCAGTTGCATGTGTTTGTTTTGCTGCAACTCACAGTTACAGTTGCAACCACAGTTGCAAAACAACCCTTAGTTGCAACATGACTTACGTCAAAAATGACCGCAAGTCATAGTTGTAACTTAGTTGCAACTGACCTAAATTTATTAAAATCAAAATCATTATTTAATATTTTAAAAATAAATTCATTAAAGGTTTAAAATAATCTTTTAAATAATTCTTATTATAATAATTTCTTCAAAAATGTTTTAAAAAAAAAACATTAATCTTTTAAAATAATTATTATTATAATAATTTCTTCAAAATAATATGTTAGTTTTTAAAGTAATATATTATCTTTAAAATAATATATAATTTTTTAAAAATAACATATTTTTAAAAATAATATATTTTTTAAAAATAATATATTTTTAAAAAATATATTTTTTTGAAAAAAATATTTTTTCTAAAAATTATATATTTTTTGAATAATGTATTTTTTAATAATATATATTTAAAATAATATAAAATTTTTGAATAATATATTTAATATAATATAATTATCTAAAAATAATATATATTTAAAATAATATATTTTTTGAACAATATATTTTTAAAATAATATGTTTTTTGAATAATGTATTTTTAAAATAATATAATTTTCTAAAAATAATATATATTTTAAATGATATATTATATTATTTTTAAAAATATTATATTAACTTTTAAAAAATATATTATTTTTTAAAAATATTTATTTTTTAAAAATATATTATTTTTTTAAAATATATTATTTTTAAAAAAATTATTTTTTAAAAATATTTTATGAGTTGCATATGTTAAGTTATAAGCATAATCAAACAGCTGCAACTATAAGTTGCAAAATTTAAATTTTAAACCAAACAATTGCAACTGTAGTTGTATATAAGAAGAGTTGCAACGTCTCAGTTGCATGCAAGTGACACTTGCATTGCAACTCCAGTTGCAAACAACCAAACGCCACCTAAATAACTTTGATAGTAGAAGGAAAGGGTAAATTTCGCAAAATCTCCCTTAACTTTGGATGTTATCAAATAACCTCCATAATTTTCAAAATATTAGAAAACCCCTCTTAAGTTGTGGGGTTATGAGGAAAACCCCCTCAACTTTCAACATTTTGCAAGAAACTGCTATAATAGTAAACCACAGTTTTCATTGGGCAAAATACCCCTGCATGTTTTACCCACCCATGTGAGAGTTGGATTTAGATTCTCTCTGCTATTAAAAAAGTAGTGGAGATACCACTGCATTAATCATAGTTATTGATTTATATAGTATATGGTTATGATTTATTTCATATCTAACACTCACCATACCCCTATGAATTACACTATTTACCTAATTTATACTCAAAAGCAAATTATAACGACCCACTGAACAAATCAATGGTTGTGATATAGTATTGGTCTCTCCACTACTTTTGGTAGTAGAGAGGATCTAAATATGTGAGAATTGCACTTAACGCTATTATAGGGTTTTAGGGAAAAGAGCTTAAAGTAGAAAGGGGTCTTCTAACAATTACTAAATGGGGGTGGTGGTGGTTATTGTCTAATATAGTAATAATTGAAAGTTAAGGGAGGATATCTAATACTCATCCAAGGAGGATTTCAAAATTTTAACCTAAAAGAAACACATTCAAGGTTTTAAATATCGATTATCAGGTATATATCGGACAGTTAAAATCCATATCAGATAGTGGATATCGGGGATAAATAATATTTATTAGAGTGACGTTACCAGATGGTGATATACATAATATAATATTCTAAAATATAATCTAATCATACTTAATGAAATATAAACATACTAAAATGTAAATAATTATGTTTAGAATCACTAACCAATGGTAGAAACTCGGGTCGGGTCAGGTTTAAATTACATTGAATAGGTGCTCGTTGCCCGAAATCAAAACCCAACCCAAAGACTGATAATTTCTATTTTTGGCCGACAATATCGGCCGATAACTCACATTATCGCCGGATTATCGGCGATAAACATCCAAAAACGATAACCGATTTAGAATCAAACTTATCATAGCGGAAGGCCTCCAAAACTAATAAATCGCCGATAATATTGGTTTATCGTCCGATATTTAAAATATTGAACACGGTCCATACTTTGACAATTGGAGGCAATATAACAATAGCTTACATTTGTTAGACAATTAAAACAGAGATCAAAATAAGGAATAGTCGAGACAAATACTATAGATATTGAGAAGGAAAAAAGAGATTGATGTGTAAGATTCATTTTTTGGTCTATGTCCATGGTGAAGGAGTATGTAGAGACAATGATTTTGCTATGATAATATTGACCCTTATATGTGTGAAAAATCATGTCAGACACAAGTATTACATGTAGTAAAGATGAAATGAACTTCTTTTGTTGACATGATCGTATAAGATTGTAACATTATTCTTATAGTTCCTTTGATTTTTACACACGTGCAGGAAATGCCAATATGCTTAAAATTTAAAATTAAACCACAAAAACTTACTTATACTCCCTCATTGATGCGTATTGTAATAGTGAGATACAACCCTCCTTAAAGAAAAACTGCACAAATGATCTCATCCAAAGCCTGTTAATCAATCTATGAAGAAAATCAAAAGAAAGAATAAAATAAAAAGAGAAGAAAATATAGAAGAATTTCACCTCTATTCCAAGATGTGTCACAAATACTAAGATCACTTAACACCAAGGTTTTAAATATCAGATAGCGGGAAAATATCGGATGACCAAAACTCATCTGATTGCGGACATCGGGGAAATATCGGTGATATGTGGTAAACATCGAAATGACATAACAGATGTTTACATTTGTAGTATAATGCACTAAAATGTAATCTCAACATACTTATGATCACTATTCAACCTTGTAAAACAAAAAGGTACAAATCAATGGTACAACATTTGGTCTGATTTTTTCAGGGAAAATATCATTTGATATAATAGGAAAATCATGATATCTCGCCCAAAAATTACCAAACACGGTATGTTGTTTTGTGACAAGCCATATAAAAAGATATATCGGTCCATATATCGGCTGATATATCAGCCATATCGGGGATATACTGCGCAAAATAGCCAAAAAGGGTGAATGATATTTAGAGACCATATCGGTTGCGAAAAATCCTGTAAAAGGATATATCGGTCCATGTCGGAGATATCTAAACAATGCTTAACACGACAACACCCACAACATACCAAGATTAATGAAAGCATCAACCTTTAATCATCACACCCTCGTCCATTGCCTATGTAGAGATAAATATTATTATTCACCATTATGCACAAAAAAATCAAGAAAATAATTATTAAACCAAATTAGACTGATAATACGTAAATGCCTAAAATCAAAATACTCACAACATATCCATATCATGGCTAACTCAATACTCGGGTTATAATTTCCTTCTATGGCATACTTAAATTCTCTTTTTCCCTTAACAATTTGTTACATAAAAAACTCTGTTTCAAATGAAAATTTATGCAATAATTGGTGTTCGCAAATCATTGAACCTCATCGGTGACCACAAATATGATTGTTACCTAATTTAGTTGGAGCGGATAACATAAGAGCTTGCAAACAATCTTAAATAAAGAAATTGCATGTCTAATGGTTAACGAAAAAAAAAAATAAAGCAAGAAGAGAAATAGGGAGATAAACAACTATGGTAGAATTATAGAAAAAGTTTGAGAAAGTAAAATAAAAAACAGAAATATACTATAATAGCAAATTCATAAAGAGAAATTATTAAGAATACAAAGAAAACTCGAAGAGGAAAGCAAGGTGAAAAATATCAAATTAATCCTAACTATAAAAAGCAAAGCTAACACTATATAGATAACTCCTATTAAACAAATTCTTAATTATCCAACTCATACAAGAACTCTTAAAATTAAAAACCATCAAAACCAACTCCACTGGATAAATATACTGATTTTCCCAACTCACGTATGATATGATATGATACGATTTGCAATAGGATTATGAACCAGCTAACCACCTTATCTAGATCCAAATATTAATCATGTATATTAATTCAAAACTCATGGTTGGCTACTTTTTTGTCCTCAATTAAATATTTTACATGCACATACATGTATGTTGAGATAAGTTTTTGAATATTTTACATGTACATGATTATTTTAATCATGTATATTAATTCAAAGATTTCTATCCATTAAGACTAAATCTTTATCACTTAAATAAAAATTTCTATTATGTATTTTAATGAAAGATATTATTAAAAGATAGAAAATAATATTAATTAGGATAGTGTTAAATTGTAATATTCAAAAGGGTCAAGGGTAATATTGGCCATGGAAAGATTTTCCCAAATTCATCTTTTCAAGGGAGTATAGTGTGTATCTTGACTGAAAAAGACCATCTCTAGCTTATTCTGTGTTTCTTTTCTTAAACACAGTTAGCTTCTAAATTGAAATATTATTAATTTTTTAAACACAAATTAGTTATCTTTTCGGAAGATCTAGAAGAATGAATGTACTGGATTCTTTGTCAGTGGTTACACAATTGCGATTCTTCTTGAATAATCTGGGTTTTCCACTGGGAAGAATCTGTGTAGGTGTAGGAGGAGTTAATAAGAATCTGATACCTGTATTTTCCAAAGCAAGAAAAAATTATCCTAGTGATTTACACAATTTCAGCCAGAATGAATTATCTGTGGGTTTCTCTTGATCTTCACCCGGTTCCATTGTAGTAATGCATTCAGCTTAGACATTAACTCTATATTCAACTCTTTAATTATCCTCCAAGAGTCTACATTATAACCAAATACTGACTTCATAGAACCCTGGGGTCTGATGCTTAGAAAAACACTATTATAATGTATAAGCTGTTATGAGATAGACATGTTGTTAATATGATAATCAGACTGGTCATTTCTGGATTTCTGTTATGTAGCGTCACAAGCAGCAGTTGCATCTTCCAATGATTTCTTTCACTGTGAAAGTGCGGTCAAGAATTGGGCTGAAGCCTCTAGGGATAATGGGATCAAAGAAGACAGACTTACCCTGAAGGATCTGTTATTTTTCTTACATGTCCCAAGAACAGGTGGCCGTACATACTTCCACTGGTATGTGCTTCAAGTTTCTTATGATCAAAGAGAATGGTTGCATTTTCTTGTGAGCCATGGTTTTCACCAGTTATTAATTGATTTTTACCGTCAGCAGTTTCCT
>NC_033802.1:9416406-9432671 GCF_001876935.1 Asparagus officinalis
TCTTATGATAAATTGCGGTTTGACCCAAGGTTAGTCTCTTGAAGTTTCTCTTGTTTTGGATAAAGACTATGTTATTTGTATAACTAGACACTTTTTCTCTTCATCGTGTAAACACAAGATATATCATGTGATTATGTTTTCCTCTCTTCTTCATAATCTTTTGTTAATTAATTATTTCTATAAGCCACAAATTTTCTCTGCTGCATGTATGTACTTATATCTGTTCCACCACTATGTTTACTAATTTGGATATTTTTCTCTTAAATTTCTTTCATGTTAATACATAATAAGCTCTTTAACTTATTTGTGGATAATAAGCTTTTAGTTTTAACACATTCAAAATCAAGTTCATTTCATAGATTGTTCGATCTAATTGACTCTTCAAAAGCATAAGATATTATAACTTCTTCTATTTAAGTTATTTCTTTTTTAACATTTAGGCCAAATAGCGCTTAAGTACCTTATAGTTTACATGACTTTGCACGTATATACCCTAGCTTTTTTCTTGACATTTGATTTAAATACCCTATTGTTTTTTATAGTAGAACTTTACTACCTTATTTTACTTAAATCTTGGAATTTTCCTGTGAAAGATTGGAATATTCTCTTCAAAAGTTCCGTGTGACTTACACGTTATAAAAGTTGTTTATTTATATTCCTGAAGTTAGTTGAATCGGTGTAAAATCTAATTTTGAGGCAGGCTCTAAGCGGGAATAGATAAGGTTGAAGATGAGTTTTTTAGTTGAAACTACCAATTTTAGGGGTCTAATTGACAATTTTTATCATATACAAATCACATGGAAATTTTAGGAGAAAAGTTCAACATTTCACAATAATATTTCCACGTTTAGCGCATAGAAGGTAGAAATGTGCTACTTTAAAAAATAGGGTATTTAAATGTCAGGAGAAAAAATATAGGGTATGCAAGTGCAAAGTCGTGAAAACTATAACGTTTTAAGTGGTATTAGCCTAAAAGTTATTACTTTTTTTACCTTTACTGTCACAAGATAGAAGTCCTAGGCTTTTATATAGGATTCTAATCTACTATGAGATGGTTTGAGTTGACATATTGTACACGTGATTTGATTTTTGTATATAGGAAACCAAATTGCAGATTGATGGTTACTCATGATGACTACAGTTTAATGTCAAAACTACCCAAGGATAGAACTTCAGTGGTAACAATATTGAGAAATCCGATTGATCGTGTCTTTAGCACATATGAGTTTTCTGTGGAAGTTGCAGCAAGGTTTCTTGTGCATCCAAATTTAACTTCAGTAACACAAATGTCTGGACGGATACGCCCAAAATCCCATGGAGTAAGTACATTGGATATATGGCCTTGGAAATACTTGGTTCCGTGGATGAGGGAGGACCTCTTTTCAAGGGTAACTTTCTCCTTTTTTTAAAGATTTTCGTTGCAAAATGTTTGACTTTTTCTGTCTTAGTAACACAAATGATACCATAGTCACACTGTCATGCTTTTGTCTATTGAGTATCATTTGCTTTGTGTTTGTCATACTGAATTTTCTCTCCACAGTTTGTATTATTTCACAAGTACAGATTGATGCTTGAAGATTATGGTTTCTAGCATAATGGTTGATGAATTGGTTCTCATCTTCTTATTACCTCTCTTTTTAATCATTAGAGTTCAACCAAAGAAAAAAAAAGGCTTTTTGATGTATCTAATTACTATATTTTCGTGTTTTAGTATAAAAGAATGTTAGAAAGTTTCTTTTTGGGCATGAGCTTAAGTCATGTTTTATGCTAGCTATATTTCCATAATATTGATTACATTTCATATGGAGTCATTGTATTCAGAACAGTAGCTAGTTTTTTGAGTTTTTGTAATTTTAGGTCGACTTATTTGCCACTGCTCGGCATTGGATCCGTGTAGCCAATGTTTTTTGCTGTTGTTGGTATTTTTCCATATTAAGAAAGTGTAGACCTCAAAAAAAGAAGACAGGTGCTTATGACAATCCCAGGTATGATAGAAATATATTGGGCTTGACGATACAAGCACCTTGGTTTCTATTCCGGTGCTAAAAGAGTATGTTGGAGCAAGTACAGTTATGTTGATACTAACGACAAGGCGTAATGTATTCAAACAGCGTTTGCCCTGTGAATTTACAAATATCTGAGACTTAGAGAAATTAACATACATTAATTGTACTGATATTCATTTCTATATATCAGGATAACCAATTTAATTATATAAATTTAGACCTTCACATGACATGGTTTGACATGGTTGTGAGGTGAGATTTCCCGCATGAATTATTAATATTGAAGTGCATTCCTGATATCATTTGCGTATTATGACTTTTTCCTTGGGAGGGAGGCTTTAACTGTTTGTAATATTATGAGTTGATTTGTTGAATTCCTTGTACTGTACTGAAGTGTCCAAGTGTTTAGCGCTATTCAGGTTGGAAAAGTGGAATATAAAGTGTTAGGTCGCAACCTGAGCTTAACTTTTGTTCTTATAGAAGAATATCCACATACTGGTGGGACTGTTTGTAGGTGAGCACAGGTTCCAACTAGGTGTTGAGCATCATCAACTTCATGTCAATGGTGCAGTGATTATTTTGTTGGTTCTTAACACAGAAAGGCCCTTACAGTTGAAAAGGAATTCTGGGAACATATGATAGATAGATAGCGAGGATGACTCAAATAGCAGTAGAAGGATATAGGGAAAAAGGCTTACTAGAAATCATGATCACGATCATCATCCACTCATCATTATAATTTGTTTTTACTTGAAATGGAGCTTCGTGCAGGCAGAACTTCACATAGAGAGTTCCACCAAAAAATTGTACCAGAAAGTTAAACCCTTTCACCAACTTCCTGTCCCAGACAGTTATGGAGATCCAAGGTCCTAGAACCTTGATGTCCAGCAGTTGAGTAGGAAGCCCATTTTACTAGACATGTTTTTGAAGCTTAACCAAAAGAAATTTTCCTAGACTCGACAGGCCAAGGTATCTTGCTCATATATATATATATATATGGAAAAGTGAATCTAAGGTGACACCCTAGGCTCCCATCTAAGGACGCGGCCTAGAATCACATCATTTCATAAATTTTTTTGCGATCCGCTCTGTTGAACTTGATCTACACGTTCTTAAACCCAAACACACCAATTTTAGGGTGAACTTGTCGTGTTTTGACCCTTCGTTGAGCCGTATAAAAAGTTCTATTCATTCGAAACCGTTAAATTTGCGGCGAGTGGATGAAGGGTCAAAACATGACGGGTTCACCCCAAAATTGGTGTGTTTGGGTTTAAGAACGTGTAGATCAAGTTCAACGGAACGGATCGCAAAAAAAAATAGGGAATGATGTTATTTTAGACCGCGTCCTTAGGTGGGAGCCTAGGGTGTCACCTTAGATTCACTTTTCCAATATATATATATATATATATATATATATATATACATATACATACATACATATGTGGAGCAATTCATTTAAGGCAAATGATTACATATAATGCTTGCATATGCATTCCATAGTTACAATAATCTTTCGCTTTTGTTCTGTGTGTATGCATGGTGCTTCCTTATGTGTGTATCTGCGCATAAGCTTGCATGTGTGCATGATCCAGTGGATGTGTATGCATTTGAACACCCTCTCTCACCTACCCCCACCGACATCCACCCGCCTATATACAAGAAAAAAAGAAGAAATATAAAGATTGTTTGATGCTTATTTGTTTCTCTATTTGATTGTTGGGCAGAGAGATGTTAGAAAGTTCGTGAAAAGTGGGTGGGCAAAGTATAATGGTAACCCATATGATATGGAAGATATGGTCATGCCTTTGCATGCATTCATCAATGACCCTGTAGCTCATGAGATCATTCACAATGGAGCCACCTTTCAGGTATGCTGTATGACTTTAAACTCTTTAGTTAACTTTATGTGAGCAAATTAATTGTTTTTGGTATTTTTTTCCCTCTAAAAGATTTCTCTACTATTATGTAATCAACATTTCATAAGTTCTAATATCCCAAGAGGTTTTAACGAGGCTACATGGGCATGGACTCAAATTCACATATGTGACCAAGTAATATTGTAGGCGTAGAAAACAACATCTAAGGAATAAGAGACCCAAATCAACTTTTCAGCATTCCTGATTTCCAATAACATAACCATTGGGAGTAGCAGGGGACTTACTCCTAATTCTTTGCATTCTCTAGTGTGTAGTTACGTTACAAAGGAAATATGTAGGATGGAAGTAATTTTATGTTGAGAATCCGAATTGTTATCATTTCTTTAAGACAGTTAGCAAGTTGGTTTAATTTAAATTCTATACCATGGGAATAAGTGTAAAATATGATGTATGCAATTTGATTACCATTTTGGCCCTGACTCGTGATTAAGATAACACTAATCACCAATTCTACACTATGATTTTTTTTTTGACTAATGTACTTCTAGTGTCTGCTAGTTTCAATTGATTTAAAGTAGTGAATAGAGAAGCCTGTGTACCTCTTGTACAATTCTTGTAGAAGTTCTATTTAAGTGTCATTGAATTTTGTTTGGTATATGTCCGGGTACCAGTGGATACTGTCTCACATTATCCCTGGATACTTGGGTCTAGCACCTAAACTGCTGAAGTGATGTAGAACATGTTGCAGATGCGTTCATAAAGAAGTTGGACCAGCAGAAGCCCAAATGGGGACCCCAAAAGGGGTTTTGACTTGCAAAAAAGAGCGTGTTGTATTTCGCAATCTGTAGGTCAGTATCAGACAAATAATTCATTAGTCTGATGCCACCTACGGAGTGCGCGATACAACCCATTTTTCGTTGTGAGTCAAAACCCCTTCCTGGGTTCCCCATTTGGGCTTCTGCGACTGCAACTTCTCCTTGAATGCATCTGCAACATGTTCTACATCATAAAGGTTTTCAAGACTACTTAATATTGTTATTCTCGATCATCAGCCTTCTTTGACACCCTCACCACCACCCAAATAAAAAAGTGAAGATGGAAAAAAGAAAACTTGAATTTTCAATGTTCTATTTCATAAAGTATTTTTATTTGTTATCCTGGCTTTATGATATTCACTGGCAGGTAGCAGGGCTAACAAACAACTCCTATATTGATGGATCACACACAGTGCGACATTGTGTGAGGAAGTATCCAACACTTGGACAATATGTACTTCAGATTGCAAAGGTATGATAAGTATGGTTTTGGATCATGCATGTGATTTTCCCATCACTGCCCACCGCTATACTCGATGCATATAGCAGTTACGCTTTATTGTACTGTTGCAGAATAGATTGGACCATATGTTATATGTTGGACTTACTGAAGAACACAAGGAGTCTGCAACAATCTTCGCCAATATGGTTGGTGCACAGGTACTCTCCCAATCCCAGGTAAGTTTAATATAGCCAAGTCTCCTCAAACTGGAAACAGATTTACTTTTGTACACTTTGCTGTAGCTTGATTATTACATGAACACGTTTGAACCTACTGGGAGTACTGAAAGCAGTACAATCATCTCTACTTTTTTGTTTATGAAACTTTTTAGCTATTTATTTACTACTATCATGAATCATGGCCGCATGAAAACAGTAGACATACCACATGTATGTGGCCTTTAAAATGCTTTAGCGTGGCCCCTTTCCTGCTCATAGCTACCTTTAATTTGTACCATGTCACATTCCTAGTTGGTCGGGAAACTTGTTCTATTGTTGTAAGGAGCCTTCTCATATAATGTCATGTTCCATAGTCATGCCCATTTTGATCGTAGATGTTGATAAAGATGATATTGACATCATGAAATCCTGCGAGGATAGAGAGGAACTTTCAGAACTAGCTTTGTCTGTGGGTTTTGAGTAGTCTGGGTTTCTCCATCTAGTGTGCGCAAAGTGTATGAGTCTGCTGGGCTCATATTATATGTTTCTACAGAAAGGAGAAAAATAGTTGGTTTCAGTCAACTAACGTACAGGTAGGTTCGTCCCTGTAACCAGGCAACCATGGCAGAGGTTTCACGCGTCATGTAGTTATGGAAGAGAGGCAAGTTAATCATGTTATGTCAATTTATTTCGGGGAAGGGTTCATAGCTTACATAACAGAAATTATGTCTTTTGTGGTGTAAATAGTATTTCATGTTGATATGCATTCATCTATACGTACTGTACGAGTACGTATGCACTGATATTTGAGTTGGAGTCACCTTGATGTTCAATGTTCTTTCTTATATTCCTGTCAGTGTCACGGGCTGTTTGTTTCGCATCTTGAACTAGGGAACTTGATGGAGTGGGCATGCTCTTTGTAAAAAACCAACATGTTACTCAGCGGTATGAATGAGGCTAATATGGTTGTTTGTGTAATACAGAGCATGTAATGCACATGTCTACATGTTTTATAGTCACCACCTTAAATGAGATTATGTTGATTATTGTTATCTGATTCTGTCCTTCACATCCTCTGAAAATCACTATTTTTGTTCCATATCTGCCTGCATTTGTGCAATGGATATAGTTCCAATTTGTAGAGTCGTTGATAATTTGGCATCCAGCACAAATCAATGCCCCCAACCGCCCAAGATAGAAAATAAAAGGAAAGAAAAAAAAGAAAAAAAAGAAAAAAAAAGAAAAAAAAGTCCCGCCTGGTGTACAACACACGTGCGCGCACACATACCCACACACACTGAAACACTTCATGCATGCACACAAGAAATAAAACAAGAAAACAAACAAAACATTGTTGGTTTTGGCAGCTGATTTGTGTGCGAGAAATTTGACTCTAGAGCCCAGTCACTGATTATTAAAGTTCATTTGTGCCTCCTGAAGATCTCTGTCTGTATATGCAGTAGCTTTACACAGTAATGATTTTAACCTTTGAGCTAAACTAATGAGTAAAAAGGTCTCACTGGCATAGGCACAGTACAACTTAAATTTTGCTGGAAAAAAATGCAAAATTCTCATTTCATTTCTTTCTCAAAGCAGAAATAAACTTTGCTGGAGAACCTGAAGACGGACTAAATCAGGATCAGGTATGTTTAGTTTGATCCACTGTTCTTACTAGGATAGTAATGCCTTTGAGTCATTATTATTCACGTGTGTCCATTTTCATGATAGCATAGCATAAGCAGTGAACAAGCTGAAGGAGTCTCTTCCCCGACGGATGCCAATATAAAAAATCAAAGTGTAAGTGATTTTTTCTTCTTTTTCAAGTTTTTGAAGAAATTTGGATTTACCTTGCTTTAAATTTATTCTTGAATTGCCCATAGTTTTTCTTATGCACCCTTCCCTCGTTAGCTGATGTATTTTCTTCATGTTTAGCAGATGACAGTTGGACAACTGATGGATGCCTACGAAGTGTGTATATCCTCTTTGCGGAAATCACAAGGTGCTCGGCGTACCATGTCTTTGAAAAGAATTGCTCCTGCAAATTTTTCCAAGGAGGTAGGTTGTACTTAGGAATTATAATTAGTTATGCAATCTTTGTACCTGCAGATACTCATTATAAAACTTGTGCTACCTATGTGGAACAGTCATTTTATTGAAGTTAAATTTGGGTTTGTCAGGCACGTGTTCGTGTTCCTGAAAAACTTCTGCAGGAGATACTTTCATTAAACAGTCTTGATGTGGAGCTCTACAAGCATGCTCAGGGTATCTTCCTCCAACAGCAGAAACATCTCATGCAAAAAAGTGGAGAGATTTTAGACCACCGACGTATTCAGCTTTTACCTGGGCCGGTTAGTCCTGCCTTTTTTTAATTTAAATAAATAAGCGTAATCATACACACGATGTTCAGAATTCTATTATTAAGAACAATATCACCACGGAAAACCAGACTTTTTACTTGCATGAAGTATTGAATTACTTTCAGAATAGGATGGCTATCATGTAGTAACTAAGGGGTCCATCTGGCAATAATTTAAATAAGAGGGATATAGTAGTAGTTAGCCATTCCTTAACCAAGGGATTCAACTGGTTAGCCATTAGGAAAGATTCGTTTTAAACACTCTTACTCTTCTTGAGTGTTTGGGAATAAAGAGGATTAGTACTACTTTCTTTTTAAATTAAGGGGTTTTCTCTTAACCTGTCTAAAGATGTGGATTAGCAAACCCCAAGGGGGACAGTTTATGGGGCTTAATCCTTAACCCCCAAACAACTTAATTTGATCAAAGGGTTAAATTAGTTAACCCTTTATTTAAATGGGTTAACTAATCTGCACGAGGAAGAGGATTTTAGTCAGCTTCCTCATCGGGGTAGTGCAGAAAGAGAGACTATGCTTAAAACAAATAATGCCTTATTGAGAATATATCATATATATAATATAATATACTATAATATCATATATAATATATAATATACTATATAATAATATAAAGTTATATATATATCATAGATATATACTATTATTATATCATATAAGATTAATGGGTATCCTTGTCATAGCGAGAGAGATTTTCCTCCTATGACACCTCTAAAATCACATGATTGAGTGCACATTGTGGATGATCGCGGCTCGCGTTGAACTTGATCTATCAATATTCTAAAACCCCAACAACACCAAGTTTGGGGTGAACGGCCGTCGTCGTGTTGACAACCTCCATCAGGCCATGTGAAAAAGTTCTATTCATTCAAAATTCGTTAAAATTGATACGAGGTGATGAGGGTAAGCGACGAGCAGGGGTTCAGCGCCCAACTTGGTGTGTTGGGGTTTTAGAATATGTAGATCAAGTTCAAGCGGAGGCGGATCATTGCACGATATACTCGCTCCAATCATGTGAATTTTAGAGGGCGATCATTAGTGGAGGTAAATCCCTCCTATGAAGCAGGTATAACCCATTAATCTGCATATATAATATATATATATATATAATAATATACTAATATAACTACTATAATGGCAACTATTTTATCATTTTTTAGTAGATAATTTAGGATATATAACTATTTTGGGATTTCTATAGTAATTAGTTTAGGGGATTAACCTTCTTAATACTAATGTATTTGCCAAGCACAAAAGTTAACCCTTCATCTTTCTATTCCGAACAGAATTTAGTTATATTTAATACCTCATCATGGGTTAACTGAAGTTAACCCTTCTCCTTAAACCTCCCTTCTTAACCCTTGTCAAATGACACCTGAAGGATTAACTCATTTAACCGCTGTAAAATAATTGTTTAAACCCTTTCATAATTTTTGTGTTTGGCATTTAGGGTGGGTCGACTCACTTTATTGTCTGTGTTAACTTTTTGTGTTTGGTCAGCTAAGGAGGGGTTAACTCTCCCAAACCCCTCACTTAACCTGTTGCCAAAAGACACCTAGGTGGTAAGAGAAAGTCGGTCCGACTTTGATGAATGAGCTGGAAAACTTTAGCAAACATTAGCAAACTCTAGAATTTCCTCAGCTAGAGTTGGACTTGCTGCAATTTTTCATGATATACTCGTAACAAAAACCTGTATATCTTTCAGGAAACACAAGGCTGGCGTGTTAACTTGCAGGGGGCTGCGTTGCGGAGGGTCTTTTCTTTAGCTATTTTAACTTTCATGTTCATTCTGGCATTTATTTTAATTGTAACTGCAAGGAGGAGAGCATCCAAACTTAAAGTATGAGCATATGGAAATAGCAGTCTTTGGGGAACAATTGATGCGATAGGTTAATGGCCTCTGGTTCCAGAGCGGAAGCTTGTACATTGTATCATTTTGATACTTGTGTTCCCCTGTGTACTGAAGGGGAAAGCTTGTGGGCTTCTGTGTTGTATATGCTAGAAGCTTGCATGATAAAATATTGTGATTTGGAAGAGGTTGAATATAATTGTCGTAATTTTCCTTAACCCTGTCAGTTTCCTTGCCCTGAATGTACTCAATTTTTCTTATTTTGTTGTGTTATGATCCTTGTGCTACGCTGTTCATGCTTCATGCCAAGATTTTGCTTGGGTAAGGAGCATAGAAATATTAACATTTCGGACGGTGCCAATCAATCTTATGTTGCTGATGTGGATTTATATGGAAGTTTTATGGCCAACAGCAGTAATGATTTTAGATCTAGAGGATTTCCACGCTCAATATTTGACAGCAAGGTCAACCAATTTAGGTGCGGGCTCAAGATCTCGTAGAATACATAACAACGTGAAAGAAGAATACAATTTCGTTGCAAGACTGAAGCTTCAATTGGAAGGTATTAACCTTTACAGTTCAAATACAACATAGCTATATAACATTGAACGTGCGTATGGATCCTGCTTCAAACTGGAACAGCAACGAAATGGAGGAGTATGTAACGCAGCAGTCAATCTGCAAGAGGTAAAGAAGCATTTGAACGAGTGATTCAAAAGATACAGACGGTGTGAACGAAACAAAGTGAGGAAGCAACAAACACCTAGAGCTATTAACTAGTACATAAAGGCTGATTTGGAGGCATCCATATGGTTTAAACGACAGGTACCTTTGAGGACTTTAGGGAGCTCATTTTGTCTTTGCTCATTGCCGTCTTTAGTCACCGCTACTGGCTACATGCCAAGGTTTGACTATTGTTGAATACGAGGAGGGTATAATTCCCATAATGCCACCTTGGTGTCCTCTGAGCAAGAAGCCATCAGCTTGCAATCAGGGGTGAATGATACTGCATTGCACTGCAAAGAAGGGAAACTATGAACAATTACCATATGCTCCAATTTATAAAGAAAACTTAATAGTTCGATACCTTAACCAAATTCCAGAATAAGGAAGTCTATAACCCTTGAGTGGATGTGATCTTTTAACATAGCGTACACTATGGACAGAGATTATAGAACATGCAATAAGGATGCATGTATGCGTATCATATTGCAGTACAATGGAAGGAAAAGCATGATTAGCCAATCACCAACCACAACTTCAAAAAGGTAAGTTTAGTATTTTGATCAGTGGACTGGTGTCCCGGTAAAAAAACATGTCATGTCAATTATCTGAAGTCCAGGATGCAAATGCAACATTCTATTTGATATGTAATACCATCATTTGAGATTGTTCGTGTATGCTAACAGAGTAAATAAAACAACTGGTTTGACTGAGATTTCAATAGCTCCGCACATTCTTTATAAGAAAATTAAGTCATACAGGTTTTAAGCGAGTAAATAAGTAGCGAATGCAAGTGGATGGCATGCATGCCATATTGGATACAAAAAGAGTGAAGTGGCCAATTCGCTGGTCTCCATTTATTGGGGGGAAAATCAGGAGAATGATTCTAACTTGAACATGATCAATACTTAATCTTATATACTGCTAAAATTACATATTTTGATGAGTACAGGACAACAAACATGCAAATGTTACTTAGTGCTCATCGCCTAAAAGGATAACATGACGAAAACCAAAAATAAATGACCATACCGAAGCACTATGATACTTCAGCACTGCAAGAGCATTTCCTTTGCGGTAGTTATAAATTCTCACTCTGCCATAATATACAGAAAGAAAAGATTAACATGAAAATCCTAATACTGTCAGAAGACTGATACTTGGAAAATGACAAATCAAAAAGCTTTCCTTATCCTTTAGGTGACTACATTCTTGGAAAGAACAGAAGTTTGTGATTTTCAAATTTAGAAGACAAGAATGAGCACAACTGAAGAACATTTCATGAAAAACTTATAACGATGGAAGGATAACCCAAGTTTTCGAACAAATAAAAAGCACAGAGTTTTTTTACGCATTAAAACCATTAAAATAGTAAGAAAATAATATATGACAAAAAGATTGCACGTAGAAGACTAAATACATGGTACTTTATGCCACTGTATAAGAAAATTTATAGTACTTATCAAAAGATGTTTTTATAATGTAATTTTTCATCATCAGTTGGTAACAATGGATAAGAGAGTGCTTAAGCACGTGAATAATTTCACTTTAGACATCTTCTCATCATCAGTTAAATATCTTGTACATGAAAAATCTAGGATATAGAAGCTGACCTATGGTCCCATCCAGCTGTTGCTGCAATTTTATTGTCAGCTCGGACTGAGGTGCTTGCTATGCCAGGTCGCTCCAAAGTTATTTCCTTTTTAATAGTACAAGAGCCCTGAAGTGAAAGAAAGAAAAATATAGCTATCGAATTGAAATTTTTTGTAAAGATATGTATTTCTCTCATATAGATATAGCACAATTCATGTTAACTAAAAATGTTTCCAATTGACACCGAGAATAGGCATGCTTGACTAGTAATGACTGGAGAAATTTCAGTATTAATTATGATTGTAATTGCATTATTAGAAACTTTAGCATTTTGATTTTAGTAGAACCTAAAGGGTGGTGGTGGCCCAATGCACAAGGCTCCCATCATTGTGGGCTCTAGGGAGGATCAGATGTATGCAGTCTTAAACCCATATGCCGAGAGGCTGTTTCCGATATTTGAACCCTCCAAGTCACAAGGAAGCAACCTTGCCATTAAGCCAAGGCACAACCTCATTTAGTAGGAGCTTTACTGTAGAATTATTTATAAAGGAAAAGTTATTGATTTAGACTTTTATTTAATCCTATATAAATTTGGATCCTTTGGGTCTATAAATGTCCGACATCATCCCTGAGGACAGATTTTCAGGGACATATCTATGCATAGTGCTTCACAAATTATAAGAAGAAACCACATTCCAGTGAAAGCATTTTACAGGCTCCATCAATGAACAAAACTAGAGGAAACTAAAATTAGGTGATGGTTCTTTACTAACAGAGCAAAAGATGTCAGAAACCTGAGCCCAGAAAACTAAGGCGAGGAGCTACAGAAAAGGAAGCAGGTTAAAATGGATACTTGAAGCTTGATTACATTTCTATCATAACTTACCGTTTGATGATTGAGGGTAAACATCACAAGTTTGTTGTCAGCAGCTCCAGAGATGCCACCACTACACTGACCATCAATTGATATGCTCAAAACTGTAGACATGGAAGTTAATTAAATGCCATGCGGATTACTCAAATATTGATATTACTTGGATACATGGTCTTTAGCATTTCCATCTTTCTAGACTACAGAAATGAGAGTCCTAAAAAATAAGGTGAACAACCTGCTTCAGAATGATAATTTACAGAGGATACTGGAACTTCAGTCTTTCGTATATCCCACCAAAGCATGCTTCCATCTTCGTAACTGTTAGATGCAGAGAGTTCTGTTATAATCGCCCCCCTCTGTTCTATAAGTATATGTATAGGAAAAGTACACCTATCTTTCAGATAATAGAGACTCAATTACCCTCATTTTTACATAATAGAGACTCAATTAGGAGACACATGAGAAGACGTACCCAGTCAAAATATTTAGGAATCCTTGAGATTCAGATGGTAAAAACGCTTGAACGGCCATACACATTCCTGCAGTTTATCTCTAAAATGATAGGTGTTAGCTAACATAAAAGAATAAGATCAACAAGTATATTATATTCATCAAATTTTAGTTTTAAAAGACAACACAACATCAAAGGTCGTGTCACACCCCAGGGCAATACCTAATCTTAGCCCGAGAAGCTCAGTTTCTCACTCACTCACAGTGCATGGGATCAAAAATTATTTTCTGTATCTCAATTTCTACCCAGCTATGCGTCTTCCAAGGTGCTGATGTGGTATTCCCATAAAAACTAGGAATTAGGGAAGGCCATTACACATTTATGTCCTATAATGGTTTTAGTAGCCACTACTGACCTACACAGAAATTCAAATTATTATGATAGCTGACCATACTTGCAGCTTGATTGTCCTCACTAGGGAACGAATCTGGTATGTTAATTATTGTTGTATTAATATTTCCCACATAGCAACACAAGCATAGATGACACTAAAGATATATTTTTTTCATACACATCCATTCATTTCTTCTGAATTATTGCATCCATAACTAAAATATTTGTCTTACATAGGCCTCCAAGCAATTCCTTTAGGCATAAAACGTCCATCTGACGTTACAACTTCATTATGTTTATTTGGTCTGTTCGGGTGAGAACAGGAAGGGGAGGCATCTGATGCCGCAATACACCATAACCTATATAAAAAGATCCAACTTGTCGAACATGATCCGAATAATTCGAAGTAACTGAACATAAAAGGTTAAACATATTTCGAAATTTCTTGTGAATGAGATTGCCCTAAACTTTCTTATACCAAGGTGTTTAGATTTGTGGTTTAAAATATCCCAATTAACTGTAAGTTGTTTAGATTTTAATAAAAAAATCAACAGTTTGCTTTCTTAGCTCATAAGGGTCAAACTGTTGATACAGTTAATTCAAGATGCTGATTTGTAGCAATTATTTTGCAAGGTGTTAAATCAAAGGGCCAAACTTCCTCAGATGTTGTTTTTTAATTTTAATGTTCCAATGTATGGTTTTATTATGATAAAAAATGAGCTAAAGTACGAACAACAGTCGAAGCACAGTCAACTATATAAGGATCAGATGGGGCAAGTCCTACTAAGGATGAATTAGAGGTACAGAGAGGAGGTAGGTTAAGTTCACAATTCGAGAATCAAATCATATGAGAAGAAAAAAGCAGGGAGAGGGAGAATGAAGAAAACAGAAATGATATCCTTTTATATTAGAGATCTAATGTATTTTTATCACGCTTCTGCTCCCTCAGTATGCTCCAAAAATGGTACAGAAGTCCAACTTAATTGAAAAAAAGACTTTGCTTATTTAACGACGGGAAAGGGTTTTACTACAGAATTTAAAACAACTCCAATTCAGGAGATCATGTGTAATTGAATTATAAATTGTATGATTTTCCCCGTCTGACATAATATCATCTGGGTTTCAAGGCTGTTTTGTCCATAATTTTGTTGGCTTTGAAATTGGTGGAAACCAACTGGTCGGTATCAGATAGGAAGCCATAAAATTTGGTCAATGTCTCATGGAGATTTATGAAGCATAGATGATCTGTTTTGAATTGGAGAAGGCTTGACAATTATGCCAATGATTATAAATTTAAATAAGTAACACTGGAAATAAATATAGCCTCAAGCAAAATAAATGGCTAAAAGGAACGTAACTGATATAATTGCCATGTACATATTAAACTAGAAGATTATGAGAATTGGAAATGGCTTGACACAGTGGAAGATTATTCTCTAACACAATCCTTAATATAGTTGGAAATGAATGGACAAAATGGAAGATTATTCTCTAATGTTATATACTAACATATCTTTTTGTGACTACGAGAGATAAAAGGTGAAACACGGTTTCAATGGGTAAGATAGGTAGTACGCAGATTGAATGGGGTGATAGGGAAACTGGAAAAGTTGTGAAACAGAAGACAACGCCATGAAACCAGCAAACATGGTAAACGAATTTTCAAAAACAAAATGATAATTCCTTGAATTGCAAGAATTTAAAACGATCCCGTTTGGCAGGTACATATTATCATTTCCTGTTAGACAGATGTAGTGACTAAGACGATACTCCAGATAATACACTAACCAGAACCAATAAAAATTCCTCTGAGAAAACTATGCTCATATTCCCGAGTTACAATGAACTAACTATTACACTTACTAAAAGAGTAATTTCTATTCAAATTCCTCACAGCTCAAGCTCAGTTCCAATAGCTGGAGAAAGAGAATAAACCAGAAGGACAAACAAGAGACAAATATTGCCAAACAACAGTTGAGCTCAACTGAACTACAAAGATAATTTGAAAATGGCTGACTTGAGATAGTGTCAATCAAAGAAATACTGCTTGCACTACTAAAATACAACTGTTTGGTTTGCAGCTAATAACAAAATCACAAGCATACCTCTTTGCTTTGCGGAGCTTCCCACATTGCACTGGGGAAAGCACACTAACTTTTTTGCAACACTGAGGTCCCAAACTTCAACCTACCCATATTGAAGTTAATCATCAGTGCTAAGTAATAAATGAATTAACCAGATTAGTAATCATAGTAAACAAGGTACACCACATCTATTTGGTTGTATGACTATTTTACTTTTTTCTAGACACAACTTGTAACATTTCTTATTCATCGTTTTAATAGACTAATCACCTGAGAAGAATCTTCACCCGCAAGAACCATTATATTTTGTCTAGCATTGGTGAAAGTGCCTGGAGGAATTACAAAGCAATTAGAAGCCAGTTCTTGAAGTAAAGGTATAACTTAAACCAATTAGGTTTTATGCTAAGGAGATCCATTGTGGCAGCTGTTTTTCCAGTAGACAATTGATAAAGAGAATGAGAGATGCAAAGACATGAGAAGAGAGTCCTACATATGATATGATTTTCATTGGTTTTAAAGTGCCTTGTCCGATATTTGGGGTATCTTAGAAAAAAACAACTATCTAGCAG
>NC_033802.1:9433461-9437363 GCF_001876935.1 Asparagus officinalis
TATATATATATATATATATATATATATATATATATATATATATATATATATATAGAATGTAGTTTTAGGCTTTTAGCCGAATTTGAGAAGAATCAAGATGAGGTTGAGAATACCTTGAAGTGATCATTTGCACTACTTAGGATCATCATTCATCAAAATGATGAGATTGAGAAATATGTTGTTCATCAAATCAAAGAAGTGGTGTGGAAAAGTGCTTTAAGAGCCTATGCAGTCCTACGATATATATTAAAGTGTATAAGGCGGCTGTAAGACCAGAAATATTTACAGATCAAAATGTTGCACATTGAAGAAACATGTCCAAAATCCATTGTAGCAAAAATGAAAATGCTACAATGAACGATTGGAAATACAATAAGAAATAGAAAAATAAATGAGTGCATTTGCAAGAACTTTATAGAGTTCTTTTCTTTGAAGTATAAAATTAAAACGAGAGAAAATCAATTAATATGGTTTGGCCTTGTGGAAGAATGGCTAGTAAATTGACTAGTGAGGAGAAGTGATTGGATTATTATTTTATGAAACAAGAAGGGCCAGAACTGGAGCTAAGAGAACTTGAATGGAAACTAGGAAGGGTAGTGGCGATACTCGTTATTAGAACTGAATAAAAGAAGACTCATGTTGCCACCTAAAATTCTCCAGAAAAGGCTTTGTTTTTACGTTGTTCTTATTAATCCATGCATCAATGATGAATATATTTTTACTTTCTAGAAAGAGAAGGATAAGCCTAGAGACAACATGATTTGATTGGTTTAACAATGTTATAAGAAATCATGACCTTCGACATCATTTTTTTGTACATGGTACAAAATTAATACTTGTCATAAAGCAGGGTTCCAGATATTAGCACATAGTTATCCTACAGTGCAATGGTGAGAATATCCACCAGGGTAACAGCAATGGAAGGAACATAGGATTTCAAGACTTATATACCCGTTAATCCGCTAAAAGTGCCTGCTAGGTAGGTTTGATAACACCTTAATGTCCATATGATTGGATCAAAAGTCTGAAGATGTGTTTAGGACTAAGTGAATTATTTTATTCTCTAACACACCATATGGAAATCTAAATAGAAAGGAAACTAAAATAACTACTCTAACTTTATCTGACAATTGCTGTTAGCCTTACGCATCCAAATTTAGAATTTAACTAGTCCTAACCCCCTAGATGGACAAGCAGATTCATAATTCAGTGAGTTGTTGAAGATAAGTTCTTGTAAGACGTGCATTGAAGGGAAATTTTGAATTAATCAAGAGTTTAAAAGATCCCCAAATAAATAGGGAGCTGTCCCTTTCTGAAGAACTTGTCTATCTTGTACTTGATTTACTTTGAATCAGTTCTTTATTTACTATTTACTTCTACAGAATGTAAATATGCTAAAATGAAAGAACAGCTTAAACGTTCTAACCTCCAATTGGAGTCGTAGAGGTGTTTCCACTCCCTCCGTCAGACACCAAGGTGCCTCTTTCTTCAGAATCAATATCCTTCTCTGGTTTTTCAACTTCAACCGTTGGATTTTTCACCAACGAAAGCTTGCAAAAATGATATGCACTCGTCCTAAATGCAAGCAACGGCTTTCTGATGCCAAAAAATAATAGCTCAAGAACATATACCGAAAATTCGACATCGAGGATAAAGGAACCAAAAAATACAGAACTCAAACCTTGACAGGCCACTTTCTTCAACCTCCCACAATTTACAGGTCCCATCTCGGCCTTGACTGCATCCATAACAAGCACTCCCATAAATTTTCCTCAAAGAAGTCACATAAATAATTCCCTACCCACGCCTAAAATACAATAAGGGAATAAACCAATTTGTGCACCTGACAACTCGGTCCCCAATAGAAGAATTGGTAGCAACAGAATACACGCCAGAAGCTCCACCATGAGCCCTAACCAAAAAAAAGAAAAAAAAAAGAAAAGAAAAGGGTCCAATTTCAACACAAATTCTAACAAACATGAGACACATGCCCTTAACCAAACGAAATACAAATCATGAAAGGTTATCTGCTTATCGCAAAAGAGCGGCAAGAGAAGCTCTTCGGGAACAAACTTAAGACTGGGTATTTTAACTCGATGTAGTAGAATTGAGGAGTAAATTAAAACTTGTCCAGACTTAGGGTAAACTTACAAACACTGTCGATTTGGGGGGTATATAGTTAAAAGGGCCATTTGCACTTCAATACCCAAAAGCTGCCAAATTGAGATTAGTTTGACAATTTGATACATCAAAGACCTAACTCGGTTCCTCACTTTCTCCAAACTCAAAAAAACATCAATTTGCTAAGAAAATTTGTTTCCCATTCACTTTCCTTAGTTGATATCCTTTAACAAAATCAACATCAACTATTTTCCACTATGGGGGTATCAAATTATTAAAATAGAACTTCAGGGTATCGCCAAAATTCAAAAAAGATTAAACTTTGGGGTGTTAAAGTGCAATTAACCATAAAAAAACCATCAAGAAAATCAAAGCAATTGAGAAGAGGGTTGAGTACCAAGTCGAGGACAGTGTTCGATGCTGCACCGTATCCCAAACTCGAAGTTCTCCATCGGCAGCGCTGGAAGCAACAAAGTAGGGTTTTTCTGAGGGGAAAAAAAGAAGAAGAAGAAGAAGAAGAAGAAAGAGAGACTGGGTCGGATTGAGATTGGATTAGACAATGATTTACCCAGTGAAGAGAAGAGGTCTCGAGGAGTGGAAGCATGCGTCCATGACGGAGGCGCGGTGGCCACGGAGGACGGCGATCGGATCCGGTGGAGGCCGTTTCGCGCTCATTTTTTGATTGCAGAAACCCTATAAAAAAATGGAAGAAGGAAGATGGTTTCTCTAGTTGAGGAGCGTAGAAATGGGGAAAGGGTTTAGGGATGGAAAATGCTAGAGCATTAGGGCTCACATTATATATTTTTTTTAATTCTCATGTGGGCCCGCAGCACTGTAGTGAAAGAGGGGTGTGGTATGACTGTAATGCCACCCTTTAGAGATATTATTATTATTATTATTATTATTATTATTACATATTGGTCCCTTCCATCTTTAATATTTTTAAATTTGCCCCTAAAATCATTGAAATTTTATTAGTTATTACGAATTAGTACCCCCATCAATTTTTCTATCCAACTGCTAATACCGTTTGATTTGTTGTTAATTACACATAGTAAATTATATTTCTAGCCCTAATTAGGTCAAACCATCATTTTACTTTTTGTGAAAGCATAAGATCATAAGGTGATGTGTTTTTTTTTGTCAGTCAAACCGAATGTTCAAGCTGGATGAGTTTCTGGTTATGTACGGTAAACTTGAGATTGAGATCATTTGGAAGCAAGATGCAATGGTTGGAGAACGCCCACCACCCCCCTACCCCTCGAAAACCCACAAACCGAAAAAAAGGAATCTTCTAGACAAATTAACATTATTCTTCTATTATGAATGGCTTGAAAGTAAGGGAAAAAGGGTCATAGTAAAGAAAAATTGCTGTTCTCTGCAGCCCCTCAGATGCCTAAATTGGCCTCTTGATGAATGATGGATCTCTCATTATGTGCACATCAAGGCTTGATTAGAGGCAGTTAGGCTAGCCGTCAATGGATAGGTTTAATGTCAATGAAAACCCTTAAACATGGGTTTTAAGGATCTCGGATGATTTACGATAATCTAACCAAAGATATGAGCTCGTTCATCATTTTACCGAGCTCAAATGATATTATTTACCAAGTCCGAGTTCAGTCTGGATTCGCGACAGAATCATGACCTTTTTGCTACGCTTGTGGTTTGATGAGGTTATACAATTGCCTTTGAGTTAACTCTCTTTTTGTTCTTGGGTTTCATGGGAAGTGTTGATTGGTCAACATGATAGCCGAGCTAATGTGTAGTGGAGGATGCACAAA
>NC_033802.1:9437380-9438283 GCF_001876935.1 Asparagus officinalis
CTATTATCTAGAAATAAAAATATAACATTATAAAAACTATAATATGTAATGGGAATGCATTTGATAAAACTTTTTGCTAGAAATTTAAATGAGATTTTAATGTCCAATGAATTAATTAAAATTGTTACTAAGTTATTTAGTTTTTTGGTCTTTGGGCTGCAAGTTTTGTGATTTATAAAGGGCGGATGTAAAATTATGCATGAATGTACATGTAAATTTGTAAACGAGTTGCATCCTTGGAATGTGAATAGATCCGCCCCCTGCTAATGTGCACTTGGCAAGATCTTGTGGGGTCAAGTGCTATGAAAGAGTCATATGCACAAGTGAAATCGAAAATTCAATTTGAATTAATCACTATGATTGATTAGAAACTTCACTTTATTGATCTCAATAAAACTTAAAAAAAAGTCCAAGTGACATTTTTAAAGTTCAATCGGTTATCTTAAATCGACCAACCTTAAGAAGAGGATTTTTGCAAAATTTTACCTTTTTAATTATGGTAGTCGATGTTAGTTATTAAACAATTCGGAAAATTTAAGAAATATTTAAAATTCACGTGTGTATCTAATCGAATACTATTCTAAATTTAATACTATTCTAAAAATGTGAAGGGTGTAAATTAAAACTTTTCTCTCAAAAATGCCCTTCAATTTGTAGGCATGATTTTAAAAGTATTCTACGTATTATTAGGGTATTTATGTAATTTTGTGTCTCCACATGATAATCCCGTACATACAAAACCACATGTACATAATTAATATGGTAAATACTGGTATTAGATTTTCATATTAAATATAAGATATCTTGAGCGGTTTAAAATTGGGTAATGGGTAATAAGATAGCTATGATTCGTAAGTCATTACATACGTTAGTATGTAATCATATCTATCATTAATTAGGATA
>NC_033802.1:9438293-9503548 GCF_001876935.1 Asparagus officinalis
CTCCTCTTCCAATGCTTGAACAACTGTTTCTCTCTCAATTCCATGGCCAACCAATAAAGCCTTTTATCCTCCTTATATGTTCGAACAGCGCAGTCCTCCTCCTTCCTCTTTCAAGCACCGCATATGCAAGGAAATGAGTCAATGCTTTTGGGGAAAAGAACTTGATTTTAAGTAGGATCGATCAGGTATATATAAAGCATTGCCTTCTAATTAGTATTTCAAAATATTATCTCGTGTAATCATAATTTTCTTCTTGATGATTAGAGAAAACTAAATCTTTCATTCGGAAGATGATTGTGTTTTTTTGATTTATTTGACTACGGATCATGAGCTGATCATTGTTATTGTTGCGTTGTGACTCAAATACTCAATATTGTTGGGATTGTGCCTTTGATTCTTTGTAGAACTTCATGAGAATTAGATAGGGTTAGAGATCTATCATGATTAGGAGTTTGGGTTCCATCATGACTAGGAGTTTGAATCCTATTATAATTAGGAAGAGGGTAGAGAGAAGATGTAGTAGAGAGAGAGAGCTAATATTCTTGTAATTTAGGGTTAGCAGAGAGTGTAGCATGATTCAAGAATATTGTGCGAGAGACGAGTGTTTCGTGATATTTATCCGTGCAAAAGATTACAAGGAGTGGGCTTTGGAGAGAATATGAGAGTTGATTATGTATGTGAGGTTAAGAGATTGAAAGATAAGAGTTGAGTGGTTACTCTTGTAGTTCTCCCTGATACATAGTAAATTTATTGTATTGTTGCCCTGTGGACGTAGGTCGAAGTTGGTCGACCGAACCACGTAAATTCCGGTGTTCTGTTTTTCTTGATTGTGATCGTTTTATATCTTGTTGATTCTGGGTTGACTTCGGAGCTGCGCATATTGTAGTAGGCTGGGAGAGTAAAATTCCCTAACAAATATGATATTTTTGGCAGAGGCTGCAGTCCATAGGAGTCCTTTATCTTGTGGGATTGTGGAATAATACATGAATTCAAATTTCTATTTTGACAAGGATAAACTGTTGATATTGTGGGCTTCGACTCTTATTGGTCTTTAGAACATGCAGATTTCTATTCCCACTAGAACTCTTATTTTGTAGGTAGCAAGGAGTTGGGTCTTCAAGGCTATATATGTACAGTCTTTCAAGCCAATTAAGAATCATCAATCTACAGAGCACCAATCAAGAAGAGAGAGTTCTCTTGTGAAGTCTATTTGATATTTTTCTCTTTTTGTTCCTTTATTTTCAGAGAGATTATATTAGGCTTTAGAGTATTTTAGGGATCGAGTGATTGAGAGATTCTCCTTGGTATTGCTCAAATTTAATAAAGCTATTCTCCTACTTCGCTCATGAACGTAGGCTACAAGCCGAACTATGTATATTTTTGTGTTTATGTGTTCTCGATACTTTTAGTGCTTTCGTGTGATTGATATTAGTTTATCTTGGGGATTTGTCATAATAAATTGGTATCAGAGTCCCCAGCTATCAATCGGACGAGAAGATGATGACAACTACTATGAAGTGATATATTAATGTACAACCCCGTGAATTTGAATGTTATATGATAAATAATAATAAATATATTATACGATGATAAATAATATATTTTGATGTTTGAGTATGCTAGGAATTGATTTGAGATCAATTCAGTGTATATTTGTAAGTGAAACAGAGAAACATGCACGAAACCATGTGATAAGTCACTGTTAAGTCGACTTACCTTAAGTCGACTCATAAGTCGACTTACGGACTGTTTCAAGTTTACGCTTGTTCTAGTTCGGGTCGGTTTTGGTCTTTGTTTTAGGCCAAGTTTATACAAGTATTTATACTCATTGAAACCCTAATTCATATAGCTTTTACCTGAGTTTAACAACAGTCTTTCTCCTCTCTCAAACCCTAAAAAATTCGTGAGTTCTTGGGGAAGTTCTTGGAGAGGTTCTCGGAGAAGAAGTCTTGATTTGTGTTCGTGAATCGTGTGGTGTTCTGCTCGTGTGTGTTTGAGGGATTCAACACGACTTTGAGGCAAGATTACTTGCATCCAAACCTATCCCTTAGTTAATAATTGTTTGTTTAAGACTAAACGGTTGTTTTATATGTTAATTTCTTAACCCGAGATGTTTAAAAGGATAAATCTTTGATGTTAGATCTTTATCGGATGTTAGAATTTAAGTTTTCTTACTGTTGGTTGTATTTTCATGATCATAATCCACAGGATGCTTAATTTCTCATTTTTAACTTAATAATCATGCTAGTTTAGATTTAATTCATGCATAATTTCTAGTTTGATGTCAAAATTTATTTTCATGCTTATTAATCATGTATTAAACCTTGGTTTCGTGATACCCAATTAATCTAAACATGTTTAAATAAAGTTATACCTCTGTTCACACTAGTGGAAAAACCGGCATCGTTGACGGGCATTCCCGTCAGGAATGATTAAAATCCCGTCGGCGATAAGTATCCTTGACGGCACCCCGTCAAGGATATGCCGTCAGCAATAGTCCCGTTAGGGAATAAGTATCGCTGACGGGTCCCCGTCAGTAATACATATTACTGACGGGGCCCCGTCAGTAATACATATTACTGACGGCAACAACGCTAACGGCGTACGCCGTCAGTGATAATGAGGCATCGCTGACGGGGAACCCGTCAGCGATGTACATAACATCGTTGACGGGTAGCCCGTCAGCAATAGGTATCGCTACATTCCAAAACATCTCGAAATATATACAATCCAACTTTTGACATTGTCTCTCATCCAATCAATTTTCACAAACATTCGAAATATGTACATTCAATTTTCATGATAAGTTCTAAATCCACAAAAATTTCCACAACAAACCATACACGTATATCATAGTTCTAAATCCACAAAAATTTCCACAACAAACCATACACGCATATCTTAAGTTCTAAATCCACAAAAAATCCCATAACAAACCTGTACACACATATCATAAGTTCTAAATCCACAAAATTTTCCACAATAAACCATACACGCATATCATAATCTCCAATATACAAACATGGGTTTAGGATATAACTCACTAAGATAGGTCATCCGCCCTATCCATGTCATCGTCCGCGGCGCCACTAGCGGCTCCCTCCCTCCAATCTAACAAAAAAAAAATTTAAATTTAGAATCACATAATATTGTGTGTAATCATGTTTTACATATATATAATAAGTATACCTGTCTGCTACTCTCTCCACTACCAGTAAATGCCTTTTGAGTGGCCAAGAAGTTCATAATCTGGCTTTGCACCCGAGTAGGAACCCGCATTCTACAAGATTTCATTATTTGCCTAGAAACCATCGCAAAAGTAGCAGTAGGCTGGATCACTCGCATAAGCTCCTCTTGAATATCCTCCCACATCTCTTCGGGAATCTGACCATCTAACATATTCATCACAGAGGAAATAACCTGTATCGCCTGTTGAGTGTAATCCTCGTGCGGCATGTAAGAGGGCTCCAAGGGCATAGTCGATGGTGTTGAAATCGGCGGAGACTGGAATTGTGTAGACATCCTCTGAGCTCCAACTCCCATCCACCTGGTCCTCCCCTTTTTGGGAAGTTCACAAACTAAATGGCTCACATTATAATTCTGCTCTCTAGTCAGGGGCTCCTGGCTCTGTGAAACAACCTCAGAATATGTGTTTTCCAGAGCTTCCTAAAAGACAAAAAAATAAATATAAGAATTGACATTTCAAAAATAAAAGATATATTTACCTGAACAAGTAAAATAAAAGATAAAGTATGCATGCATCTTCCTTAACACATTCACACATATAATAATGTTTATTGAGGAATTTAGATGCTAGTGGTTATGACATGCTTTTCTCTAGTAACCAGATTTAAATGATTTAAATGAAGGTTTTGTATTATGCTTTAGGAAGTTGATTGTTAAATATGTCGTTTTTATCTCTTTTACTTGTGAATATATTTATGATCCTATGTGAATATATAAATGAAAATGATAAGTTGCACAAGTCTTTTGACCAAATGTTGTGGATATTCTGCAATCATTAGCTAGATAGGGGCAAACATCCAATGATTGCTGTGTAACCGACTTTTTCTGCTCTGTATACTTGATGTTAAACTGTTAATCATCTTTTTGAAATTTGTGTTTAGATCACAACTCTTTTCTGTAGTTATTATGAACCTTCTTCACTTTTGTTCAGTAATTTTATAGTGGAACGGCTGTTTTAAAACATCACCTTTTTTTTTTACCCTGGGACTTGACCGATCATAGTTGCATTTTATGTTATACTGTTGTTTATAGGGAATCATGCTCCTGTATCAAATGTGTGGTACTAAGTAGGCAAGAACTTAGTTTCAGGAAAACGTAAATATGCACTCAGTCTTAGACCTGTACTAATTTATTTTATATTACTCTATGAAATTGGTAAAACTCAAGACGCCCTTATGTTTTCATGTGTTTCTCCTGCACTGCTCTGTGTGTGTGTGTGTATTTTGTAATGCTAATGCTGTTTGTCATTTCTCCTGGCTATCCAGGAGTAAAAAACCTTTTGAGAAGTAACACACAGTCAACTGAACTAATGAATGTAGTTTTCCTTGATCTTTGCTTTGAAGTGAGGTTGCTCTTATTCTTTTTTTCATACCGGAAATTTGAAAATTTTAACAATATGTCTTTTGCCCAGTGCTTATAAGGGAAAAATCCTCAGTTATTTTAGTTTACATTTTGAAACCATCAAGCCTGATTTTGAAATATGCCACTAATATCTCCATTTTTGTGCAATAAATAGGTTCAGATTGATGGATTCATGGTTCTGGTGCAGCATATAATCAGATCATATATATGACTATGAATCTGACCATGAAATCGATTGTGAAATTGATTCTGATCCAGTCATTAAATTGAACAGAACATGCAATCTGATCTGATATCTCATCTCGCTAACTTGGAATAAAGAACAAAAGATAAAGAGAGCCATTGATATTGGATTGGATCCCATGACAATTTGGAATGCTGTTTTACAAATGTAGGGGATCCCCATCTTAGATACTAATGATTCAATATTTACCATGTTTTAAGAATTGACCATTCAAATATAAAAGATATATTTACCTGAACACATTCACACATATAATTCATGTATGATAATTAAGATGACCAAAAAGACGAGTGCAAACAATAAATTCCCAAAAAAAAAAAACAGATGATAATTAGTTAACCTGCATTTTCTTGGCCAATTCTAGCTTTTGTTTCCTACTCTCATCGTCATCGTACCCCTTCTTAAATTGAACCATCGTCCTCCTCTGCAGTTCTGGTAGCGGGATAAAGGGAGCGTTCTGAGATTTAAAAATATATTTATTAGTTTTATTTATCAAATATTCTATGAAGCAGAGAGAATATATATAGAAGATTAAAAGACTTTATTTACCGTTGTCCTACAAAATTGATCCTCAATCTGGGCAAATGAAGTAGTCCCCGTATGATGATCATAATCTTTCTTCCATCGATTTTGTTTATTTCTCTGATATTTTTTCTTCAACATGAACAAAGAGAAGTTTAGTACAAGCTATAATATACAATGAAATATATCACTAGTTTCAGATAAATAACTTGATGATAATTAACTACTATACATATTTACCCGGTGCTCCTCTTGGCCCCACAATACTATAAGTGCAGCTAAGTGCTCAGGCTCAACCCTCTTATCTCGTTTGTATATCCTCTCCCAGTTGTGAGTGAAATAATCAACGCATTTCTTCTTTAACTCATGTCTCCACTCCCTAAGAGAATGCTTGAACTTTCCCGTGTATCCAAATAAAAATTTCCACCCTACGGGATTGTCTTCGATGTTGAAATATATCTAAAAATTAAAATATAGTTAAGCATGGACAATAATTGACAGAATTGAAAAAAAATTGTGCTAAATAGAAGTATTTACCCAACAATCTTGATATATACTATCCAGGACATGAAATGGCTGCTCCTCAGCCTCGTAATAAGGATTCACATTATCACTCCTCCGTATCAAGCATCCAAGGTATGAGCTAAAGTTATTAGCCCATTGTTCGGTTGGAATCCCATTGTGTCCCCATCTCACAATTGTGCGAAAACCATCCGGGGATAACTTCTTTTTAAAGTCACTTCCTTGGCGTCCTTTTTTCTGGTAAAGTTTTTCTCCTACAACAACAAAAAAATAGATATATTAATACTTTTATTTAATCCCTCTTAAGCTCTTAGAATTTACCAAAAAAGGAAGAAGAAAAATATTAAGGAAAAGAGAAACCTGAGAATATTATGTTTATTAGATCTAACTCAGAATGAAATTTTTTGATCTAACTCACCAAATCTTTGTCTGATTTCATTTTTTGCATCAGATAAAATCTCATTAATCTGTGGGCCCCATTCATCCAATCGTTTTTTAGCAAGCATGTATTTTTCTGTATGCTTGAGTCTGTACCCATCTGCACATGCTGGTAAAGGCCCGCGCTCAATCCCGGTAATATATGCTCGAAGGATCACTGGAGGATCTGCATATAATGGTACGGTAATGGGCTCTTCCTCACCCTCACCTAAAAGAAATAAATTATCATTGTGCATATATCATGAATAAAAATACTGAAGTTAAACTAAGATATACCTGACATCTCTCCTGAACTCGGTGGCTCTTCCTCGGTGGATTGGTCTTGACTGGGGTTAGCTTCGAATAACCTCCTGTTAATGTTTTTAGACATCTGCAAGTTGAATAAACATACAAATTAATATATTATAGATGCAATTTGGCTTGGCGAAAATAAAAACAATATGTATTGTTGCGTTACTAAAATTTTCATTTCACATCAAGTTTGTAGGCATCTGCAAGCTGAATATACAAAATAAGATATTACATATTTATATCGTCCAAAAGGTAATTGAGATACATCGTAGTGATATTAAAGTTTCATTTTACAATTTGCAAACTAAAAAAAGTTACATGAAGACCCGATTACAAATAATTGTTGTTTAGCTCCTATTAATGTCTGTGACAATATTTGGAATGTCTGTCCGAGTTGTTGGAGCATCCATATCAAACACTACGTTTTGAGGGTACGAGAATTCATCGATCGCTGCATTTGGCTCATTGAAGTTGTTTATATAGCTCTCGTCATCATCTTCATTGATAGAAGGTTGAATATAAGCCATAGAATCCTTGTTCAGGACAACCCACTCGTCTTTAACCGCAAGATCTTTCACATAGAAACATTGTCCCACCTGAGATGCAAACCTGAATTTTTCATCACTATCAATTTTTTTATCGAGATTGACAATTGTAAATCCAAAGGGATCCTTTTGAGTCTTTGCAAAACACCAACGAATCACGAACATCATGTATTTATGTTCATTTGGACCACCATAGCCGTAGAATATCTCCACCACATCTTCCAACCTCCACCATAGCCGTAGAATATCTCCACCACATCTTCCAACCTTCCATAATATGTTATATGATTTTCAACAGGATTCTGATCTCTTCTGTTTGAGAAACATTCCCGTGAGAAGGTAGCCATGACATCACTATTCTGGGTGACCTTCGTATCATCAACCTCTATTGTGTGAAATTTATAACCGTTAACACGATACCCACCATATTGACATACAGTATAATAAGGCCGCTTCGCGTGAACCTTCACATCTTCTGATATTTGATTATTAAGGACAAGTTGTTCCTGGATCTAAATATAAAAAATAAGAAAACTATTAAATCAATAATTTCTAAGTTTTTTTATCAAAAACATACAAATATTGCTAAATTTAATAATACTTACTTCATTCTTCAACCAAGCAGGGAATTCCTTCATATGCCTTTCTTTAATATCATGTACAGCTATACTACCGGTAACTTCATTCTTAAGTTTTTCCTGATGTTGCCTATTAATGCAATAAATTTATTTATTATTGTCAAAATAAATATTAAAGATTAAATGGTATTCAAAACTCTTTTTAGATATTTTACCTCCGGTAATCCGAGAAGATTTCAAGATTATTTACTACGTATGCATGCGCTTGATCTAGCAATATGTTAGAATAATTTTTGTTCAGCCCGCGAGGATAGAGAACTGTGTTATCCTTATTATCAACAGGTGCTTGAAATTCAGTTTGTTCCCCTCTCATATAACGAGAGGCAAATAAGAGACACTCAGTTCTCACGTAACTTTTAGGTATTGAACCTTCTGGTCGAGCTCTATTCCGCAATTGGCGCTTCATTGAACCCAAATATCTAAAAATGTTAATTAATCAGATATATATATAAAAGATATTGACATTTAATAGATATAAATATTGATAGGTAACGATTAAAAATATCTAAATACTAACATCTCTATTGGATACATCCAACGATAATGGACTAGTCCGCCTATTGCAGCCTCCTCAGCGAGATGTTGTGTAAGATGAACCATTATTGTGAAAAAAGATGGAGGAAAGAACATCTCCATTTCACACATTGTTTCTGAAATAATTTCTCCAAGTTTCTCAAAGTCACGGTCGTCTATAACTTTAGAACAAAGATTTCTGAAAAATCCACAAAAATCAATAATAACCTTCACTGTTTTTTTATCCTGCATAGTACTGCGTAGTGCCACAGGTAGCAGTTGATGAAGAAGCACGTGATAATCATGAGTTTTAAGTCCTAATATTTTCCTTTCTTGCACCTGGACATTATTCGATATGTTTGCGGAATAACCCTCTGGTAACTTTATTGATTTGAGGACTTGACAAAATATTTGCATCTTAACTTTCGACATCGTAATACGAGACGCAGGCAATTCTAATCTGTCATTTCCGATAATTTTTGCCTGCAGTTCCTCTCTAATATTCAAAGCAGTTAGATCTTGACGAGCTCGTAGATCATCCTTTGATTTATTAGCATCTTGCAACAGTGTGGACAAAAGATTATCACAAATATTTTTTTCAATGTGCATAACGTCTAAGTTGTGACGTATTTTTAACTCTCTCCAATAGGGGAGTTGAAAAAAATGCTGAATTTTGTCCATCCTGAAGGCAATTTTACGACTTCAGCCCCATCACTCACCGCTTGTGCTTGTCTTTTTCGTTTTGGTATCCTTTTGTTAATACGCAAGTTCCTTACTCCAAGTAAATCTTCTTTCGAATAGCGCTTCTTTCCAAACCTGACAGCAGGGAACCTCTCAAGCAAATGTACAATCTGATCTCCACCTAATGGACGCGGAGCATCTCTCTTCTCAACAGTACCATCAAAAAACTTGCTCCATTTTTTTGTTCTGTACCTGTGTTTTATATTTAACCACCTTCTATTAAACCAATAACAAAACTTTCGACTGTGCTGCAGATAAAGACCTTTGAATTCTGGACCACGCACTGGACATGCATATGTTCCCTTTGTAGACCAACCTGAAAGATTCGCATAGGCTAGAAAATCATTAATTGTCCATAGTAAAATAGCACGTAGTCTGAAAGACTGCTTTGCATGAGTATCATATGTCATAACCCCTTCAGTCCAGAGTTGTTTTAACTCATCAATTAGCGGTTCTAAAAACACATCTATGTCATTGCCTGGTGCATGCTTGCCCGGTATCAATAATGAAAGTATCATATACGGTTGTTTCATGCAAAGCCAAGGCGGTAAGTTGTAAGGTGTTAATACAACAGGCCATGTAGACCAACCAGAACTCATTATCCCAAATGGATTGAATCCGTCGCTAGACAAACCTAGTCTAACATTCCTGCACTCATTGGCAAACGAAGGAAAAGTTCTATCCACATGCTTCCATGCCTCTGCATCGGCCGGATGTCTGATTTTACCATCATCAATACGTTCTTCCTTGTGCCACCTCATTTGCTTAGCAGTGTCTTTATTCATATACAGCCATTTTAGCCTTGGTATTAAGGGAAAATGACGCAGGACCTTTGCTGGAATCTTCTTTTGCTTAAACATAGACCTTGCTGTCCCATGTGTTGAATAATTTTTGCGTTGTACCCATCGTGATACTCCACAAATTGGACACTCCTGAAGATCTTTGTTATTTTTATAGTAGAGGATACAATCATTAGGGCATGCGTCGATTTTATTGTAATTAAGTCCTATAACGGAAACAATCTTCTTTGCGTTATCATAATTTTCTGGTATGCTCTCTTTTCCATTTGGAATGACTTTTCTCAGCAACACAAGCAACATATTAAAATATTTATCTACCATTCCACTAAGAGACTTTATACGCAAAAGACGCAGCATAAATGATAACCTGGTGAACTCGGTGCAACCCTCGTACAGATCATTTTCATTGTCGGCTATTAATTTCATTATCTGCGCCAGCTCCTCATGATCAGTCACGCCTCCAGCATTTCCTGACTCGTCAGCATCCTCGGCATAATCAGATTGATCTATATTAGGAACTGTTAACATATCCGCGAGCATCGTATGTGTATCATCTATTCTCGTATCATCTATTCTCGTATCATCTATTCTCCCACCGGAAGTACCGATATCCGCCATCAGTTCCATTTCTTCAAGACATCCTTCCCCATGAAACGTCCAATATTTGTACTCCTCATGAAATCCTGATATTAAGTGTTTCTGTAAATCACTTTTATCCACCAACGCCCTATTTTTACACCAACAGCAAGGACAATACACGACATTACTATTTAACTTCCGTGGGTCTGCCAAGGCGTACTGTATGAATTGATTTATTCCATCTTTATATCGATTATCCCTCCATCTATCAATACGAGGAATATCGATCCATGATTTGTCGGGAACTATCCTCATAGATATGTATGATATTAAGCATATTAGGTAATGTGAATTTTTATTAGTAACGCATCAAATTAAAGGTTGCGTGATATTAACTTTCTTCACGACATCAAGGAAATTTTAATTATAATATCGGAGGGAAAATTACCACCAGAACATAAATTATGTGGGAGTAAAATCTAACGCTCATATTTAAAATAAGACAATTTAACGGCTGTCATAGGAAATGGACCTATCCCATTAGGAATATAGTAGTGTCTACAACTACCTTCATCATCTTTATGCGTTTTTATTTCTTAAAAATTTCAGTAGCACCTACCCGCTGTTCTCCGAGTACACTATGCGGATGTTATAATGCGTATCAATCATCGATAATAGATCGATTATAGATCAAACGCAAAACAATATACGCTTATTGTACACGGAGAACAATGCGGTACGTGTTATCAAAATTTTTAAGGAATAAAAATGCATAAAGTATACAAAGATAGACGATACACTACTGTATTCCTAACCTGTACGAGAAGGGGACTCCTCCCCGGACAGATCTAATAATTATTGCAGTGTTTATATCATGCTCCTGAACATAAATCACGTTATTCTTTTTTAGAGTAAAAAGTATTTTCACATGCCAACTAAGAATTACATGAGTTTTATATAGAAGAGATTCACACTCAACATTATTAGACGGGAAAACTAAAGGGTAACGACTTTCAATTCATAAATCATGCTAAGTATGATAACACAATAAAAACTTGTAATGTATGTAACTAGGAGATCGAAAAAGATATATATTTCTTGAAAATTGGGTGTCTTCGCTCAGTGCGGTGATCTTTCCTCTTTTTTTTTGACAAAACTGGGCGTCGGGTCTTGCCAGATTGATTAACTAAGGAGAATTACTCAAGAGACATCGGATATAATCATTGAAAAATGCATAACAAAAGTTGATTCTCATTAAGAATTGCAGAGTTATATATTTCTTGAAACTGTTTAACACAAGCAACAATAAATAGATGCACGTTTTAGGGGCTTGTTTGATTTAGACTCAAAAATAGCTTGAAAATTATTAGCCTACCCAAATTAGTTTAGAAATACTTATTGTATGATGAGATGAGCACCCCCTGCCTAATTTCCTTTGTCCGAGGTCCATAAGATGGCCTACTCGGCTTTAAATAGTTTTGCATACATTTAAAACCCGATCAATGTAATATCAATGCCTATTTTTTGTCAACTGCGAAAAATCAAACAGAAGACCAAAAGATTACCGGCTGCGCATCTAACTGCAATCCAAGAAAATGTAAGCCTCTTCTTGGACCTCCTTGCAATGCAATCCAAGAAAATTCAAATGTTCAGGATAAGAAACAACAACGAAAACCTAAAATCAGCAACAAAATTGTTTTAAAAAATTTGAAGAAAAAAACAAGCGAATCATACGGGCCGGAATCGACGATGAAGGTATTGACAGAGACCTCAGGCCGAACCCTGCTGGTTCGACGTCAGCGCTAGCAACTCGGGGGTGCGTACAGCGTGCGCGAGCTCCAAGGTCGATGGTGAGCTCGGTTCCACGGCCGGTGGAGTCGAAGAGGGGGAGGGGAAGGTGATGGCTCGGGCAAGGCCGGCCTCGAGGGCGAGGAGATCGCCGGCGTCGAGCCGAAAAACTGAGAGTGGGGAAGTCGTTCGCTGAGCTGAGCGGCGGCGATGAAAACTTAGGGTTTTTCTCCGATGAAAATTACAACGCGACTTTATATAACTCACATCGCTGACGGGAATCCCGTCAGTGATGTTTTCATCGCTGACGGCAGAGAAGAAACGCTGACCGCAACGTCGTTGATGGGAATTCCCGTCAGTGATATAAACAACGCTAACGGGAATTTCCCATCAGCGATGTTGTCGTCAGCAATAGTCCTATTTCCACTAGTGTCATGTTTTTATTTCATCACGCATTCATAATTACGTTGGTAGTATATGAAATAATTAAGAAAATTGACTAATTTGTACGTAAATCCTAACACGTATAATTTAAGGGTTTAATTTGTGTTGTAATGATCTTTGTTAAATAACTATCAAGTTTATAATCATTCCTATGTTCCATGTTAATTAGAACGAGTTTTGTTTGAGATATACCGCAAAAAAAAACATCGAAACAACAAACTAAAAGTCGACTAAGTTGACTTGCCATAAGTCGACTTATGCCAGACATAAGTCCACTTATGGGCAAAATTCTAGACCGTTTCTAGTTTGCGTTTGCACTATTTTAAGACGCGTTCGAGGGGTTCGAGCCGTACTTTTATACATGTTTATTCACGAATATATAAGTACAGTGTTGTTAGACATACATGAGTATCCCGAAGAGGAGTATGACATGTTTTATTCTGCTTATATTGGAATTAGAGATTGTTAATTCATAGCTCAGTACTACTTGGGGTAGTACGCTGATATACTTATTGTACAGGCAATTGAGTCAGATTTTTGGAGGCTTGATTTAGCAGTCCGTCCCGCACTAGGGTGCGATGAGGCTCGTGAGCCATATTTCTAGGATGCCTATTTGGTAGTCCGTCTTGCACTCATGTTACGCACTGAGTTATGATAAGACTAGTGAACCATATTTCTAGGATGCCTATTTGGTAGTCCGTCCTGTACTCATGTTACGCACTGAGTTGCGATGAGACTAGTGAGCCGAGTATACAGTTAGGATGCCGACTAGGTAGTATGTCCCGCATGATACTATGATGAATCATAACTTGCATGGATTTACATGGTGACGATTTCTTGATAGCCTGAGTCCATGGCGGATGCCAGTTATGCATAAGACTCATAGCTGAGATATAATACCGAGATACTTTGCTCTTGAAAGTATACAAGATTATATGTTGGTATTTATTCTATCTCCCCGGTGATAGTGGAAGATATTATAAATATGATGTATTATTGTCTTTATTTTTTTTACTATTTTCTTTATTTCTTAGTTTGAGGTCAATAATTAGCGATTCACAATTTGAGACATATGGTATATACATGAGGGTTTCCTTGTTTGGATTATTTTGCTCGATGTATTATGTCTCGTGTTGTGGATTTCTAGTTATTGATTTCATTTAGATTATTTATCTCTAATTGGTATTAATGTTTAGGCATCTATAATTTGAGACATATGGTATATACATGAGGGTTTCCTTGTTTGGATTATTTCGCTTGACGTACTACGTCTCGTGTTGTAGATTTCTAAATATTAATTCTACTTAGATACAGAGAAAAATGATCTAGGTAGACTATGCTTAATAGATAGAGCATAACACAAGGGTAAAATAAACAATCTACACAAGTGATAGGGTAATATGATGAGCAATACACAAAGGCGATATAAGATATGAAAACAAGAATAAGAACGCCAATGCAATCACAAACAAAACGATATGATCACGGAGTTCGGTCTAACCACTTGACCTACGTCTCCGCTCCTCACCTCGAGGAGATCTCCACTATCACAACCGGGTTTTCTACGTTCACCCGAACAACGTTTACACCTCACAATACAATCACTATGTAATCACACCTCACACACTAAGTGTTGGTCCTAGCCCGTGTCCTCCTCCTCAAGTGCTCGGTTACAACCTCTCCCTAGGCACGTCAACCGACGCTACTCCTCTTGGATTCGACCCCATCTCTCACCACACACTTCTCTCGGTGTACGAGTGTATTACAAGTGAATCCTCACAATTAGGCTCAATACAAAGTGTTTGTTCTCTACAATGAATGAGAACGAATTATAAGCTCACTCTCTAAGTTACACAATCCCACAACCCAATTATACTATGAATGTAAATACAATAAGCTCAATGGTTGTGTGTGTACAAAGAGATAAATAAAATCAACTAAACTAAACTCAATATAAATCTAGCTTATGGAAATTATAATCAAAATAATAAATTGCTAGATGAGTTTAGAAACACTTCTCTAAAGATGACAAGAGAGTGGGAGAAGAGTGAATGCTCAAACACCAAAGGATGATCTCCACTTGCTCTTGTGAAATTTGCTTCACAAACAAAACTCTTAAACACTCTTTTAAACAAACACAAAACACCCTTAAACTTGTTGAAACAATTCTCTTAGTTAGGTTGAAAGAGAACATGAGAGCAGCAATAGGGTATATATACCCACTTGAAATCTCAGTCAAGAAGCCCAAATAAAAGACAAAAACAGCCCCAGCAAACAGCTCAGAGAAATAGCCGTTGAAGTCCAACGGATCTATTGTCGGTCGACCGGAAATTTTGTCGGTCGACCGACGGAGAGCAAAACACGAAGAAGCAGTTCTGGACCATCGTCGGTCGACCGGTGCGGTCGACCGATGGAGCTTTCGGTCGACCAGACCGGTCGACCGACAGACTTTCTGTTGCCCAGTGATGAAAGATCAAATGATCGGTCGACCGGTTCGGTCGACCGAAATCTGATACATAAAAAATCTGATCTGCTGATTTTAAAAAGCTATTTAAAAATATCAAATAAATTCTAAAAAATATAAAACTTTGGGGAATGATTGTAGACATGATAATAAACATGCTACAGTGACTGGTTATCAGAAAAGACCTCCCAAATAAAAAATATCATCATTTTACAAAATAGTCCAAAACATAAAAATATGAGATACTTGAATTTTGATGTTTTGACATAAACCAACTTTTGAAACTTTGTGAAATAATTTTATAGACTTAGTAAAACATGTATAAACTGATATTAAAGTCTATAAACTAATAAGACAATATTTTCACAGGATTACATATTCTATGCTATAAGTACTAAAACACAATAGAGTATGTAATATCATAAAAATCAAAACACATAAGCTTGATCTTGATCTTCATTGAGCTCAACTTGGTACACGTTGCGGATGAAGCTAAACTTGGATCTTGAACTTGAATTGTACGATGCTTCACTCCACAATTCCGCCAACCTCCTCTTGATATGATCATGTAGGCTTAATCCATCTAACCTCCAACAACGTTGTTTGTCTATAATACATAAGAATGTACAAACACTAGACAAACAACATTAGTAGTAAATTATTTGTAAATCATCATCAAAACAAGAAGGCCAACACCCCTAAGGGCGGATGGAGGTAATCTTGATGTAGCACTCTGACGCTCTTGTCGTTGTTCTTTTTGTTATTTTTTTTCTTCCAGGCAGTACAGAGGTACAGAGACTCACATGATGATAGAGTTCTTGTATAGTCACCGTCACATGAATTTTAGAGACTCCACAGTAGATTTATTTTATTCAGACATTAGGGTTTTATTTTTATATTGTAAAGGCAGTGTGCCTTAGTACGATTCTAGTTGATTCATATTGACATTCTCATTATTTCAGTTACCAGATGGGTTACAGTTGAGACATGATTCTTTTATTTATGAGTTATCTTTTCTATATCATGACTATTACGTTCATTTCTATATTTTGCCTATTTTGTACCTGCTTTTATTTGATTCCACTAGAGGATATTACTGTGATTGGTGAAACGTATTTATACACAGTGTGGGTGCATGGCAGATTTGATATTTTTGGGTTCATCTTGGACTGTAGCCTTGTGTAAAACTAGTGGCGTCACAATTGAAAAGTTTTATGGTGATACAAGTTTTAGCCTTTGGCAAGTTTGGGCGATTGCTGTGTTGACACAAAGTGGATTGAAGAAGGCTTTGCTTGGAAGTCAAAGAAACTGGCTACAAAGATAGAGGAACATTAGAACGAGTTGAATGATAAAGCTCTCACAATGATCCATTCATGTTTGACAAATGAAGTTTTGTAAGAAGTTCTCATAGAGAAGACAAACACTTATTTATGGTCTAAATTGGAGGATTTGTATTTGACGAAGTCGCTCACTAATCGCCTACTCTTGAAGCAGTGTTTGTACACACTCAGAATATCAGAAGGAACTCCCATCAAGTCTCATATTGGTGAATTTAATTCTGTTATTACAGATTTGAGTAAGATTGATGTTAAGATCGATGATAAAGATCAAACCCTATTGTTATTGTGTTCTTTGCCGCCTTCCTACATGCACTTCAGGGATAATATGATTTACAATCAAGATTCTATTGGTATCAAGAACGTCAAAGATAACTTGTTGAATAAACATAAGATCGACTAAGAGCTAACCACAAGCGAAAGTGACGATAAAACTAATGGCTTATTTGTTCAAGGAAGATTGGAAGAAATGGGTTTTGGAGGTAACATGTATAAGTCGAAGCACCAAAATCTAACCTACATATATTACAAGAAGAAAGGGCATATCAAGACTGTTTGTTACAGATTAAAGAATAAGCATAAACATGAAGAGTATAAAGAAAAATTAAAGGAGGACTCGCTAAAGTTGATATCACTGAAGACGTAATTTTGTTAGTTATAGATGATAAAAACAGGATCATGGATGATTAGATTTTGGATTCAAGTTGTTCCTATCATATGTGTCCTAATCGGGACTAGTTCACCACTTATAAAGCTATTGATAGTAGAGTTGTTTTCATGGGGAATAATGCATCATGCAAGACTGTTAGGATATGCACAGGTTGGATTAAGACGTATAATGGAGTTATCAGGACTTTGACTAATGTTAGGCATGTTTCATATTTAAGTAAGAATCTCATCTCTTTGGGCACTTTTGACCGCCTTAGGTGTAATTTTTTAGGTGAAGGTGGAGTTCTTAGGGTTAAAAGGCTCTTTTGTAGTTAAGAAAGGAAAGAAAATTTTGATATGATGCACTAAAATACCCACTCACTATGTACACATGTCTAGCAAAGTTTATAAATGCTCTATTTGCGGTCGTAAATACCGTCTTGCAAAATTTTGATATGATGCACTAAAACCGACAAAATCTGCTACTAGTTCTTGTTGTGCATCCCATAAAGTTTCCTCATCACACACACATACTCATGAACCTATTGTTCATCATAAGCATGCTCATCTGTTTAAGTATGACTATTATGGTAGGTTTGGCCATTTGACAAAATTTTATTTTAATCTACAAAAAGTTTCGAATTTGCCAAATACTTCAAATATACCACGTTTGTTTAATCATGTTTCTCGTGCACATTCATATGGTCAACAAAAATAAATGCATCTATTTTATTGTACCTATTGCAATAGAATGTGTTATTTGAGTAATTATTATTATGACCGATCACGTGCACTAAATGCGCCCAAATAAGATCATAACCCTAGGACATTAGATTTAATTGATAGGGTCATGTCCTTAAACTCTTTGGTATCAAGAGTATTTGGATACCAAAACATATTTGATTTCTAAAGAATAAATTTTTAGAGTTTTTATTTTTCATGCTTTCAAAGATGATTTTTATTTAATTTTTTTTAAAATTGTGGACGTATATAAAAGAAAATATTTTCACCATATTTAGAAAAGAACTTGATATATATTCATTTTTTAATATAATAAAAATGACATTTTTTAAGTTTTTTAAATGAAGAGGTTTATATTGAGCACCCCCTCCCCGGATTTATTGATCCTTTCTCCAAAATCATGTTTGCCAGGTGCTAAAAGCTTTATATGGGTTGAAACAAGCTTCAAGAGCTTGGTATGCTTAAAATTTCTTGTCAAATATAGTACAAATTAATCTTGGTTTGTTTTATCCGGAATATACTTCTTATTGATCTTTGTGGATAAAACATATATATATATTTGATATTATTTTTTTCATGTTTTTGTATAGAGGAAATGTATGTTCCTTATTTATATTGATACAAAATTTCAAAAAGTGGACATGTTTTTCAACCCTCTTTACGAGGAAAATCTTTTGTTACTTAAAAGAGGTAAATTGGGCATGTTTTGAATCATGTTTTCTTAATCATTTTTTTAAATGATGTTTTTTATGATTCTTGACCTTCATTCGGATTTTTATTTGGACTTTCATGATTTGCTTTCATTTGAAAATATCTTTTTATGATTTCATTTCATTTGATTTCATAATTTATATATATATATATATTTGGTTATATTTATGTATTGAGACACGTGTTCTTTGGTCTCTTTAAATGTGAGTTGTGATTAATATATTTTATATCTATTTGCTCACATTGTGCCTCGTTTGTGTAAAATTGCCTTAAAGCATATATTATCTTGAGTCCTTTATGTGCCTTATCTTGAGTCCTTTATGTGCCTTAAAGCATATATTATCTTGAGTCCTTTATGTGCCTTAAAGCATATATTATCTTGAGTCCTTTATGTGCCTTATCGTGATGTGGCATTTTGATAGGAGGAGTTTTTCCCTGTTTGTTTTTATACTCACCTATATTTATTTATAGGGGGAGCTTTCGCTCTCTTCATTCTTATTGTTTTCCCCATTTTGATATTAACAAAGGGGGGGAGAAACAAGTAAATTGTGAGTATTTTGTTTTCATGCATGAGTTATAAATTGTACATTCGTTTGATATCATGCATGTCTTATATCCCTTTGTGTAGATTGTTTGTCATCATCAAAAAGAGGGAGATTATTAGGTCTCATATTTATGAGCCTACTATCTAATCTAGTTTTTGATGATTAACAAATAAATGCTAACAATATTTGTCGAGTGTTTATTCGTTTGTTAGATATTCTAAACAAAGATCCTCCGTTGGAGGTTGGTTGGAATTAAGCTTAACGACGACATCCGTTAGAGGTTGGATGGACTTGCGCCTGTTGTGCGCAGCGAAAATTTCGACAGAGTTTCTGGTGCACAATAAGAAAGAAATATCGATAAGAATTCTTGTTTTTCAAAGGGAACAAGAATCTGAAGCCCAATATCCCATCAAAGTGGGATATTAACTCTTCCTCTCGTCAGCTCTAGGACTGCGCGTCGAGGGATCCTAAAAACTATTACAATGACCACAAACTCAAATAACGTGGTTCAGCAAACTGCCTACGTCCACGGGGAAAGGATGAGGAGATCTACTATTAGAGGGAGAGATACAACTAAGGTTTACAATCACTCAATCTAAACCCTCACACAAACTCTCAAATCCCTCATACAAAACTCTCTCAAAAGGAGGTGCACAAAATCACAAAGTCGGCCTCTTTCTTCTGCTCAATCCCTCATACAAAACTCTCTCAAAAGGAGGTGCACAAAATCACAAAGTCGGCCTCTTTCTTCTGCTCCTGCGCTGCACACTCCAGCCGCCAAAAGGAATTCCCAAGCCGAATGAACTCCCGCAGCTGCCTAACAAATCTCCTCCGTGCACGCCTGTCTGCTCCCCCTTGTTTTTGCTTGCACAAAACCCTAGGAAGAGAATGCCTCGATATTTATAGGAAAGATATGTAGCTGTCTCATGCGGAAAGGAAAAAAAGCCCACACTTACAATACCACTTTACATCGGGTGGGCCCAAGGCCACGTGAACTCTTCACGTGCTTCACAATTCTCCACCTCGGTGAAGTTTTCCCAAAACTGAGCCGACACCAAACAAAACAAATGTCTCACTTGTTGTGTCCAGTACGAAGTGAAACAATTCACGACAATGGACTCAATCCATAACAAGTCGAGAACCCCAAATGAGAATGCTAACACTCTCCAAATGTCGGTATCAACTCACCAAATCGATCTCACCCCATCAAAATCCAAACCGGCTGCATCATAAATGACTGCCTACGTATCCTCTTGCCTAAGGAATCAAGCCTTACATAGTTCACCCAAATGTCCGCGAACGACCTCAATCCAATAGAAGAGTTCGCAACCCTTCTCCAATATCATCAACTCTGTGGCTGATAGCACCTCCAATGGCCTCAAACACCTCCACCTGAGGTGAACCAATGATCATATCCAATCTGCATCTATCAGCTGCACTTGAATCAAAACCCAACTCATCATCTGCATTCAAAACCAAATGATCTCCAAGCCGTGTCACCTCAGCTAGAATCCCAAACAATGCAGAATGACCTGGAGTATGTGGAAAAATCCCCACCCAATATGGAGTAGCATCAATCTCCACCTGCTGTGATACCTCTAAGGTCTGTTCAAAACTCTCCACCTGCTGAGAGTCAATTGGCTTCCTCATCGAAGCCACAACCAAAGTGACACAATCAGACCTATCTTCTATTAGAGTTTTACCTCCAATCACAGCAGTTGACAACTCTTTAATAGGATGACCCAAATATGTCGAAGGCTCAGTCCAGAAACTCTTCTGCAAACCATTGTTTTACAACAAACACCGATCCTCCTCCAGCAAGGCACGATTCTCCAAATTTGTCACTCTATCTAGCTGCCCCAAGATTTCTTTTCCAACAAAGTGTCTCACAATGCCGTGAGCTCGGCTCCAATACAGAAATAGGTCCATCTTGTACCTCCTACCAAAACCAGAATGGACAGAAATAGGTCCATCTTGTACCTCCTACCAAAACCAGAATGGAGTACCTTCACCTTTCTGTCTATCACACACTTCTTCAATCTGTTGGATACTACTAGGACTTTCTCCAAAGGGGATTTGGTTGCAACCCAAATACGCCTAGAACAGTTACCAATAAAGGAAACAAACGCCTATTACCTCCCAATGATGCCCTATTGGAAGGCCCCCAAACATCCACGTGAACTCCTCCAGAACGACCCTTAGCACGGTGAATAGAGGTGTCAAACTTCACCTCGGTCTTTTTGCTCACATCAACATGTTCACTGGACTTTAAATTGCAGGTCTTTACACCCTCTTTCAATCTATGCGAGGAATCAATACTGGAATGGTCAAGCCCTAAATGCCGCAGTCTAGTCGAATCAATAGAAGTCTGTGACGCCCCTGGGTTCACACAAGGCTGCAGTCCAAGGTGAAACCAAGAATGTCAAACCTGCCATGCACCACACCGTGCAATAACATGGTTCACCATCACAATTAACATCTATCTAGTAGAATCAATAACAGGTGTAGGTACAAAAGCAAGTAAAAGATGATACACGAAGGGCTGATGAAATGATAGTGATCAAATAAATATCTCATCATCCAACAAATGGAATACATAGTCAATGTCTGAATAAATAAACTGAAGTAGTCACAAGTCTCAAATACAAATATCTGACAAGAATAAATAAGGCACTCCGCCTTTACAAATTCTAGAATAATACCCTCAAATGTCTAACCACGCTATAGTGGAGCCCAAAGAAAATAATACATAGCTAGAAAGTAAAGCTGAACCCTAAAGTGGTCCGCTATCAACCTGCGACTCTCCGTGCTCCTGGCTCGTGACCTGAAAGGGGGAGGGACAACGAGTGTCAAAGCACTAGCGAGTAACATCACAACCAATCCCAAGGGAACAGGGCTCGTTGTATAAGAAAATACAGTTAATATATAATAGATCTAAAATCATTGATCTTGCTAAAGAGGGTTTTAGTATTTAGAAATTTACAACACGAGAATAGGTACGTCGAGCGAAATAATCCAAACAAGGAAACCCTCATGTATATACCTTATATCTCAAATTGTAAACCCCTAATCACCAAACCCGATGTTCTAATACAGGAACAATAATAAAAGAAATACAACTAATCTCAGAACACAAGCGCAGTGCCATGTCATAGCCGACATGAATATCATGCTAAAATTTGCATAAGTGTCATGTCAAAATCATGTCGTGAACTTCTGCGAGAAGGTCATATGCAGGGTTAAGAACTATGTCCGAAAACATGAACTATATATATGGTAGTATACCACTCATAGAGAAAGTGGCAAATGTCCAACACGAGGACTGAAATGGATTATAGTCCAACACGAGGACTTCTATGGATTTTAGTCCAACACGAGGACTGTGAATAGTAAAAATATCGCTATGATATATATAGTGAAGTCTACTTATATCAATCCACACTAAATTAGTGCATAAGTCCCCAAATTATACCTTCAGGTCATCTATCCTGCGTGGATACATAGTGAGGCTAAATACCAAAGTCAGATAGTCCAGGCAAACCCTCGAACATGAGTAAAACACCCAAAAATATCCAGAACAGGAAATCACAACAGACAGTGCGGCGGTCGACCGCACCGGTCGACCGCACTCTGATATGCGACTGACGGTCGACAGCTGCGACCTCGCGATCGATCGACAGAGCATCGCGGTCGACGAAAGAAACGTCGCGTGACCGAATATATTTGCGTCGACCGAAAGAACGCGCGGTCTGATGCCGGGGTCCAGTCGACCGCGCGACGATTCCTGCCGCTACCAGCAGAGTCCAGCGGTCACCGCAATGGTCGATGCGCCAGACGGACAGAAACCCAAATCTTGGTTCTGTCAACGGAAACCGAAACTAGAATTTCTTTGTAAACAAAAATTCTAATCTTGTAAGGTTCATGATATCGAAGTAAAATCCGCGAAAATTTAACTTAAAACTTTGCACCAAAGATATCCATAAAAGTATATAACAGTGATTTTACTCATCGTAACGATAAATTATTAAGGGTTTTTACCTTTCCCTAGGATTTCAGATCTAGATCCTGTTAACAGAAAACGTTGTTAGTTTTTTAAAACCAAAAAAAAAAATCCCAAATCCATATTCTATGCCACAATACTCTATTAGCTATTTTAAAATACGAATTTGGCTCCATCAAAACCAATAAAAACTCAGTTCTTGACATGAAAACGAAAGGGGTGGGGGTTGGGCGAGAAATTACTCGCCTTTGGGTGTTGACGAAAGCCCTAGATCTGCAGGAGGTTGATTCTCTACGCTGCCAATCCAAAATCCCGCTAAAAAATCCTCCAGATCTCCTCCTAAGCACCAAATCCAGCTAGGGTTTGAGATTTGAGAGATGGGGGCTAGGGTTTTGAGCCTGAGGTGAAGAGAGGCTCTCCTGGGTTGAGTTGGTATAAATACTAACTCCCTAACCCGACCCGAAACCCAAAAGACCCGAAACAAAACCACAAAGAAAACAAAACCTGGAAGCTCTCTGACCGCTGTGCGGTCGACCGCGTCGGTCGACCGCCACGGTCGACCGCGCAGCACAAAAATGCCTGCTGCTGGGCATTTCACACGCTGGCCATAATACTCGATTTCTATCACTTAAAATCACTTGTTGGGTTCTCAAACACAGATGATTACATTCATATGACATATATATGTGTATATATATGATTATTCATCACAAGGAAAATATTTACTATTAATAATTCACATATATTTATTGCAGAAATTTTCGGGGTTTTACATTCTTCCCCCCTTAAAAGAATTTCGTCCTCGAAATTCGAAAATCATGCGAACTTGAAATATGAACTCTTAGATAACCTTATAGAGATATTTACACTTAACGATCTAAAATGATAATATTCTCGCTCAAATCCTAATCTAGTGGAACTAGTACATCGGGCAAAAAATCCAAACAAGGACCCCCCCATACATATACCATGTGTTCCAAAAGATTAAAAATTAAGCGAAAGTATTCTCATCATAGCGTTAAATGTAAACATAACCAAGGATATGCACATAAGTTAAGATATGTAATCACAATGAGAATTTATTTACCTGCTCAACCAAGTGTGGGTAGTCACGACGCATGTCCTCTTCGCGCTCCCAAGAAATCTCCTCAATGCCTCCTCGGTTCCACTGAACTTTCACCAAGGGAATTACCTTGTTTCTAAGCCTCTTGTCCTCTCTGGCAAGAATACGAACCGGAATCTTAATAGTAGTCAAATCATCCTGAAGCTCGATCTCCGGTGCATCCAATACTCGCTGCTGTTCCTCATCATGCAAGTGCTTCTTAAGCATAGAAATATGGAACACGTTGTGTATACTAGACATCGATGCTGGAAGATCTAGTCTGTATGACACAGCTCCAATGCGCTCTAGGATCTGAAAAGGCCCAATATATCTCGGTGCAAGCTTCCCTCGCCTTCCGAATCGTTGTACGCCTTTCATAGGTTACCTTAAGCGCATAACCAAATCTCCAACCTGAAACTCTAGGGGTCTTCGCCTCTTATCTGCATAGCTCTTCTGCCGACTCTGAGCGGCTAAAATCCGCTCCCTGATCAAAGCTACCTTCTCAGTGGTCTGCCTCACTAGCTCGGGCCCAAGCATCAAGCTATCCTCCGGCTCGGCCCAACATATCGGTGATCTACAAGGTCTCCCATACAATGCTTCATACGGGGCCATACCGATCGTCTCTTGATAACTATTGTTATAAGCGAACTCTACCAGTGGAATATGATCCTCCCAACTACCTTGGAAGTCAATGACACATGCCCGCAACATGTCCTCCAACACCTGATTCACCCTCTCCGTCTGGCCATCCGTCTGGGGGTGAAATACACTGCTATAAGATAGCGTGCTGCCAAATAAGTCCTGAAAACTCCTCCAAAAGTGTGAAGTGAAAACCGATCCTCGATCTGACACGATCGTGTCCGGTACTCCGTGAAGTCGAACTATCTCCCGAATGAAGATTCTCGCATAAGTCTCGGCTGTATAAGTGGTCCTCACTGGAATAAAATGTGCTGACTTCGTCAATCGGTCCACTATCACCCAAACTGAATCGTTCCCCTTCTTCGACTTCGGCAACCCCACAATAAAATTCATGGAAATATCTGTCCACTTCCACTCTGGAATGGGTAAAGGCTGCAGTGTCCCTGCCGGTCTCTGATGCTCTGCCTTCACCTGCTGACAGGTAAAACATCTAGCCACATAGTCTGCAATCTCTCTCCGCATACCACTTTACCAGAAATGCCTCTTCAGGTCCTTATACATCTTGGTAGTCCCTGGATGTACTGTGTACCGAGTACGGTGCGCCTCGTCAAATAACTCCCTCTTCAACTCTGCACTGGCTGGCATGACCAATCTACCCTTTATCCGTAATCCTCCATCTGCTCCAATGGTCCAGTCCGCCTTAGGCTCTTTGGAAATCTCCCCCTTATGGGTTTGAATCCAAGAGTCCTCCAACTGAGCTCTGACAACCCTGTCACTCCAAGATGGCTGCACTGACATAGCTCCCAAGAATGCACTGGTTCCTCCAATCTCGGGTCTAATATCAAACTGGCTAAGAGTGATAAGATCTCTGTACAAAGAACACCTCAAAATCGCAACCCGATGCCGGCGCTTCCTACTCAAAGCATCTGCTACGACGTTCGCCTTCCTTGGATGATACTGAATCGCGAACTCGTAGTCCTTAATAAACTCAATCCACATCCTCTGCCTTTGATTGAGTTCCTTCTGAGAAAATAGGTACTTCAGACTCTGATGGTCTGTGAATAGCTCAAACCGCACTCCATACAAGTAGTGCCTCCATGACTTCAGTGCAAACACCACTGCTGCTAACTCCAAGTCATGAGTGGGATAGTTCTGCTCATGCACCCTCAACTGCCGTGAGATATAGGCCACTGCCCTCTGAGTCTGCATCAATACGCCTCCTAAGCCTGCCAATAATGCATCTGTATACACAACAAATGTCCTTCGCTGCTCGGAATAGTCAAAATCGGCGCTGTAGTCAACTTAGTCTTTAAAATATCAAAGGCCTTCTGGCACTCCATGCTCCATATGAACTGTACACCCTTCTTCGTAAGGTGTGTAATAGGCGTCGAAATCTTTGAGAAGTCCTGAATGAACTTTCTATAATATCCAGCTAAGCCCAAAAAGCTACGAATCTCTGTCACCGTCTTCGGTGGCTCCCAATCAAGGACTGTCATGACCTTAGCCGGGTCCACTGCTATACCCTCTCGACTGATGACATGGCCAAGAAATCTGACTTCTGAACTTGCTGAACTTGGCATACAGCTGATGCTCCTGAAGAGTCCTCAATGCTATCCGTAGATGCTCCTCATGATCCGCCTCCGACCTCGAGTAAATGAGAATATCATCGATGAAAACGATCACGAACTGATCTAAGAAGGGACGGAACACCCGGTTTATCAAGTCCATGAATACCGCGGGTGCATTGGTCAACCCAAATGGCATGACCAGGAACTCAAAGGATCCATATCGAGTAAGAAAGGCGGTCTTGGGAATATCCATCTCCCGAACCCGCAACTGATGATAGCCAGAACGAAGATCAATCTTCGAGAAATACTGCGCTCCCTGCAACTGGTCAAACAAGTCATCAATCCTAGGTAGTGGGTACCTATTCCGGATAGTGACCTTGTTCAACTCTCGATAATCTATGCATAATCTCATACTACCATCCTTCTTCTTCACCAAGAGGACCGGCGCGCCCCACGGAGAATGACTCCGGCGAATAAAACCCTGAGCTAATAACTCGTCCAACTGGGTCTGAAGCTCCCTCATCTCAACTGGTGCCATGCGATAGGGTGCGCGGGATATCGGGGCTGTGCCAGGCTGCAACTCGATACAAAACTCCACCTCTCTCACCGGAGGCAATCTAGGTATATCCTGAAAGACATCTTGATACTCTGAGACAACTCTAGTCTCCAATAACTCAGCACCCTGATCCCGTCGCATCACCTCCTCGATGTATGCCAGAAATGACTCCGCAAGTCGGTTGCCCTGAGAGGTAGCTACAATCATCTCGGACCCATCGGACGCTCGCAACTTGACTGTCTTCGCAAAGCAGTCAATACTAATATGGTAGGAAGACAACCAATCCATACTAAGAATGACATCGAACTCGGACATATGCAACACTATCAAATCCACTATGAACTCCGACTCGTCTAGACTGACGGTACACCTCCTACAAATGCTCTCCAGAAGCGATACCTCACCTAAAGGGGTGGAAACAGATAGAGGGGTGTCTAGAGGCTGAGCTACGAGCTGGAGTCTAGTCATAAATGCATGCGAGATGAATGAATGCGAAGCTCCCGAATCGAAAAGAATACGGGCGGGAAGAGAGTTCACAAAGAACGTACCCTCCACTATAGCTTCGCTAGCGCCATGATCACGAGGAACCACTGCATATACCCTGCTCATGGCTGAAGACTGCTCCGCTGATGGTGCTGGAGAATATGGGATAATCTGTCCCTGGGAAACATCCTGAACTGCACGAATCTGTCCCTCAGTCCTCTGAGCTGCTGGCGGTGCCTCAAGCCTGTTCTGCTGGCCCTGACCTCTGCCCTGCTGACGCTGCTGCTGCTGGTGGTTCAGACCTTTGCCCTGCTGGGCTCCTGCTGGTGCGCTGCGGCACTCTGATGCCTTATGTTCGACCTTGTGACAGTTAAAACAGGATTCCTGGAACTTGCGCTGCTGATGCGCTCTCTGCTCCTGCTGGGGTCCCCTTTTATAAGGGCCCTGATGCTGCTGCTGATGTCCAGAAAAACCTCTCTTGTTCTTGCCCTTGTCCCCACTCTGTCCGGTCTTGGCCTTCCCTTCCTTGTCTTTCTGAAACATAGAAGTCTCAATCTCCTGAGAAGTGACAGCCTCAGCTACCTCCCTGACTGAATAAAATCTCCTCGACACGAGGTACCGTCGGAGATTAGGGCGAAGCCCAGCCAAGAACATGTGAGCCTGACGCTCTCCTGTCTGCCACATGCCTGTGAAATGTAACAGCTCCATGAACCGGCTCTCAAAATCAGCCACTGACATGTCCCCCTGAGTCAATTGGGACAACTCAAGCTCCTTCCCAGTCCGTGCTGCAGAAGAAATGTACTGTCCATCGAAGAAATATGTGAAGTCCTCCCACGTGAGGGTCAGCCTCTGCTCTGGAGTGAACTGGAGTCGGTACCACCTCCCGGCATCTCCCTTCAGGCTGTAGGATGTCAGTCTCTGCTTCTGGACTAATCTACACCGAGTATATCGAGAATGTTGCTCACATCCTCCTTCCCCTTATGGGCTGCAAGAGGGTCTGGTGACCCCTAGAACTCTGGTGCCCTCATCTTCTGATACCTCTCCACTATACGGAGCCAAGCCTCCTGCTCTGTGGTCCTATCTGGGACTGCTAGAGGAATGGCTGCAGGCGCGACCTCTGGACTCTCTCTGACAGGAACGGCAGGTATCCCCTGCTGCTGAGCTACCGGTGGTGGTGGTGTCCGTGGTGCTATATGAGTAGTCACCAACTCCTCAATGGCTGTCATCCGGGCAATGAGAGGAGCTATGATGTTCACCAAATACTGAGGAGCCTGCTGCGGCTCGGGTGGAGCTTGCTGAGGCTCGGACTGAGCTGGCTGCTGCTCTGACGGAGTCTGCTGTGACTCTGCCTGGGTAGCTCTCCTGGTACGAGGTCTACCACGTCTTGCCATCTATCTGATCATAAGAAAATAAGAGTTTATGAGTCAAAATAGACTTCTATAAATAGCGTATCACCATACAATTTTTTTTACAACATATAGTATTTGCACAAATACTTTAAACTTATACAAAAATAGTTGTCATAAAAAAAATTTCAAATTTTGAGATATACGCATATATCGTCTTCACTCATACTAGGAAATCCTATCTAGTAGAATCAATAACAGGTGTAGGTACAAAAGCAAGTAAAAGATGATACACGAAGGGCTGATGAAATGATAGTGATCAAATAAATATCTCATCATCCAACAAATGGAAATACATAGTCAATGTCTGAATAAATAAACTGGAGTAGTCACAAGTCTCAAATACAAATATCTGACAAGAATAAATAAGGCACTCCGCCTTTACAAATTCTAGAATAATACCCTCAAATGTCTAACCACGCTACAATGGAGCCCAAAGAAAATAATACATAGCTAGAAAGTAAAGCTGAACCCTAAAGTGGTCCGCTATCAACCTGCGACTCTCCGTGCTCCTGGCTCATGACCTGAAAGGGGGAGGGACAACGAGCGTCAAAGCGCTAGCGAGTAACATCACAACCAACCCCAAGGGAACAGGGCTCGTTGTATAAGAAAATATAGTTAATATATAATAGATCTAAAATCATTGATCTTGCTAAAGAGGGTTTTAGTATTTAGAAATTTACAGCACAAGAATAGGTACGTCGAGCGAAATAATCCAAACAAGGAAACCCTCATGTATATACCTTATATCTCAAATTGTAAACCCCTAATCACCAAACCCGATGTTCTAATACAGGAACAATAATAAAAGAAATACAACTAATCTCAGTAAACCCCTAATCACCAAACCCGATGTTCTAATACAGGAACAATAATAAAAGAAATACAACTAATCTCATAACACAAGCGCAGTGCCATGTCATAGCCTACATGAATATCATGCTAAAATTTGCATAAGTGTCATGTCAAAATTATGTCGTGAACTTCTGCGAGAAGGTCATATGCAAGGTTAAGAACTATGTCCGAAAATAGGAACTATATATATGGTAGTATACCACTCATAGAGAAAGTGGCAAATGTCCAACACGAGGACTGAAATGGATTATAGTCCAACACGAGGATTTCTATGGATTTTAGTCCAACACGAGGACTGTGAAATAGTAAAAATATCGCTATGATATATATAGTGAAGTCTACTTATATCAATCCACACTAAATCAGTGCATAAGTCCCCAAATTATACCCTCAGGTCATCTATCCTGCGTGAATACATAGTGAGGCTAAATACCAAAGTCAGATAGTCCAGGCAAACCCTCGAACATGAGTAAAACACCCAAAAATATCCAGAACAGGAAATCACAACAGACAATGTGGCGGTCGACCGCACCGGTTGATCGCACTCTGATATGCGACTGGCAGTCGACCGGAAGAACGTCGCGGTCGACCGAAATAATTTGCGGTCGACCGAAAGAACGTCGCGGTCGACCGAAATAATTCGCGATCGACCGAAGCCTTAACACGAGCTCAGCGGTCGACTGCTCCGGTCGACCGCCAAGCGTCCAGCGATCGACCGCACCGGTCGACCGCCAGACGGACAGAAACCTAAATCTGGGTTTCTGTCAACGCGAAACCTGAAACCAAATTTCTTTGTTAAACAAAATCTAACTTGTAGAGGTATTATGAATCAGTAAAATCGCGAAAATAAACCTTTAAAACTTTGCCACCAAGATTCCGTAAATGTATAAACATGATTTACTCATCGTTAACGATAAAAACAGGGTTTTTACTCATTTCCTAGGTATTTTCAGATCTAGATCTGTTAACAGAAAACGTTGGTGATTTTTTAAAACAAAAAAAAAAAAATCCCAAATCCATATTCTATGCCACAATACTCTATTAGCTATTTTAAAATACGAATTTGGCTCCATAAAAACCAATAAAACCTCAGTTCTTGACATGAAAATGAAAGGGGTGGGGGTTGGGCGAGAAATTACTCGCCTTGGGTGTTGATGAAAGCCCTAGATCTGCAGGAGGTTGATTCTCTACGCTGCCAATCCAAAATCCCGCTGAAAAATCCTCCAGATTTCCTCCTAAGCACCAAATCCAGCTAGGGTTTTAGATTTGAGAGATGGGGGCTAGGGTTTTTGAGCCTGAGGTGAAGAGAGGCTCTCCTGGGTTGAGTTGGTATAAATACTAACTCCCTAACCCGACCCGAAACCCAAAAGACCCGAAACAAAACCGCAAAGAAAACAAAATCTGGAAGCTCTCTGACCGCTGTGCGGTCGACCGCGTCGGTCGACCGCCACGGTCGACCGCGTCAGTCGACCGCGCAGCACAAAAATGCCTGCTGCTGGGCATTTCACACGCTGGCCATAATACTCGATTTCTCTCACTTAAAATCACTTGTTGGGTTCTCAAACACAGATGATTACATCCATATGACATATATATGTGTATATATATGATTATTCATCACAAGGAAAATATTTACTATTAATAATTCACATATATTTATTGTAGAAATTTTCGGGGTTTTACAAAGTCGTCAGCTCTCCACCTGTCACTATACTTCCAGTCAAGTAATACAGGTTATTCCTCCTGACGCCTTTCATCACAATCCAAGAGTCTTCCACAATCTTGAGAACCATGTCCTCAATTCGAACATTCAGACCCTCTCCAACCAAAGCTCCAATTGAGATCAAATTCTTCCTCAAAGAAGGAACATATCTCACATCATTTAACTCCCTAACAGTCCCGTCAAACATTTTTATGCGAATTCTTCCTATCCCAAGGATCTGGCGTGCACGGTTATCAGCCACGTACACCACACTACTATTCACCAGCTTCTCAAAACTGGAGAACCATTCCTTTCTAGGACACACATGATAGGTCGCACCACTATCCAACATCCATTCAGATTCCTCCGAATAGTTATCTGTAGGACTGATAGAAAGTGAATAAATAGAAGAGTCAGAAATATTACCATCCGATACGATGTTTGCTTCTGATGATGGTTGCTTCCCTTTTCCCTTCTGCTTATTCTTCATCCATTTGTCAAGCTTTTGGCAGTCTTTCTTCCAATGACCAGTCTCCTTGCACCAAGCACACTGATCTTTTCTAATTGTAGGATGCCTTACTCTAGACTGTGACTTGCAATTCTTCTGGTTCGGATTCTTCCCTCTTGCGATCAACGCCTCTGCTACCGGCTTAACTGGAGCCTCCTTATCATTCTTTCGAAGCTGATAATTCACAAGTGCAGCAGTGACCTCACTATACGAAAGTGATGCCTTCCTATTAATCAGAGTAAGAACGAAGGTCTCATATTCCTCGTCGGGCAAGGAACCCAACAACAGCAACGCCTTGTCCTCATCTTCAATCACGACATTCATATTCGCTAAATCCACAAGAAGCTTAGTGTAGTGGTTCATGTGATCTCTAATGGAGGTTCCCTTCTTCAATTGGAAACAATAAAGCCTCCTCTTCAAATGCAAGCGATTTTCCACACTCTTGGTCAAATACTTGCTTTCGAGAATCTCCCAAATTTTCTTTGCAGACCAAGCTCTGATACCAATTGTTAGACCCTAGAGGGGGGGTGATTAGGGTCTTATGCTAATCTAATCCGATTAAATGCCAATTAAAAACTAATTAACAAGTTATCCTAGCAAGTATGAAATATCACAAGATATATGAGCTAGGATAAGCAATGTAAACAATGAGATATATCCTATATGATGAAATATATATATATGCAAGGATATATAAACTAACACAAGGGGTAAACAATGTGAACTAGATAGTGGATCATATAAATAATGAGCTAATGACAATGGCGATAAGAAATATAAACACAAGTATAAATAAACGCCAAAGCACACTCAAACACAAGATATGATCACGGAGTTCGGACCTTCCGTCCTACGTCTCCGCTCCCCACTCCCGGGGAGAAATCCACTAACACAATCCGGTTTGGAAGCCGGAACTTCTTCTACACACTCGGTTTTCTAGCTAACCGAAAACTCTACAACTCACACTCTTGCAATCACACTCTACACCCACTAAGTGTTGGACCTAGCCGTGTCTCCCTCAAGTGCTCGGTTACAACCTCTCTCTAGGCACGTCAACCGACGCCACTCCTCTTGGATTCGACCCCGTCTCTCACCACACACTTCTCTCGGTGTACAAGTGTATTACAAGTGAATCCTCATAATTAGGCACAATATGAAAAATGATTGTTCTCTCTAACAAGGTGAAAACTCAATTAAGCACAATTCTTAGTCACAAACCCACAACCCTAAATTATACTATGAATGTAAATACAATAAGCTCAATAGGTCGTGTGTGAACAAAGAGATAAAACAATATAAACTCAATATGAAATCTAGATTAAGAAATTAAGAACAAACTTATAAAATGCTAGAATTGAGTTTAAGGAAACTTCTCTATAGATGACAAGAGAGAGGGAGAAGAATGAATGCTCAAACACCAAGGATGATCTCCACTTGCTCTTGTGAAATTTGCTCCACAAACCAAACTCTTGTAAATGCTTAAAAGCTTTTTAAACAAACACTAAAAACAAACTTAAACTCTTGATTAAAACTTTCTTAAACTTGTTTTAAAACTCTCTTAGATAATTAAAAATAGTTATGGCAAAGGGGTATATATAGGCTTGAAGAAACCAACCCCAAAAACCCCCAAAAAACCATCCTGCAACGGCTCTAAAAAGAGCCGTTGGAACTACAGCGGTCGACTAAAGAAAATCGCGGTCGACCGCGAACAAGGTTAGAAGCGGAGAAATTTTCTAGACAGTTCGTCGGTCAACCGGCACTGTAGCGCGGTCGACCGGCGGTACTGTAGCAGGTATATCCGGTTTTATAAAATTAGTAAAAAAAATAGTAAAACAGCTCCAAAAATTATAAAATTTTGTGGGAAGGTTATAGACATGTAGAATGACATGTTAAAGAAAGAATTTATGAAAAAGAATTTCCCAGTTGAGAGAAATAAATGTTTGAACACAGATTTACAGTTTCTGAAAAACTGCAAATAAATGTTTGAACACAGATTTACAGTTTCTGAAAAACTGCAGACATACACGATTTTGTAAAATCAATTAGGCACAGTAAATCAACCAGACATACACGATTTTGTAAAATCAATTAGGCACAGTAAATCAACTCCAAAAATAGTAAAATTTTGATTAAAGTTTATAAACATGTAGTTAAACATGTCAAAGAAAGAATATCTTGAATATCACTTCCCATTTATGAAAACTTATCTGTTTTTTAAAACATGCACGAACAAAAAAACATGATTTTGTAAATTCCATTAAACATTACAAATCAATTCCAAACTTGATGAAACTTTGCAAAATGTTTATAAACATGAAAACAAACATGTTACAAAAATATATTTTCAATTTTTATTTCTCAATTGTGAAAACTCATTATTTTGCAAGTATGTCCAAAACATGAAAAGTTGATATACATGAATTTTGATGTTTTGACATACACACAACTTTTGGAAACTTTTGTGTGGCTCTATAGACTTAGGAAAAGATATAAAAACATATTATCAAGTCCATAAACCAAGAAAACAATATATTTTCAAATATGATAGAATATGAAACATATGAACATATATATGAATATATATTTGTTTCATATCTAAAAAATCAAACCAAAACATATATGTATATATATAACTATATAACTATATAACTATATATATATATATATATATATAAGATCTTGAGTCAAACAAGACCTAATCACACCACACGCCGTTCGATTCATCTTTTTCCAAACCTTCTCTTCAATCTCATCTGGCTTTCCATCTAACTCCAAGGTATCCTCCAAATTCTGCGCGTTCAGCGCATCCAAAACCTCGCATCTCCATAATCCAAAGTTGTTTGTGCCATTAAATTTCTCCACATCTATCTTCATAGAGTGGATATCATCATCAAAACAAGAAGGCCAACAAGAAGCACCACCCTCGACACCCGAAGCACCTTCTTTCCCCGACATCTTTCTCAATGCACCAACGAACGAAGAATAGATCCAAAACTAAAAAGATAGAGTCTTTACCAAAAGATCCCACCTTTATCACCAAACGAAGCTCTAGACGAGCCTTCAAATTGATCTACTCCTCCAAATAGCCCAAGCGTAGCACGAACTCTGATACCACTTATTGTGCGTAGCAAAAATTTCAGCAGAGTTTCTGGTGCACAATAAGAGAGAAATATCGATAAGAATTCTTGTTTCTCAAAGGGAACAAGAATCTGAAGCCTAATATCCCATCAAAGTAGGATATTAACTCTTCCTCTCGTCAGCTCTAGGACTGCGCGTCGGGGGATCCTAAAAACTATTACAATGACCACAAACTCAAACAAACTAATTTTACGTGGTTCGGCAAACTGCCTACGTCCACGGGGCAAGGAGGGGGAGATCTACTATTAGAGGGAGAGATACAACTAAGGTTTACAATCACTCAATCTAAACCCTCACACAAACTCTCAAATCCCTCATACAAAACTCTCTCAAAAGGAGGTGCACAAAATCACAAAGTCGGCCTCTTTCTTCTGCTCTTGCGCTGCACACTTCAGCCGCCAAAAGGAATTCCCAAGCCGAACGAACTCCCGCAGCCGCCTAACAAATCTCCTCCGTGCACGCCTGTCTGCCCCCCCATGTTTTTGCTTGCACAAAACCCTAGAAAGAGAATGCCTCGGTATTTATAGGAAAGATATGCAGCTGTCTCATGCGGAAAGGAAAAAAAGCCCACACTTACAATACCGCTTCACATCGGGTGGGCCTAAGGCCACATGAACTCTTCACGTGCTTCACAGCTAGGGGTGCATTCGGTCCGGATACGGCTCGGATATGATGCTTACCATATCCATATCCGCTTACCCATCTCGGATACGGATACAGATACAGATATACCTCGGTAAGAAAAACTTATAACCATATCCGCTAAAATCGGATACGGTTACGGATATACATGCGGATATATAAGCGGATATGCATGCGGATACAAAACAGATATGAGAAAACTAGATAGTATTGAGAAAAACATAGTTCATGTGATACAAAAAAGTTCGTTAATATGTTCATTATAACTAAATAGTTAAGATTAGTCATCTTGATCATCAAAATTAACCACAAATCCATAATCTAAGAATCGAAACTATCGTAAGAGTATGACTAATATGTATTCGGATATTTCGGATACGGATACAGATATTTCACTACAAAACCATATCCATAACCATATCCTATCGGTTATAGATTTGAGTAACCATATTCGTATCCTAACGGATACGGTTACGGATATTTCATCGGATACGGATACGGTTTAGCACCCCTATTCACAGCGCCTACACGATCATATCCATTAGAGGATGGAAGGAATATTGGATTGAAGCCGTCGTAATTCAAGTCAAAATTCATATCGCTTCATCCCTACAAACCAAGATGAGCAAATTGAAGATCCAATGTTGGTATATTAGTTTAGTTGTTTATACTTTGTGTGTTAATACTTAGAGCTTAAAAATTATACACACACACATTAGTTTTTTGATTTATCGTAGTTTTCAGATTATAGACTTAACAACATGATTTTATATCTTTCATCAATTCTATAAATCTACTTTAATAAATGGAGATATAAATTAAAATATGATAACTACTTTAGGGTACCAAAGTGTAAATACCTAATAACTCTTTTTTGAACGAGATTAATTTCGGGAGGGAACATATAACATCAAAGGTAGTTTGGTCATTGAGGGGCCAAATTGCCAGACCCTTTAGGATTTGAGGGGTTAATGAGCATTTTCAAATATTTTAGTGACTAAATGAGCAAAATTGACCCACACGTTGCCGCGTCATTTGTGTGATGAAATCGAAAAATAATGGTTAAGTACTTTGCTTAGAAAAATATTTTTTAGATTGTGGATAAAAATATTTTTTAGATTGTGGATAAAAATATTTTTGGGAGTTGCAAATAGGTAAATTAGTGTGAGCGAACCAAAAAATGATTTAAGCATTTAGTTAAAAAATTAGCCCAAAAATATTTTTCAGATTTGTATCGTAGATAAATTAGTGCAGGAAAATTTTAAAAAACAATGGTTTAAGCATTACGACAATTCTAATGCCTTTGGTACTTTATATTGTAGATACAGCCAAAAAAAATATTTTAAGCATATTAGCGTGGAGAAAGCCAAAAAAGAAAGGCTCATTTTTATTTAAAGAAATATTAGCTGAAGTATTTATACAATACTAATGACTTGGCTGTCATTACATACACAAATTAGTATGGAGAAAAGCAAAATAAAGGCTCATTTAATTTAGAAAGAAATATTTTCAAAAATTAGTCCCTTACTACTTCAATAATGTCATATTAGTCCCTCAAATCTTAATAATTGCTTATTAGTCTCTCAAATTCTAAGGGACCTTACAATTTTGTCCTTTAATGATGAATATAACTCTTAGTTATGATTTCTCTCTTAAAACTCATCTTGCTCAAAAAATAAAAAAAATAAAAAATGGAAAAATGGAAAAAAATATTATTTACACTTTGATAATCTAAAGTTTATACCTTTTAACTTTAATATGAAAAGTTTTTGGCAAATAGATACCCTAAAGGTCACACCTTTTTAATTTTGATACCTCTAAGTTTTTCTTGACACTTTTATTAAGACAAAGTTTATATCTTATTAACTTTGATAATAAAGTTTTTTAACACTTTGATACAGTAAACTTTTTCTTAAGCTAAGGGGTATTAGAGTTAAAAGATGTTAAAACATTGCGGACACCAAAGTAAAATTTTTTTAGAATCTCTAAGGTATAAAAGATAAAAAAAATGTATAAACGTTAGGGTAGCAAAGTGTCAAAAAAGGTTTGGGTGTCAAAGTTAAAAAAGACATAATTTTTGGGGTATTATAGTGTCCAATAAACTCGTGGATATCAATGTTTTAATATAGTGTAAACTTTAGAGTGTCAAATTGCAAACAACTCTTTAAAAACATTAGATGACGGTATTTTGGACATTGAGGGCTAAAATTGTAATAAGATTATAATTTGATGATGTAATGAGGAATTATTAAATTGAGATACTAATATGAAATCATTGGAGATTTGAGGGGCCAATATCTGAACAACACTACGTAAAAATATCATCTAAAAATGCTAAATTGCAAATAACCCTCTAAAACATATTAGACAAGGTTATTTTTATTATTGAGGTACCAAATTACAACGACCATAGAATTTGAGGGATCAGTGTGCAATTATTGGGATTTGAGGGGTTAATATGCAATTATTGAGAATGTGAAGGACTAATTGGCAATTACAGACATTTGAGTGGCTAATATGCCATTATTAAAAACTAGAGGGACTGCTACTAAATAATAACCTTAATTTAAAAAAATGTTGGGGGTGGGCGTGGGGTGGGGGTTGAGGGGAAGCCAGAGATTCGACCTACGATCCTTAGATTGCTTCCATGGGCTTTATTAACCAACTAAGATATTCTTTGGTTGAAAATTTCCACACAAAAAGTTTATTAATAAAAAGTTACTATTCATTTCTGCAGTAGCAACAATACTAACCCAATAACTTTACTGCATATATATGAGCAAAATTGACTCACACGTTTCCGCGACAGCTGCATGAAAACAATCATAAAAAAAGTTTACATACTTGGCCTAAAAATATATTGTACACCTAATACTTGGAATGAAATAGCAAGTTAAAGTAAGATATATCATCTTACATTGATACAAAACTACTAATATACAATAGTTTAAAATTAATTCTTTTAAGTATGTTAGATCAAAGATGATCTAGAAAAGTGTGTGGGTCTAAAAGTAAATAAAGGTAAAACTTTTGGTTTAGAGATAAAAAAATTAAAAAATGAGTGATTTTAAAAATAAATAAAGCAAAAAAAAAAACATATCTACAGTTCACCATGCCGGGACATTAACATGGAAAAACTAAAATAAAATGGTTAAGACATCTGGTTACGTAGTACATCGTACCATTTAAAAAAATAACTATGAATATGAGTGAGCTCAAAAAATGGAGGGGAAATTTGGGCTTAGAGTAAAAAAATCAAAAAAATTATGGATTAAATATTTAGTTAAAAAAATACACCATAGCTGACCACTTAAATAAAAATATAATGACTCACAATGTATACCAAACCGTTGAAATGCAAAATAGATTTAAAAATAATGTTGAGTACTTTGTGTTATAGTAGCTTTGGAAATGAGTGAGTTCAAAAATAAATAGTATGACTTTTGATTTAGAACGAAAATGTACAAGGTTACAACAAAATATAGAAACTTACATATGATGAGCTGGTGAAATTGTAAAGTAAGTTTAAGATTTGTTCGAATGAGTATTTTAGATCCCAAGAGTGATCTTGGAGGTGAGTGACTTTAATAATAAATGAAGCAAATTTGTGAACGTATACACAAGAACTCATTTTTGGTAGAGAGTAAGTTTAAAGGACAATTGGCTAAAATTTTGAGTTTATACGAAAAAAATATTTTCGATGCTGCCTCATTAGCATAGAATAAAATACAATACTGTTAAGTATTTGATTTATGAAATAATGGTGTATCAAAATAGTAGGATTTCTATGAAAACCACCCATATAAAAGTGGTGTGATTTACACTATTAATAAAATTATCATAATTGACAAACTAGCCATTTAACCATCCATGAGTGGTATAGATTACCCTATTAGATAGGGTGTTCTGATAGAATCCATACTCTATCTAATCACTTAGAACAAAATTTTACATGTTAAAACGAAATATAACAACTTATATGTATAGAAAATTGCCATAATACTTTTGATTTAGAAAAAAAAATTCTTTGGAAGTGTGTGAATTTGAAAATAAATGAGCATAAAATCTTGAACTTATAGGAAAAAACTCATCTACCATTTGTGACATTGCAACAATGTGAAAAAACGTAAAATAATGTTTAAGCATTTCGTCTAAAACACTATACACCTAGATTCTTAGAAAAGAAATATACCAAGTCAAAGTGGAATATAACAACTTAAAATATATGTACAAACTACCACAAATTGAGTTTAAAAATAGGTTGATGTAGTTTTTTTGACTCTAATAGTGATTTTTGAGGTGTGTAGTTTAAAAACTAGATAGATTTGTAGGGATTTTTAGATCTCGTAAAAAACCAAACCACCAAACGCAGCAAATAGAATCACACAAGATTTAACGTGAAAAACCCTCAATAGGGAAAAACCACGGGATTAAAATTAATCCACTATTATCACCAAATTATAATCTTTTACACGGACAAAGACTGCCAAACTCTCTCTCTCTCTTTCTCTCTACACTTCTTAATTTTTTTCTCTCCAACAATAGAAGAAGGGAAACCAAAACCCTATCTCTAGCCTAACTTCCTAATTATAATAAGATTCAAACTCCTAATCATGATAAAATCCAAACTCCTAATCATGATAGATCCCTAACCCTATCTAATTCACATGAAGTTATACAAAGAATTAAAAATACTATACTAAATTGGAGTTTGAGTTGATACCCAACATATCCTCCCTCGACGAAAAATCTCTACGTGTCTCAACGACTTTAGAAAAACTCATTATCTTCATATTGTTCTTCACCTCTCCCTCGTGGACAAGAGTCTGAGAAGAGCAATCTACACTATTAACGGATCGTCCATCTAAATAGCAAATATGGTTGCTATTCTTCCTCCCTTGCAAAATAAAATCACTATCTCTATACACTTTGCACCATTCTCCTTCACTCATATACTTGTACCCACGTGATGCTATCTCACCCAATGAAATTAAATTAGCATCACATGATGACACATATCTCACATGATAAAGAATTTTGATCTTCCCAGTGTGAAGCTTGAGGCGAACACTTCCAATACCTTCAACCTTCATCTTCTTGTTGTTTCCAACAATCATGTCGTCAAATTTTTCATCTGTCTTTAATATGTTAAAATAATTTTTGTTGTTACAGATGTGTATAGAGGCTGTAGAATCTAACACCCAAGTATTACTTGCATCAGTACATGTACTCTGTACCAATAACACCACATCTTCATCACACACAGCCACCGAGGAGTCCGGCTTCTTTCCATTTTTTTGAAGCTTCATATATCTAATACTTTTCAAATCATCATGCGTCTGGGAACATCTAAATTGAATGTGACCCTTCTCTCCGTAATAATAGCACTCCCTTTCACTATCGTCTCGGGCCCAAGATTTTGACCTTCATCGATAAATGTCACATCTCTCCTTACTCCTCTCTTGATTAGATCCTTCAAAAGCTAGTGCACTATCACCACCATTAGATACACTCTCTTTTCCATCATTTTTTCATTCTCACATAGGTGTACTATCACAGTGTTGTCACATCGTCGAACTTTAAAGTCTGCTTCCCTACAATTATCGTCTGAACTAACGGCTTGTACGATTTCGGTAAGGAAGACAATAGGAGTAACGTCTGCTCTTCTTCTTTAATCTCCTCATCAATATTCATAAATTGGCAAACTAGCTGATTAAAGGCATTGATATGGTCTTGAATTGTAGTACCTTCTTCCATCATCAACGAATAAAACTCTATCCTCAAGCACAATCGGTTGGTCATCGACTTTGATGCATAAATCCCCTCGAGCCTTTCCTATAGCCCCCTTGGTGTGGTCCCTTGTATATCATTGTACTTGACTTTGGGGGCGAGTGCCAAACGAATTGTGGTAACCGTCCTCTTTTGCATAGAACTCCATTCAGCATCATTCAATCCTTCAGGTTTCTTCTCCTTTAAAGCTTGATCAACACCCTGCCGCACAAGAATATCTTGAACCGTGCACTGTCATACTGCAAAATTTATCTTACCATTGAATAGCGGAATATCAAACTTCAGACCCGAAGATGTCATCATCGTCTAACCACAATCAAAATTCAAATAAGTCACTGTGGAGATTAAATTTGATAAAACCGACGTCAAAACAAACTCAACACGTCGAAAAACCCTATGAACGACTCCTGGATCACCAAAATCTACCTCCAAATCCTTGATCAAAGATAAATCAACCTCAATCGTCGGATCTGCGTGAACAGTATCCCCGGCTACAACATTCGACTACTTGCTACAGTATGACACCACTACAGTGCCGCGGCCACCGATGCCCTTGCAAATTGCAATGTTCGAATCTCCACGAACTGTCTAACCACGCTCTGATACCACTTGTAGGGATTTTTAGATCTCGTAAAAAAACCCGAAAAACTACCAAACGTAGCAAATAGAATCACACAAGATTTAACGTGGAAAACCCTCAATAGGAAAAACCACGAGATTAAAATCAATCCACTATTACCTCCAAATTACAATCTTTTGTACGAACAAAGATTGTCAAATCTCCTCTCTCTCTCTCTCTCTCTACACTTCTTAGTTTTTTTCCCTCCAACAATAGAAGAATATATATGGGGAAACTAAATCTTTATCTCTAGTCTAACTTCCTAATTAATGACAATAAGATTCAAACTCCTAATCATGATAAAATCCAAACTCCTAATCATGATAGATCTCTAATCCTATCTAATTCTCATGAAGTTGTACAAAGAATTAAAAACACTATACTAACTTGGAGTTTGAGTTGATATCCAACAAGATCTAGTACTTTAGATTTATAATAAAAAAATTCTTGTAATGGGTAGGTTTGAAAATAAATAAGGATAAGATTTATAGCTAAATAATCAATTTACTGTTGCAACTTATGATATAACAATCATTAGAGAATTTTAGGTCAAAAACTGATAATGAAGCGAGTGAATCTAAAAACAAATTAGGGAATTTTGGGTTTATAGCAAAAAAGAGTCTTTATATGGTCGTTCATTATATTATTATAATTATATTATTATTATAGTATATTATTAGAGTTGATGGAGTATTTTAGATTTATGATTAATTTTTCAAGTGAGTTGGCTTAAAGTAAATTAATTGGGTTAGCTTATTGAGTTCATAGATAAATTTTATTTATTTATTATTATTTTTAACTACATTAAACTGATATTGTGGAGTTGAGAAAAGTTTCAAATCCGTGGAACACTATCTTCTTGAGAAGGATTTGTGAAGTGGTAGACTCGTAAGCAAGTTGGGTAGAACATTGTGTTTGTAAACAAAAAATACTTGTTGTCTCTTTTAGCTATTGGGTTGTACTGTAGAATGAATAGAGCCAATATACGGTACTAACCCCAATAGGTTTAGGGGGTGTTTGGTTACATTTCTATAAATTATAGGAAATGTTTTTCATCCAAAATTTGATTTCCTTGTATTTCTTAAAAAAATTATAGGAAAAGTTTTGAGAAGTTAAAAAGTACAAATTTTCTTATTTTTTGTATTGTGCTTGTTTGGTTCAAAACAAGAAAATGACTCATAACTTTTGGGAAAATAGCAACATTTCCTATAATTTATAGAAATGTAACCAAACACCATCAATTTTATAGAAAAGTGAGAACTTTATAGAAAAGTGTTAATGAGTTTTATTATTTAAATAATGAATGCGTCAGATTTCCAAGAGATTTCCGCCCATTTTAGAAGGAAATAAATTTTTATAAATTTTGGTACTTTTCTATACTTTACGGAAAATATTTCTGTAAACCTTTTTTGAGCCAAACACAGTTTGTGGAAATCTATAGAAAACTCTTAATTACAGAAATACCATTGTTTGTACTTTTTAAGAAAACATTTTTCAAAAACAATGCAACCAAACACCCCCTTAGCATACATCTACATAAATAAAATGTAGTTTTGCTCCATTTTTATCTTTCCCAAGGATGGGATGGGCACCGGCAGCTGGCGCCTGGCGTGGGGACTGGGGATGGGCGATTTGGTAGACTGGCATGGTGCAGAGCCCTTGATTGATGTGTGTTATGAGGGCAAAATTGTACTTCTTCGAGAATTTACGCAAAACTTTCAGCTGCTACGCGAAAACAAGAGCTGTTGGCTCTGTTATTATGTTAGACTTCACCTTAATTTAATTTTGGACAAAATATCTAACTCACCTTTAAAGTATGGATGAATTCTTAACTTTCCCGCTAAAATATAAACTTATCTATTCTACCCTTTAAACTATTCAATATAGTCATCAACAGTGAGCTTATGGTCAACTATTGAATTATCTATTGCCGAAAAAATTTGACAGTCAAATATTTAATAAGTTAATGACACGACGGCGTTACTTTGCATTTCCTTATGGGTTTCATCAGGCTGTCCGTTTTTCTTCCAAATCAAAAAAATTTCTTAACTGTCCTTTTTTAAAATTAAAAAACATTCTTAATTAGTTGCAATAAACACAAGAAATGCAAAAAATATTACCACGTCATTAATCTTATAAATATTTAAGTGGGAACTCACAAAATAACTACATAAAGCACTTGCACTAATTTGAGAGCCAAAATAAACAAATTGATCTTTACGGGAGAACTTGAGCACCGTTCACGAGTACTTTAAGAGGGTTCTGATCAATTTGTCCTTTTATTTTTCGTGATGGTTGATCTTGTTACATTAGAAAATCTCTATACTGATTTATTTTCGCGGAGTAGTCATCTTCTTCAAAATGATAGAACTGGGTTTTTGTTTTCCCCTCATTGAGTGTATAACAAAAATTTCATGGTTGACTGCAATTCCCATATATAGACTGAATGTATCATCAAGTCCAAAATCATCATCAAACCCAAAGTTTATCAACACCCATACATATATATTCTAGACTACTATGAAAACAGAGAACACATGCAAATTGATGCTTTTCATCTCTGAAACTGATCTCCTCTCCACCATTACATCAACCTAATTATTGTCAGCAGCTTCAGTATAATCCATATTTAGTCAGGACATCCACCAGTTCCTTTCTTGATGGAGGCTGCATATATATGCACATATCAACAACACGCACACTTAAGTTTACAGCATGTCAAGCAATAGAAACAAATAAAGTTAAATATTTTACCTATTAAAAAAAATTAAAAAAAAACTTTACCTTGCTCTGGAGGAACTCATCAGCTCCTGCCTGTAAGAAAACGTCTCTGTTGGACTGAGAATCATCCGCTGACAGCACTATAATTGGCGTCTCAACTCCCATCGACCTGAGCTGCCTCGTCGCCTGCAACGTTAATCAAGAAGAAGAAGAAGAAGAGGAAGAAATATATTTAGTACTAAGTTCAGTTCTAAACTGAGTAAAAGTGAAAATTATTTTCTCACCTCATGCCCATTCATGATGGGCATGTCCCTGTCCATGAGAACAACATCAGCTTTCTTGCCTCCCACGAAATAATCAACAGCCTTCTGCCCATCCTCAGCCTCCTCCATCTCCAATCCTAGACTCTTCACCATCATCCTCATCACCATCTGCACCCAGAGATCAATGCACGCATATAAGCACGTACATACATATATACTCAATAGTTAAGCTACAATGCGACATTACCCTATTAATCTTCACATCTTCAACCAATAGGATCTTGATACTCTTGCTAGAAGCATTCATTGTTAATGGGAGTAAATTTGAAAGAAAACAAGGTTGAAACAAGAGAGGATGGAGCAAAGAATTGAACGAATGAGAGAGAGAGAGAGATATAATGAGAGAGATACCCCAGTGAGAGTTGAGGAATTGCAGGTGAGCTCAACTGTTTTGTTTGGTGGAAAAACATGCTCAGGTGGTTGATGGAGCTGATCTCAGGGTATCATAGAGTAAATTCTTTTCATTTAATGTGAAGCCTAGTATAGAACTGTACCTGCGAATTTATATATGTAGTTAATGAGAGAAAGAGAACCACATTTTTTGCTGATTTTAAACAAAACATTTTGAATATTGGTTGCGCTTAGACGTAAGTTTTTTTTTTAAAACTCTGGTCTCATGTTAATAACAGTTTTTTTCACTAATGATTCGCATGCATTTCTTCTAGCCACTTGATAATTCATGGCTTCATATATGAAAACTTTTCCCATGCGAACTTGTCTGATGACATTTCAGATTAAAAAACTATTCTATTTCTATATTGATTAACAAAACTTAGGGAAAACCATGAGCTTAAATTGGCTTATTGTCACTAATAGCTTTACCTACTTTGTAGACCAAGACAATTACTAAAATGATCATTCATTAAAGTGTAGTAAGTTTTTCAAGGAAAAGTGAGCTAGATTGAAGAGTGTAGGACGTAAATGTGGTACTAAATAAAGAATGAAGAATAAAGGACTTACAATATATCTCTTGCCTCCCTCATCTTTGAAGAAACTAAAGAGGAGACAACCATGTGATCTTGCTCTTTGCTCTCTTGCGTCTCTTATCCTCATACCTTCAACTCTATTACCATCTGAATCTCAAAAGGCAAAGAGACGACTCATGGCTACTATAACAAGTAGAGCAATGTACTAAGAAGTTCAAAAGTTTTGTTGCTAGTTTAAATTCAATGTTGCATGCATTTGGTTAAAAAATGGGACCAAATCCTTGCCAAATCCTATGAAGATCCTTACAAAATCCCTAAAGGATACTTTACTCCCTTTGGTGAAAATGAATTGGAGGAGACTATGTCGTGTGTGATGCGTGTTTTGCGTATCAGTATAAATTTATATTTCATATATTGCTCAATAGTTACTTGTCGTGAGTGATCTTCACATGTAAAGTAAAGTAGTACGTACATTGCCCAAAATTTAATGCAATTTCATATTGTCAAATATGAATTTGAATATAGATATACATATATTAATCCCCGAAAAAAAAGCATATGAATTAAAAAGTAGAACAATATAAAGACAAATCTGGACACTTGTGTTGAGATTGAAGTACTGAATTTATTTTTTCAGTCAATATAAAATTGACTTTTGTGCTACTTTTAATCTAAGTTTTGCATGTGTTTAACATATTGGTAAACTTTAATTGGAGATATTGTGTTGTATTCAGATGGTCTATATATCCCTTGACATGTGTACTTTTGTCATACTCATTTCTCTCATATTTAGTACGTGTGTCTTATTAGTCTTCAAAAAATAAGCATACTCACAGCTACATTTGTGTTAGTGTTTAGAAAATGGATATTGTAAATGTCATCCTATTAATTTCTATCCATATTGTTTGCACCCTTAGCTACTGCCTAGTATCATTATAAATCCCATTTAATTTCCTTGTATTTTTATCTAAAGCACCAGAATATTTAATTTGTCTTAGCTAAATTAATCATGTAAATTAGTTTTTCGAAACATGAAATTTATTGGTGAAAAGATGAAAGTTTACGGTGAATAACGCCTAACAACTATGGTTTTTCGTCATATCTGACCTCCGAATCTCTGTGAATTTTATGTTAGACCCTCAAATCTTCATATTTGTTTGCGGTGCAGTGTCTTATGTAAAATGATTTAATAGATACGGAGGGTCTGATTTAATGCTTAGAGTTAACAAAAAAGTTTGGAAATCAAGGGGGAAGAGCCAAATGGAAATTAAACAAGTGTCAAATCTCTTGACCACTCATAATGTGACACCTGTTCATTGGACAGGAGTAATAAACCTTGAGTTAACGGTGTACCGTACAGAAGACAAGGATCTCAGTGTACGTAATCGTGTCGGGCTCAGGTTCCTCCCACCCTGGCCCCCCACATTTAGATCCGGGTTCGCTGCTTGTACGGCTGACACGTCTCCTTTTTGGATGGTCTAGATTTTGGGTTTTGGTGTATTTATTTGTATCTGAACTTGCATAAATTCCTTTCGAGACCTTGGATAATGAACAAACGGTGTCAGGGCCCAGTCATGTACGCCTAGCCTTGTATTCATTTAAAACTAGGGTTATTTAGATGTTAGTCCCTCTACGTTTTCAGCAGTTATATAATAGCCCCTCAAATCTTGGAAATTGCTCATTGCTCCGTCAAGCCTCAAATCTTAGGGGTCATGCAATTTGATCCCTCAATGACCGAAATTAATACCGTCATTTTTATCTTCTCCGACATGAATCCTCTAAAGCCAATCCCCATTGTAGCTCCTTACTCACCCGCACCAGACTGCTCCCTCGTCGCCAATGTCCTCCCTTTATAATCTCCTTTTCACACTTTGCCTAAGATTCAAGAGAGCTCTTCTCCTATCCGCAACACTAAATTGTATTGGCAATATGGAGTGAGGGTTATCTGACAGGCGAACAAAGATTAAAAAAAAAAACTATGGTGTAGTTAAGGCAGTCGTCTTGGTCTTGGTCGAAGATTAGATTTAATGATAGGTTCAAGCTCCATATCTTACTCAAAGAGTACTTTGGAAAGGTTAATGGATTAAAGAGTATGGGGAATAAAGAGTATGAGGGACTAATATGCAACAAGTAACAAGAGGAATTGGTCGGTGGCAGGGTGGGTAGTGGGGCAGCATCATATGTTGTGCTTATGAGGGTTTGGGTTGGAGAAGAAAGAGACGGGAGTATTTTAGTCATTGTGGGACAAAATTGCAAGGCCCTTCAGATTTGTGGGACTAATGAGCAATTTCTAAGATTTGAGGGACTAATATGCAATTATTGAAAAGTTTATTAAGGTATGAATATCTAAATGACCCATGAAACTAGAGTTCCGTTAGCACATTAGGGTTTAATTCTGTGAAAACAGAAAAGAAAAACATACTTAAGTTATCATGTTGTAAATATATAGGTGAAATGAGAGTTTGGATTACGAAAAAGGTGAATACAGATAATTTCTCTGTTCTGTACTTTCAATAGCACTTGTCATCTCCAACTAGTTTAGTAAATACCTCCGAGTTTGCATTTTGAAAAGGATAATTTGCAAGAAACCCACACTCACATATGATTTGAAGGGTGCTATGAGCTAGTAAGTGCTATTGATGATATAGATAAAAGAGTTGTATGCAATTTACCCTTGCCAAAAAATCTAGATTAAACTGTTAAAACCAATAATATAAGAAAGTAAAAGTTACCCCTGAGGTTTTGGTAGGTCCAGTACTACCTCGTGCAGATTCATTTGTAACAGATTCAACTTGAGACTGATACAAGTGTAAGTTTCCAGCACTTATTTTCAAAGTACTGCTCAATAGTTAAGAACTACTGTCATGTACATAATTATATTCACATCAGAAACTCAGACTGAAAACCAAAACAGAGACTTCCACTTGTCTTTCTAAATCTTCAAGCCCCAGCTAAATTTAAGCATATGGGCACTGAGATTGGTTCTTTCTCTTTCCATCATAAATCCAGTTACCCAATCAACTACTCATATTTGCTTTCTGAAAAGAAAAGTTCTATCATCATTAGGCAGTTAATATTCAGCGTTAACTGCTTTTGCGCTAATCATTCCGACCTGCATTATCGGTTCTCTACTTGGGTTCAGCGAGCCTCAATGCACATCTCTTTCAGAAGGGCTGAAGCTTATGATGAATGGTGTTGGTTTCGGGTATAGACCCAAACCTTAGAACAAGCATGCAAAGCAAAGATTTCTCTCAGTTAAGAAATCAGGCGAACTTGAAAGTTTAGGCGAACTTGGAAGTTCAGGCAAAGCTCGAAGCTGAGTTCAGGCGGACAGTGGCGTAGCCACATGGTACTTGCCCTGGGCAGCTGCCCAGGGCAAGAAAAATTGTGTTCTTGGGGGAGGGGGATACTACAAAAAGCTAAGCTAAAAAAAAAGAGAAAAAAATAGTAAAGGACGTGCTAGTGAACTATAGAAAGCGAGATTGCAATCCTTTCTACTTCTATTTTGTCATTACATAAGTTAGACAAGCCACGTTTTGGATTTTTTGTTTCATAAACTAGTAGTTTTATTCATCATATGCTACTTTATTCATATGCATCAAGTGAGTGAGCATTGCCACACGCATCACTAGAATATGTCACATGTTACTTACATTATTTCAATTTTTAACTTCACTAATTGTGAGATTTCCATACTCTTTAAATAATTATATTCTAGATATAGTTTCATGCTCCACCTAGGACAACAAAGTGAAATCGGGGAGCCCCGTCGTCGACTTCTGGAGGCCCGTCGTCGACTCCGATGAGAAGAGCCCCTCGACGGTCACGGCCGAGCTCGAGGAGCTTCTCCTTGCTTCCCCGCTCAAAGCTAGGTTTTGTGCCGACTTCGACGACGGAGGAGCAGGAGGATGAGACATCTCCTTCGCCGATGTTTGCGCCTTGGGATTCATTGCCAGCCAAGCTTATTTTTTTGCCCAGGGCAAAAAAATATCCTGGCTACGCCACTGCAGGCGGACCTACAGTTCATGCGAGCTTTGGAGGTTCAGACGAACTCCAAGTGCATGCGAGCTCCAAGTGGAGGCGAAGCACTTCAGGCAAGATTGACTATGTTCAGGCGAACACAAGTCATACATCCGAGCTTTGCAGACAGGCGAACTCGCAGAAAACATATTCCTAATCTGTTTTGACCTAGGGTTTCCTTATAAATAGGGAACCCTGGCCGCCACTTGAACGTGAGTTTTTCCAGAGTGATTCCTGTAGCGAATTTTTGGAGGCGATTTTGCAGACAGCCTTGAGCGGCGATTTTTTCATAGAAAAATCCTGCGCGTTCCTGTAGCGATTTTACCGTAGCGATTTTTGACAGAGAGATCTCAGGGAGTTTGAGATCATCTTTTGCAAGAATTGTAATCTTTTTAAAAATCAAAGAAATTTTAGTGTGGCTCTCGAGGACGTAGGCACGTTTGCCGAAACTCGTTAAAATTTGGTGTTCTCTTTTTTTTAAGTTTTTTTTATTTGTTGTGATTTCTTCTTGCCTTCTTTCAACACAAGATCCGGAGGGCATGTTCTGTGAGAGGGTTTATTTAACAAGTTGTCGATATGACCAATCCCTAACAACTGGTATCAGAGCCTCGTTCGGATTAGATATGTGTGAGAGCTATGGAAGAAGAAGGCAAATCAAAGATTGAGAAGTTTGACGAATCAGAATTCACCTACTGAAAATCACAAATGGAGGACTATTTGTACTACAAGGATCTTTACCGTTCGTTGATGGGTAAAGCAAATGGAAAGAAAAAGGATGAGACTAACGAGGACTATGAAATATTGGATCGAAAGGCTCTAGGACAGATCTGATTGTCGCTCGTAAAATCAGCCACACACAATATATTAAAGGAAAAGATAACGATGAGGATTATGGAAGCACTCGCAAAGATGTACGAGCAACCGTTAGCTGCAAATAAGGTGCATGTCGTCAAAACGCTCTTCAACCTCAAGATGGCAGAAGGATGTCCCTTCACGATGCATCTCAGCGAATTCAACATGATTGTTGATCAACTTATCTCCATCGATATCACGTTTGATGACGAAGTGCAGACCCTACTGATACTATCGCAGTTACCGGATAGTTGGGCAGGTTGCGTGTGTTGTGCGCGTCGCGGAAGTGTGACAACCAAACGGGCGTGCTTCGAGAACCAAATCAAACAAACGTCTAGATAAAGGCCAAACAAATCAAAACAACGGCACAAATCCAAACACAATAGTTTTACGTGGTTCGACAAGTTGCCTACGTCTACGGGGCAAGAAGGGGATGTGGTTTTTACTAATAGAGAAAGAGTACAAACTGAGATTACAAATCACTCGAAGGAACAAACTAATCTCACCAACAAGCTCTTAATCTCTCCAAACAAAACCCTAAACAAATAGCTCAGAAAATACCTCTTTTCTGTGCTCCAAATATCCCCAATTTTTCTTCTCCTCCAAATTCTCTCTTCCAATTGTTCCATATATATAGAAATCCTAAAATCATAAACATACTAGGAATTCCAAACCAAAACCAAATCAAATTAGGAATCCTAATAACCTATTACCAAAATAGATTAGGAATCCTAATAATCTCATGTTACCAAAGTAGACTAGGAATCCTAATAACCTCATGTTACCAAAATAGATTAGGAATTCCCTATCCAACAATTCTCCACCTCGGCGAAGTTTTCCCAAAACTGAGCCGACACCGACCAAACCAAATATTCTCCACCTCGGCGAAGTTTTCCCAAAACTGAGCCGACACCGACCAAACCAAATACCTCACTTGTTGCGTCCAGTACGCCACGATAACGGACTCATGACAACGGACTCCATCCACACAAGTCGAGACCCAAACGGGAGTGCGAACACTCACCCAAATGTCGATATCTACTCACCAAATCGGCTGCATCAAAACTGACTGCCTACGTATCCTCTTGCCCAAGGAATCAAGCCTTCACGTAGTTCACCCAAATGGCCTCCAAATGCCTCAATCCACTAGAAGAGTTCGCAACCCTTCTCTAATATCACGATTAAGTCTGCGGCTGATAGCACCTCCAATAGCTCCAAACTGAACTAATCCAAACATCTCCACCTGAGATGAACCAATGGCCATATCCAGACTACATCCATCAGCTGTACTCGAATCAATCAACCTATCATCTGCATCCAAATCAACACGATTCCCAATCTGTGTCACATCAGCTGGAATCCCAAATGATGCAGTATGATCTGGAGTTTCCACCTAACATGAAGTAGCATCACTCTCCACCCGCTGCGATGTCTTAAAGATCTGATCATCACTCTCCACCTGCTGAGAGTCAAACGTGACATGCCTGCTCAGAACAAAGTCAGAAGATAATACCTGATAATCAAACACGCCTCTGAATCCCAAATGTGCTATCGGATCAAATCTCACATCCACGGTGTGACCAAGTGCTGGGTAGCCAAACATCCGACGCAACCCAAAATCCGAAGCAGCTCCACCAGATCCCATATCTATACATGCAGCAGTCGGCAACCTATACATGAGATGGCCCAAACATGTCGTAGCATGCACACCAATGCCAATGCTTGACATCAAACGCCAATCCTCCTCCAGAAAGGAACGACCCATCGAAACTGTCATCTCATCTCATCGCCCTAATGTTTCCTCTCCAATGAAGTGTCTCAAACTGCCATGAGCTCGGCACAAATACAGTAGGTCCCTCTTGTACCTCCTTCTACAACCAGAATGAAGTACCTTCACCTTACTCCCAATACACTTCTTCAACTGTTGTTGACTATTATGACTTCAAAACTAACGGGATTTGGTTGCAACCCACAAATGCCTAGTATAATCCCCAACATAGGAAACCAAAATACCAATTTACCTTCCAATGATGCCTTCTTGGAAGGGCCTTAAATGCCTGAATGAACACCAAATGGAAGACCCCTCAATCATCAAATAGAAGTGCCAAACTCCACCTCGGTCTCATTGCTCATACCAACGTGCTCAAAAGGACTTTAATATGTAGGTCAAGGGCACTTCTAAATAATCCAATGCACCGTATCAATAAACAAATAACTCAGCCTCAAATCCTTCTATCTCGGCCAACTATCTCAAAGCACCAACAAATGAAGAATAGATCCAAACTGATAAAGGAGAGAATTTTACCTCCAAATGAAACCCTAACAAGAGTCTCCAAACGATCTCACCCCGCACGACGGCAACGAGATCCACAAATAGGAAAAATCTCACCTTTATCTCCAAACGAAGCCCTCGAAGAGCCTCCAAAGCGATCTACTCCTCCAAATAGCCCAAACACCAACAAACCAATGCGGAATAAACGAAGAATAGATCCAAACTAAAAAAGATAGAGTCTTTACCAAAAAGATCCCACCTTTCTCACCAAACGAAGCCCTAGCCGAACTTCCAAATTGATCTACTCCTCCAAATAGCCCAAGCGTAGCCCGAGCTTTGATACCAATTGTTGTGCGCGTCGCGGAAGCGTGAAAACCAAACGGGCGTGCTTCGAGAACCAAATCAAACAAACGTCGAGATAAAAGCCAAACAAATCAAAACAACGGCACAAATCCAAACACAATAGTTTTACGTGGTTCGGCAAGTTGCCTACGTCCACGGGGCAAGAAGGGGATGGGGTTTTCACTAATAGAGAAAGAGTACAAACTGAGATTACAACTCACTCGAAGGAACAAACTAATCTCACCAACAAGCTCTTAATCTCTCCAAACAAAACCCTAAACAAATAGCTCAGAAAATACCTCTTTTCTGTGCTCCAAATATCCCCAATTTTTCTTCTCCTCCAAATTATTTCTTCCAATTATTCCATATATATAGAAATCCTAAAATCATAAACATACTAGGAATTCTAAACCAAAACCAAATCAAATTAGGAATCCTAATAACCTATTACCAAAATAGATTAGGAATCCTAATAATCTCATGTTACCAAAGTAGACTAGGAATCCTAATAACCTCATGTTACCAAAATAGATTAGGAATTCCCTATCCAACAGCGTGACCGCAATCAACAACTCGGCGGGGAAGGTGAAGTTGAAGCCGAGCGAGGTTGTCAGTGTGATTCTATCCGATGAGGTTAGAAGAAAATTACACGAATCAGATGGTTCAGGTTCAGCCCTAAATCTCGAGCAGAGAGGCCGAAGCCAAAATAAGGGTAACCAGAATAAGAATCGATCAAAGTCGAAGACGGGAGGTCGAACTCAAAGGTGAGGCCTATCAAAGGAAAATGTTAGAACTATAGCCAGGAGGGCCATATATCTTCAGTCTGAAAAGCACCAAAGAAGGATGCAAGTGAGCATGAGGCTCATCTTGTGCAAGATCCTTGCTATGGACAGTGAATTCGATTCATGGGTTATTGATTTGGGAGCCTCATTCCATGCCATTGCTAATAGGAAGCTTCTTCATAACTATGTAGCAGGAGACTTTGGAAAATTATACTTAGGGGACAACGAGTCATGTAGTATTGTTGGAAGAGGTGACGTGCAGATACAAATGAAGGGCTCCAAGTGGAATTTGAAGAATGTCAAACATGTATCGAAGCTGAAGATGAATCTTATTTCGGTTGGCTAGTTTGGAGCAGAAGGCTATGTTACGATATTTACCGGGGATTCGTAAAAAATCTCCAACTGTACTATAGTGGTTGCCCGTGACAACAAGACCAGAACACTCTACCTAACTTCACATGCGAGTGATACCCTCACAGTTGCAGCTAGCAAGGAGAGTGCAGATCTGTGACATAATAGGTTGGGACACATGAGCGAGAAGGGTATGAAGATCCTACAGTCTCAAGGAAAGCTAACCGACATCGATTCAGTTAAAGTTGGTATTTGCGAAGACTGTATCCATGGAAAGCAGAAGAGGGTCAGCTTTTAGAAGAGTGGAAGACCACCTATAGTTCATAAGCTAAAACTTATTCATACAGACGTATGAGGTCCAACTAGCGTGTCTTCTCTTAGAGGTTCGGTATACTATGTCACCTTTATTGACGATCACTCAAAGAAGGTGTGTGTATACTTTATGAAGCACAAGTCAGAGGTGTTTGGAATATTTAAGAAGTGAAAAGCCATGGTGAAGAACGAGACAAATCTGAAGGTGAAGTGTCTGAGATCAGACAATGGTGGAGAATACGAGCTGGAGGAGTTCAAGAGTTTCTGTTCTCTAAATAGGATTCGTTTGGAGAGGACTACTCCAGAGATGTCGCAACAAAATGACATTGCAGAGAGGATGAATAGGATATTGATAGAGCGTGCGAGGAGCATACGTCTACATGCAGGTCTGTCAAAAATATTTTGGGCAGATGCGATGCATACATCAGCTTACTTAATTAATCATGGCTCATCAGTTACATTGAACTTTGGGATTCCAGAGGAGGTTTGGAGTGATAAGAAGGTTAATCTCTAACATTTGAGAGTCTTTGGTTGCGTGACATATGTTCATATCAGTGACCATGTCAGAGACAAGCTAGAAGCTAGGTCACAGAAGTGTACATTCACTGGATACGACATTGATGAGTTCAGATATCGTCTTTGGGATGAGAAGAATATGAAAATCATCAGGAGCCGAGACATCATATTCAATAAAAAGGTGATGTACAAGGACAAAGATAATGCCAAAGTTAACCAAAGTAGCGGGAGCAGCACTAAGGATGCAGGTGCATCCGAGTACATGGATTTAAAGGAACTTCCAGATGGGGGAGACAATGTCAGTTCTGACCGAAGAACGAAGGAGACTCCGGGTGAAGAGACGACTACCCAGGACGAGGAGCTTAGGAGGTCATCCAGGGTACCCAAACCGAATCTCATATATCTCTCATCACTAGATTATTTGTTTTTGACAGATAGCGGAGAACCGGAGTGCTACGAGGAGGTTATGCAAGTGAATGAATCTCAACAGTGGGAGCATGCAATGCAAGAAGAGATGGATTCTCTCCACTCGAATGAGACATGTGAGTTAGCCCAGCTACCTGCACAGAAGAAAGCCTTACATAATAAGTGGGTTTTATGGGGGTCAAGCAGGAGAATGATGGAAGCAAGAGGTATAAGGCCAGATTAGTCGTGAAAGGATTCTAACAGCGGGAAGGAGTGAATTATACATAGATATTTTTCCCTGTTGTGAAGTTTACAACCATCAGAGTGGTGTTAAGCTTAGTAGCTATTAAAAATCTCAACCTTGAGAAGTTGGATGTAAAGACTGTCTTTCTTCATGGTGACTTGGATGAAGAAATCTACATGAAGCAACTTGTTGGCTTCACTGAGGAAGGAAATGAAGAGATGGTGTGTAGGCTCAATAAGAGCTTATACGGTTTGAAACATGCTCTAAGACAGTGGTATAAGAAGTTTGATAACTTCATGCAAAGTAATGGCTATAGAAGATATAATTCAGATCATTGCTGCTGTTTCAAGAGGTTCGAGTCCAGCTATATCGTGTTACTATTGTATGTTGATGACATGTTAGTTGCAGGACCATGTTTAGAGGAGATAAATAAATTGAAGAAGCAATTGGCAAAAAAGTTTGCTATGAAGGATCTGGATACAGCGAAGCAGATTCTTGGGATGCGAATCAGCTGGGATATGACTGAAGAGACGTTGAGGTTGAGTCAGGCTAAATACATCGAGAAGGTACTTTAAAGATTCAAGATGGAGAATGCTAAGCCCGTTGGCACGCTCCTTGGAAGTCAGTTCAGGTTATCTGAGGAGCAATCTCCCAAGACAGATACAGAGAAGGAGCACATGAGAAGAGTGCCATATTCATCAGCCATTGGTAGTCTAATGTACGCAATGGTTTGCACGAGGCCGGATATCACCCATGTAGTAGGAGTTGTGAGCAGGTTTGCAAGCAATCTAGGGAAGCAGCATTGGGAGGCTGTGAAGTGGATATTGTGCTATTTGAGAGGGACTACAAATATGCCATTGTGTTTTGAGAGAAAGGAGTCGGTACTGTAGGGATACGTGGATGCAGATTTCGTCGGTGATCATGATACGAGGCGAAGCACCACGGGGTATATTTATACCTTAGAGTTTACAACAGCGAGCTGGGTCTCACTTTGCAGAAGATAGTAACATTGTCCACGACTGAGACAGAGTATGTCGTGGTAACTGAAGCTAGCAAGGAGATGATTTGGTTAACCGAGTGTCTGAAAGAGTTGGGTCTGAAGCGGGGGAACAAAGTTCTTTATTGTGATAGCCAGAATGCTATACACCTTGTCAAGAACCCAGTATATCATGCCAGAACGAAGCACATCGACGTATGTTACCATTTTATACGCTCGCTGATAGAGAATGATAAGTTATTATTAAAGAAGATTTTGAGGAGCAAAAATCCCGTAGATATGTTGACAAAGACAGTGACCATTCAAAAACTGGACTTGTGCGCAACTTCAGTTGGCCTTCATGCGTAGGAGATGAGGGCGGAACCACACTCTAAGAAATATATTAAATTGAAAAATGAGATTCTCCGGGTAGGAGAAAGTGCTTGCTAAGTTGAAGAGAGTTTGTTGACGGAGGTTTGGTTTCCAAGTGGAAGATTATTGCTCTATCAAAAATCGCTAGTGTAGAATCGCTACAGGAACGCGCGAGATTTTTCTCTGAAAAATCGCCGCTCAAGGCTCTCTACAAAATCGCCTCCAAAAAATCGCTACAAGAATCGCTCTGAAAAAAACTCACGTTCAAGTGGAGGTCAGGGTTCCCTATTTATAGGGAAACCCTAGGTCAAAATAGATTAGGAACCTGTTTTCTGTGGGTTCGCCTGACTGCGAAGCTCGCCTGTATGACTTATGTTCGTCTGAACATAGTCAAGCTTGCCTGAACTTCTTCGCCTGCACTTGGAGTTCGCCTGAACCTCCAAAGCTCGCCTGAACTGCAGGTTCGCCTAAACTCAGCTTTGAGCTTCACCTGAACTTCCAACTTCGCCTGATTTCTTAACTTAGAGATATCTTTGCTTTGCATGCTTGTTCTAAGGTTTGGGTCTACACCCGAAACGATCTCAGGGAGTTTGAGATCATCTTTTGCAAGCATTGTAATCTTTTTTAATAATAAAAGAAATTCTAATATGGCTCCCGAGAACGTAGGCACGTTTTCCGAACCTCGTTAAAATTTGGTGTTCTCTCTTTTCTTTTAGTTTTCTTTTATTTGCTGTGATTTCTTCTTGTCTTCTTTCAACACAAGATCCGGAGGGCACGTTCTGCGAGAGGGTTTATTTGACAGGTTGTCGATAGGACGAATCCCCAACAAATGGAACGCTAAAAATACCTGAAATTTTACAGATCCTAGTAAGTTTTAACGAGCTTGTAGCAGATTATATAAAGAGTTTGCAGGTACAAAAGTATATGAATGATTTTGTTGTTTCACGCTTGTAGAGTCTAGCAAGAAATGTAATTCTTGTAAACACCCAACATACATCAGTCATACATTCTGCAACAAAAATGAATATGTAAGTGGCGAGAGGAAGTCTAAACAGAAGTATGGAAGGGATTTCAGTACTCAGAAGCAGTTGAAAGAAACCATATTGGAAGTTACTAATTAACTGTGAAGAGATCTAAACTGTCATGTCGTGTAACAAAACTCTCTGTAGAAACATTGACCATTAAATATGATAACAAAACTCCTGCCAATAAGATAAGACTAGTTATTTACAGGTTAATGATAGTCTAATCGTGTGATATGATAGATAATCACAATATGATACAATGAGAAATAGAAATGGCACTTGGAAGGAACCAAAACAGGATTTTAGTACTCAGTGAAAATTGCTAAGTCAAATTCACAGTATATTTGGAAATGTTTCAACATAATTTTGTACGTGACAGCTACTCAGATACTGCTGGTTATTTATTATGTACTTAAACCAAAAGTGCTTGGTCATAGACACAATCGAGTATCTGCAATATGTCACCAAACTGCTGCAACTAAACATAAATACTGCTAACAATCTTAGCCCTTGCGTTTTTCCTGTCAATACTTAATTAGATAGCCATGACATGACATTGGCTTTGACGGGGGAGCAATGGGTAATATATCGATATGCATTCATATAAGCAGATGACCCATAACAGAAATGAGTGAAGATTAGGGTTCGCGTAGCTGACGCCCAAAACTTTTGGGATAAGAGCTTTGATGTTGTTATCGTTTATGTAAGTAGATGTCTCCTTCACCAGATGGCTCTTTTCTTTCTCAACAGTATGCTCATGTGAGTTACTGTAAGGGCTACCCATGAACAGTGGCAGAGCCATAAAATACGATATTACTATATATTTCCCCGACATAATTAGGAACCTGAATGAGAAACAAAAATATTTAATTGAATATAGTTACAGCTGATCCGTACGTGTCTGCATGTTTTGAAATTGTTGCATAATAGCATCACTCGAAATACCACTAAACACATCATTTTCAATGTTAAACTTATTTATCTTTTTTTCTTTTTCGAAATCAATGGTAGCTCTTTGATATGTGGTGAATTTGGTCATTTAATTTAATGGATCCTACGTCCCGTTATTTTTAGGTTTGACTCATTAAGAGTTAACGAGTGACTACTCTCTGCTCAAATGATTTGCGGGTGTCATTTTGCATCATAAGTTCACATATGCTCCTTATATTGTATGATTTAGTAAGGTGCCACTTCGACACCACCCTCTACATACTAGATCCACTCATGCCCACGAGCGTGCTACCCACGAGCTTGATTCGGATTTAATTAAAAAAAGCGCTGGATCACTTACCCCGATCGATGATAATTAAAAATATTAAAAGAAGGTACTAAGCTTGGCTAAGTTAGGTTCGTGACTTTTTAATGGGCCTGCTTGTATTAAATCTAAGTGAAATGAAACCCAAAGTACAAATCATTGAAAAAATTGATCGTCCGCAAAATACCTAAATAGTTAAAGGAGAATATTCCAAAAAAATAGAACTAAACGGGAGAATATGATTCATATAGTCGACTCTAAAAATTTGGTATAAAGACTTTGTTATTGTTGTGTATTATTATCAGAAACTGAGAACTCTTTTCTTTCTCAATTGCAGGCTTGTGCGACATGTTGTCAGGGCTAACCGTGAGCATGATTTGGATTTAATCAAAAACAGCCCGGTTTTTCTATAGAGTGCCCATGGACACTCTATAAGGGAGGAGAGAGATAGAGAGAAATGAATTATACACAGAAATTAATGCAAATCAGGGGGGCCATGAGCTATTCATTTCTCTCTATATCTCTCCTCTCTTATAGAGTGCCCATGGGCACTCTATAGAAAAACCGTAAAATAAATAACAAAATAAGGTCCTAAACCTGACAAATTTATGTTTGGGCCTTCAGTTGTCCTGCTCATCTGAATCTAAGTAAAATGAAATCCAAAGTCCGAACTGTTGAACACCCAAGAACTAGCAGTGTTGTGTTATACTTTAAATTAAAAGGGAAATAGACAGTCAAATGAAAATATCAATGAAGCTATAACATGTTTTATGTATTAAAAATATGAAACAGTGAGAGAATACTAAGTAAAATAGAAAAATTCACTAAATATGATTAAATAATTAGAAATTAGAAAAATGAACTTAAAAAAAAACTTTACATAAACAACATGAACATCAGTGACCTTGGCTGCCTAAAAAAGCATTTACTGAGGCACCATAAATACCTAAGACATTTCAGACTCAATATACATTACAGAAAAAGTACACAATTAGAGTAAAGTTGGTTAATATCTACAGGCCAGTAATCACAACTTTTTAAACATTAACAAAGTATTGCAGATACAAATACATAAGAAACTTTATTAAAATTATAATATGAAAAAGTACATAAATAACATAAAAACTATTGTCTACTACCTCAAGGATCAAGTCACAAATACGAGAAATACTGCTGATTACTTTCTGTGGTCATGGGGAAAATGTGTTGACAAACCTTATGGCAGAGCTTCACCATCAGCCGGCTCCTCTAGTTTTTAAAAAGAAATCAGCAATCGTGAGGAATGGCTCAAATTCTCTCTTTCTTGGTTTACATATTTAAGTGATTCATATTTCCTGGTGGAATTTTTTTTCTGCTCCTCCATGATCATTTGTCACCATGAAAACAGAAAACAAATAAAATGTTGAACCTGCAAACCAAGTTGAGAAGAGGAGAGAGGAAAGCGTAGATTATGTTGTTCCTTTTCTCACAAATAAATAGTCTTTAAAGAAAATGAATGAAGAGTGCACACAAAAGAGGGCAATGAGATGAGAATTTTGATCATATCTTCAGAGATTTAAACAAGTTAATTCAATGATCTGCGCTCACAATTAATGACCATGATGATCCTTTCATGTTTTCGCGCTTTGGGGTGGGGGTGGGGGGTGGTAACCAAAGAACAGAAAAAAAGAAACATCCCCATAAAAAAAATCTCAAGTGGAGCCCCATACACTATAGCTAGGGGGGTGTGCCCGTAGCACCTCCCATATCCCAAACAATGTGCACAAGTATCAAGTAGTCATATAACATACCTATGCATGCATGCAGTTGGAAATTTGTCTGAGGCATCCAGCCCAATAAGAAATGTTAATATAATAATACCCCAAAAGAATTTACCAAATCACGACTGTTAATACTCAAAAAGAATTCACCCAATCATAATGGTTAATACCTCAAAAGTATTTCTTCATGAACAAAACTAACACTAAAAACCACTCGCATAAATATGTATATATGTAGATTCATGCATACAAACATTAATCATATAAAAAGAAACTTGGTCCTCTTTGAGGATTTTCCCGCCAGGCCCCTTACATTCCACCGGAATTCAATAGCAAGATACCTATTTTTATAATCCACTCAATTGACACTAATCTATATTGTTTAAGATATTTCAGATTCTTTATCCATGTATCCATCGTCCACAAAATGGACAAGAACAAATGCTATTTGCTCTAATATTTACTTTAGATAAAAAAAAATTTGATCCAAACATTTGTTCTTGATAAAAAACACTTAGAAACACATATAAACCATCTTCTACGCCTTGGAACATTTCACGCCTGTAAAGCAGCCAAATTACTATTTAGATCATTCGTCTTGCTGGTACATGGAAAAAAGCTTCGAAAAAGCTTGATATCTGGATTTTAGACACTTTCGAGCGATAGAAACACCATATAATGGAACGGATCTTTCATGTGAATTGTTACATATAATTTGAATGAGAAGAACTTGGTTCCAAGTCCTTCCAGATGTAAGCAAGTTCATCTCTCTCTAAACACGCATACATACAACATAAAAAGGCATTGTGAATTCATTTTCAATTTGAAAATCAACTATTTAACTAATAACTAGCTGTAAGATTTGCAAAAAAATAGAAAGAAAGAAAAAAAAAGATGCAAGAATCTAATGCTTGCCATGACCAAGTTAATTACGTGTCGAATCTGTTTGCTACTACTGATGATAAGAGTACCTCCGGGGTCAGTTCTTTAGCCATACTTGATTACTTTCCTCTATTATCCACTCCCAATTCAGAATCCGATAATCCTTCACCTTCAGACTCGGTTTCAGCTTCAGTGAACTCATTATCAGAATCAATTTCATCTTCTGTGACTGCATCATCTTCAGAATCAAGTTCAGTGTCTAAGAGATCTGTTGATATATCATCATTTAAGTCTGCACATTCTTCTTTCCTTGAGTATGATGTTTCTGTTCGTACATGGCATGGGTTTTCCCCCTTGTCATCATACACTAAATCGGAATTACGAGAGTTGGGGTCACCATATAGAGCAACATGTCGATAATAAAGTTCTAGTTCCTTCTCAGAGATTGCAATGAAGCGCCTCACGGTTTCAAGTGATTGCTCATACTTAGATTTTTCAAGAGCCTGGAACCAGAAAACCGGACATGCTAGTTAACATTATTTGCTTAATAAAATGAAATTTATACATAGTTAAAAAAGTACATCATTCAAACTGAACGAGGAGAGTGGAGAGAATTATTAGCTTGACAGATCTACGTACTTTTTTCTTTGACAGCGTATCAATGGGAGACATGACTTCAGGTTGAACATAGTCCTTGCCCCGATAAAATATTATGGTATCATCTCCGATAATTTGAATCGGTACTCCGCCACTAAGCCTAGCTATGTCTCTCGCGTATTCATGAACTTGGCCAGGCTTACATGGTTTACAGATAACCTTCACAGTTTCATGTTTTTTCCAATGCAAATGCATGTTCAATATTACTCCTCCAAAGACGCCTCTCCTGCCAACTGGTACATAATTAGACCTTTTCTGTGCCATCTTCTTCATATAAAAGCGTTCTTCACCAGACAGCTCGTCTGGTTTAGGCATAGGGCCTTGCAGTTTTGGAACTTCATATTTCTTCAGCTTTTCTACCAATAATGCTTCCTTTAATTTAGCCTGCAGTTGAAACATGTCAATTCTGAGTACTTAACCCTTCCAACCACCATTTAGTGATGCTAAACATGTGTAAGGAGTAAGATTTACTTCGAACTGCAACTCGGCTTATTAAAAGGATTTACTTAGACCTATAAATTTAAAATTTTGTTATGAGTTGTTAACAGCAGAGCGCCAGTTCGTAAGTTACCAGTATTGTTCGGAGTACTAACATTGGAACTGCAACTCGGCTTATTAAAAAGATTTACTTAGAACTACAGAACTACAAATTCAAATTGCCTATGAGTGGATTACAGACTAAAGTAGTTTAAATTAACTTAACTTTTTACAAGATCATGAATAGTAATTCTCATTCAACTCTTATCTGAACTTCATATTGATATGGCATATATGAACCTGACCCATACGTATGAATTTGAAGTGTAAATATAATCATGCCAATTTAGGCAGAAATTTGTAAATTCATATTGATATGGCACATATGAATTGACTCATATGCATGAATTGCGCACTTTTTGGGGGTAAATTGCAGATAACCCTCCTCATCTTTACACTTAGTAGCACTTATCACCCTCAATTCATAAATGAGAGGCTGTTATCTGCAATTTATCCCTGTCAAAATGAGTATCCAAAGGTGGTAAGTTCTAGTAAAATAAAATATTGAGGAACGATATGTGATAATGGAGGTACAGATGACGGGGGGTTGTCTGCAATGTACCCTTTTCTGTGATAGCTGAATCTTCTAAAAAATAGCAATTTAGGGGTGTTTAGTGCTAAATGAGGGTGCTATCTGACACAGAAAACAATCGAAAGGATCAATTTTGAGCCAAATTCTCATCACCTTCTCAATCTTATACTTGATCCTCTCCTCTGCAGTAGCAAACTTTTTCTTCATCTTCTTCCCTTTGGGCCTAATCCTTCGTGGGTCCCGCTTGTTAGCCTCCCTCCTCTTCCTCTTCTCCCTCTTCCTCTGCTCCTTCAGCCTCTTCTTCGACTGCCATTTCTTCCTCTTAGGCTCCTCCGATTCTAGGGTTTCGAACCTCGGGATCGAATCGGAGAGGATGAGGTTCACGGACCCATGGCTCAAATTTCTTGATGGGTGTAAGAGATTTTTGAAGGGGTTAGGGTTTGAGAGGAGAAGACAGGGAGTTGGGTTTCGAGAGGAGAAGGGTAAACTGAAGTGGGTTCTTTTGATTAGTCGCCGGAGTAAGAGAAAGCGGGTCGCCATTGAGAGAGAGCGGATGGAGAGGTTTTGGGTTTATAGAAGGGTTTTTATGCATATGTACCTCCAAATCTGCCTTATTTGCATAATTACCCCTCACATCTGCATATTTGCTAATTTACCCTACACTTTATCATAATGAATTTTTTCACCCTCTCATTTAGCATATTGTTAAAGACTACATATCCTCTCAGAATGCCACGCACCATATGTGGCGTTCTGAGCCGCTCATTTACGGAAGTGAGGGGCACTTTCGTAAATTCCCTCCCCCTGTTTGGCTATAGGAACCCCGCACGGTGTGGGGTCCTGATAGGAAATGCACTCATTGTTAAAACTCATAGAGATAAATTAAGCAAATATGCAGAGTTAGGAAAATCATGATTTTAGGTATAGAAGCAGACTCTTTGCTTATGGGATGAGAGGAGGATATTTTTGTCATTTTACCATTTCTCAATTTGAATTATTTTTATTTTTATTTTTATTTTTTGTGGTGATAGGCAATTTGAAGTTTAGCTGTGCCAAGAGGAATACT
>NC_033802.1:9503558-9687019 GCF_001876935.1 Asparagus officinalis
TTGAAGGATAAAGCTGCAAATTAGATAGATATTGGGGACATAGAGGTAAATAGCTAAAACATAGGCTCAAAATTTTAACTTGCACCTACTCTAATTAAGGGTAAAAACCGCAAATTTCTAGTGTGGTAATGAATTAAGAATGGTTTATTAGATGTTTTAGGCTTTATATGAGATAAATAGCTAAAATATAGACTGCCTAACTAGTTTAGTTTGAAAATACAAAAAAAAATTCAAAGGACTTGTTCCCTTTGTCTTTTTTTTCTTTGGTTTAGATTCATTAGAATATGTATTTAAAATAATTCAGCTTAAACAATTCATTAATCATTATCATTTGGATATATTACTCCATTTCTTCAAATACAAATGCTAACCAAGTCATCCTCAATTCACATAGTAATGAAAAACCAAAACAAATTTACATGTAAATCTCTTTCCAAAAATTTAGAAATCACCTTCTCTTTTTATTCAATAGAAAGTCAGCTCTCAAGAAAATCTGGTCAATCTCATCCAAATCAGATACTTTTACATTATTATTTTCCGGTGAATCACCTCTCTTTGCTGCAGCAGAAATCTGGCGCAAATGAGTCTCAAAATCAACTTGCTCTTTATCATCACCACCTGAAGAAAACTTTTCTAAGGTGTTCAGATATAGAGGTGTTTCTTCTTTCTCCTCTATTTTCCCTTCATCAGTATCCGTTTCAAATAAGTCAGAGAGAGCTTCAGATTCTGACAGAATATCAGATTCCTCCAAGGATTCGTCTCCATCAAGTTCTTTTTCTACTTCTTCATCTTGAAATTCATCAGAGTTATCAAGTAGATGATCAGATCCTTTGTCATTGATACCTGTACCGAGAAGTTCTTTCTCTGTTGAATCCTTTACTTTGTTTTCACTTATTGTTTTCATTTGTATCTGAAGACTTTCGAGGTCTTGTTGGAGCTTCGGAATGAACCTTCGAACAGCTCTTAGGGCATCTCTGTGCTTGGATTTATCGAGGGCCTGAATGAAAGCACAAGGTACATTACTCTCAGATTATAATTAAAGAAAGGTGGCTCGTAGTAACAAAATGAAAAAAGGACAGAATTAATCTTAGGGCATCCCATATTTAGTTGAGCATCACGCTCTTATTAGCACTACAATAACAATAAAGCTTTTATCCCAAAATTTTGGTGTCAAAACTATATGAAACATGCCCCTTCACTGAGTTCTGTTTAGGGTATCTCCTCCACTAAGTTACTCATTATCATATCTATCATAACAGCTTCTAGCCCAGTTCTCTAAGTCCTACATCTAATCTTCCTTTCTCCATTAGTTACAATTTTATCACTTTCTTACACTTGGTGCATTTAATGGACTCTCTTTAGCACTACATGCTTATAAATCTCATGATATTGGCATTGTTGGAAAAAGTCAGAATGCTTATGGATAGCTTTGCGAGCATTTTAAAAAAAGCAAACGAAAGAATAGCACTTAAAACACTTTTCTTTATATACTTCCTTATGTGTCCAATATAAACATCCTTCCTAAGTTTTTCTCATTTTCAGTACAACAATACACTATTTCACTTTCTTTAGTACATAAAATGGAGCCCATGGGTAACACCAGGCATTCCACTAATACAACATAAACTTCAAGTAGTGCTTGGTGAAAATGCATACCTTCTTCCTGGACAGTGTGACCTTAGGTGACATGATCTCAGTTGGTGGCTGCGAATAATTCTTTCCTCTATACATGATAATCTCATTATCCTCATGTATCTCAAGCACAATTCCCCCGCTTAATCTAGCGAGCTCAGCCGCAATTTCTCGAACCTCTTCTGGAGTGAAGGTCTTCACAATAACCTTCAGTGTCTGATGCTTCTTCCAGTGCAAATGCATGTTAAGAATTACTCCTTGGAATATCCCACGTCTTCCCACAGGGACATAGTTCTTGCACTTGTGGCCCATTTTTAGTAAGTAGAAATGCTCTTCTGGTGTAAGAATCTCTGGGTCGTGTTTAGTTTCAGATGATTCTGAAGGTTCAATTTTCTTTAATGCCTCAACAAGTCGTTCTTCCTTTTTTCGAGCCTTTAAAGACATCAAGCAAATACATTGTTACAAAGGAAAGGGAAAACACATGTTCTGTAATCATTCGAACCATTTAAAGTATAGAATACAGTTCAATGGAACATTTAAGTCCAGAAAGTCCCAAGTTGCTTTCAGGTATCGTTGAGGGACAATAGATATGTAGGTCAACAAATACACCAAGTCAACTTAGCTCACACGTTGGAAGCATTAAAATAATATGAGTTCTTCATGAGACTTCATCTCGATATCCATCTTAATCTTTTTGCCCATATAATCACAAAAGTGAAGCATCTTTCTAATCAATGAACAAACATGACAAAGAAATAAGACGTTCTGCAACTCAAACAAGGAGTTGGAATTAGGTGAAGTACTCAGATGCAGAAGCAAAATTTTGTACAAAAGCATAGCAAGTAACATTAAGGGCATGTTTGGCAACTTTAAATTATAATCCACTTGGCTAATAATCCACAAATGGATTATGAGCTAAGTTGATTGTAAGCCGAAGTGTTTGGTAAAGTTAGTGAATTATAATCCACTTTCAATAGTAGAGCGTTTGGCATATGGATGGCTTAAACGCCATCATCATTGTCAAAACAACCAAAAAGTGTATAATGTGGTTAGAAAGAGATAAAATGGGACTTCGAAGTTTGTGAACTAATAAGGGGTATGTTAATCTTTTACTTGGTCAAAACTTCTGGCTTAGATGCCACAGAAAAATAAACTAGGGTACCCTAGCTTATTTTAAGGCTTATATGCCAAAATAATCCATTTGGCAAACATGTCGAAGTGGCTTACAAGTCACTTTGACCACTTGCCAAACATGCTCTAAGAGAAGCTTTGCCTAGAGAATAAGATGAGAACCAAAACCATCACCAGAATACAGATCATGAGAAAGAACTCTCGCAAGCAGAAAGACCATTAATCTTGAAGGATCAGGACAAGATAAGCGGCTCTGCAGGTCAAATGGAAGTTTGATGCTTTATCTTCAATTTGGGCGACCAAATTAAGGCCGGCAAAAAACCAGTTGGTTTAGATTAATCTAAACTCTAGGAGAAAGCCGATAGTTTCAACAGATATCTATGGAATCTTAGAGATCTTTCACGATAATTCCACAGAACTAGGATCACTTATCAAGTAGAGCTCTTTTATGCAATTGGAAAGTTTAGGGATTTGATCACATGCCAAAAAGGGTGAAAAACAACCTTGCATCTAAAGGAGGGATCAAAGAAAATCCTGTATTTCTAAGAGAGAGGTGAACAAAAGCACTCCCCAAACAATCTTCTCTAATTTGGTACTTCTTATATTATTCCACAATAATGAACATCCATCAAGAAAATTAGTTGCTTCCAGATTCTATACATACAAATTTTACTCAAAATCATGTGACATGCAACCCTTCCTCAGTTTTGCAAAGTATATAAGAGCAAATAAAAAAGGAACAAATTTACCTTCCTCAATTTGTACAAAATCTTTTCTTCTGCGGTCATCCTTTCATACTCTTTCTTCTTCTTCCACCTCAAGGACTTCAGAAACTTTACAACTGCTCTTCTTCCTTTCAACTTTTTCCTTTTTACTTTTGTGCTGCCATTGGCATCGACTGTCACATCTCCTGTGCTACTATTTTGAGCCTCCACTACTTCGCTTGTGTTGGTAAGATGCCGGCTTGTATGAATAGTACAAATACGAGTAAACCGGGTGCATTCCAGTCCACTAAGAAACCTATTTACAGATATTTGATCGAGAACCTTGCAAAAAGGGGCAAGACTATAATAAAGAATTAGGATACTTCAGTTGTGATGGATCCTTCATCATTGGGCAATTAACAGATCTCTAAACATGAGACAATTGAGAAAAAAGTGAAATAATGCCAGAGAATGTGCCAATTAGTAGAAATATTTTAACTAATAGTTACCCTTAGGTGTATTGTAACTCTACCCCATAACGATTAAACCCTATATGAAAACAAGCCTTGTTAACAATATTTGGAATTAGCTTAATGGTTTTTCTAACATCAAAAAGGTCTATATGAGCACGTTCTACTCTCTTCTTCTCTAGGTATTGAACTTATATTAGGGTCATTTGCACTTTAATATCCCAATGTTCCACTCTATTTTAACTTCGATACTATGAAAGTTCTATTTTGACACTTGATATCCCACAGCAAAAGAAAATGTTGATGTTAATTCTGTTGAAGATACCACTATAGAAAAGTGAATAGGAAACAAATCTTCTTACCACATTTCAGCATTCTTAGTGTAGGAAGTGAGAAATAAAGGTAGGGCTTTGCAATATCAAACGATCAAATTAACATCAAATTGAAAACTTTGGGGTATCAAATTGTCCAAATAAATCTTCAGGAATCAAAGTTTAAAAAGGTTGACACATTGGGTATTAAATTGCAAATAAGCTTTTAAATCCTGGGTTATTGTTCCGCAATAAAAATCGGGGTCTGAAAATAGTCACATAACAACATTAGAATCTACAAAACTAAACCAAAGCCTCAAAAGTTAAAATTGGGTATCCACTAGTGTCATGAAAACGCAACACCAAATCCTAAGTCACAACAATAGAATCTGCCCCATTTTGTAAATAACCATATCAGCCATTAACAATGGCTAATTCCAACATCAGCTTGAAACAAAGAAATGGGCATGCAGATTCTCACCTTGATTCCCTTTCAAATTTAGTAAGATTTCCATAACCAGAATTTACACTCCTCAAAGCCCACGATTTGTTGCATGGGTCTTCTTGATTCCTTTTACTAAATGGAATGCATAAAGGTGTGAGCTTTGATCAGTACCTGAGTCGAGGAAAGTTTGAAAGAAGCTGATGATGACTTGTTCTCCTCGGTCTCAGCCTTTGGAGGAAGAGAGAAGGGATTGCCATGGACCTGAAGCTGAGAAACATAAAGAACGAGAACTCAGCGTTTGTGTCTCTGTAATGAAGAAGAAACGGGCCGGGTATTGTTTTATTGGACTAAGAAATACGGCCCATGACCTTTTACTGCTTTAATCGGACCAAATCGTAGGCTTTTGTTGAATTTTTCACTTATTTATACCCCTCTAATCTATGATCTTTCTAAACTGTGCCCCCACAATCTTTGTATTTGTAAATTTACCCTCAAAATCATCTCACTACTAGATTTCTGACTGGGCTACGCTAAAATTTCTATTCAACCATCATTTTGTATCGCCATAACTGGGAAATCCAACACAAGAAGCCCAAGACGAGGGTCCCACTTCTGCTTGGTTAGCTTATAGTTAAATTACACTTAACAAAAGAGCATAGAGCAGTTAGGATGAACAAAATTTAGTGGATTGATGGCAAATGTGATTCTACCTGTTCTTGCAAAATCATGGAAAATATATAGGCATGTTTGGCAACTTTGGATTATAATCCACTTGGTGGAATTATAAAGCCAAGTGGATAACAAGCTAAAGTGTTTGCTAAATTTAGTGGATTATAATTCATTAGTGGAGCGTTTGCAAATGTGTGCCGTCTAAGTTATCATTATTGTCAAAATGAATAAAAGCATTTAATGGGTGTTGGAGAGAGATAAATGGGGTTTGGAATTTTTAATGAAATGATGAAGGGGTTTATTGGTATTTTACTTGGTTAAATTTTATGGCTTATAAGTCACCAAAAAATAATGCATCTTTTGATTGTTTATAAGCTAAAATAAGCTAGTTTGCCAAACATGTTTAAGCCACTTCGACCATTTGCCAAACATGCCCATAAACCATGACATTTAAATGCGACTTTGCAAGTTAGCTTCATACATCCTAAGTGATCCTTTCATGTAAGATCTATGCTACTAGGGGTGCATTCGGTTCGGATACGGTTCGAATATGACATTTGTCATAACCATAACCACTTTCTAAAAACGAATACGGATACGATTCAGATATTCATCGGTAAGAAAAAAACATTATCATATTCGCATTAAACGGAAACGGATACAGTTCGGATATTAGAGAGTCGGATACGGATATTAATCGGATATTTGGGAAATAGATATGAATATGATATGACAAAAATTACATATGATTTTATTAACTCGCAAAGTAAGACAATTTACCTCATAGACTTTGTTGTTATTCTGTATGACAAACCTTAGAACACCATTAAAAGTAACTTTCAATCAGCTATTGGAATCAGAAGAAAACTTTGACTGTAACCAACAACAATAATGCTACGAAACTGAAATAAACTCCATAAATCATCAAAATCAAGAGGAGATTTCTAATGGGCAATGTATCGAACAGTTTGTGGGCACGAATATAAAGAACAAAGATAGAAAGAACAAAGTACCTCGAGTTGCCGCCTGCTTTGAATCGGAGCGGGGAGGACGAGGGTTTCAGTATTCAAGAATGAAATCTTCGCTTGAGGGAGAGAGTCACAGCGATGTGCGGAGAAGTTTTTATCATCGTAATGTGTCTGAGACTGAGCAAAGCGTCCAACGAGACTTCTGGATTGTTACAGGGGGGAAAACTGAGTTTTTTTTTAATGAAAAAACTGATTATTAGTTGTGAGCAATACTGAGATCCTTTTCCCAAGCACTTTACCACTGAAAATAGACTATCCATCAAATTTATTGAGCACTCAGAATTTTAATAATTCATTTGCGAATTATAATCTAAATTCCTCAAGCATGCTCCAAGGCGGAGGGGAAGCGCATACGGACGCCGAGCCGGAGGTGGAGCTCGGAGACGGAGGCCAAGCTTAGAGGCGTGATAAGAGTTTTTTTTTTTTTTGTGTGTGTGTGTGTTTTTTGGTTGAATTAGGGTCGGTTGCGGATAGCATGAGTATATGTTATAGACCCGACCCAATACAAGTATTATACTTAGTCTATTTCAAATATCCGGATATCCGGACCGTTTCCGTAATTTCGACCCGATAATCGTATTCGGATAAAAAATCTAAATCGTAAACCATATCCGATCGGTTTTCATTTTTTCCTATCATATCTGTTTTATGAACGGATACGGTTGCAGTCGGTCCGGATAAATCCAGACCATTTTGCTTTTGTCATAGAGTTAGTATCAACTAAACAATACAATAAAACATGACATTCATGAACATTATCTCTACAATATTGCTTTTTATTGGTTGGTTTTTTGACAGTCTTTCGTTATTGGATGCTATGAAAATTATTAGTAAGCAGTATGTGTTGGATTTAATCTAATAAATCTATTTGTGGGCACATATGATTAATCAATGTGTATTGCTATCTTTCAGAATAACCCACTAAAGTGATCAATTAAGTTGGGTTAATTTGGTATTTAAATAAGTTATATGTGCAGATACCAGGTTGTAATTGTAATTTATTGAGGGGCTAAATTACAAAAGTACAACATCTATAAATAAGGGGTTATGGTCCCTAACCTAGGGTTACATTCTCTAATTCTCTTCACCCCCATCTAAGAGAGAAATTCGGATTTTAGAGGAACCCTAAGGTTAGAAGATCATCAAAAACCCAAATCAAGATTTCATCCATGGATTCAGGTATAAGCTTCCGCTCTTTTGATTATTGTTAATCTCTTTGAATTAATCATGGCTATATGGTTTTAGATCTCAAGTTTTGATGTAGATATAACAAGTGGTATCAGAGCCACCTTGATTAATTCTTAGGGATTTAAGTTTTATTGGGTTTTTGATCTTAAATCTCTGGTTAAAGATTTAATTTTTGGGTTCGGATGAACAGTAATGTTCTCGGATGAACAGTAGCGAAAATTTTTTTCGGATGAACAGTAAAGTATTTTTTTCGGATGAACAATAACTGAAAAATCGCTGGTGAACAGTAACTTTTGGGAATTTTTTGGATTTTTCTTTGATTTTTCCTTCAATTTTTTCCAATTCTGGATCTGTTTTGAAAAGAAAAATCAAAGGTTTTTTGGGTTTGTCGGCGGCGGTTTCAATTTGAAACCCTAAGGGTTCATGGCGAAAATTAAGGAGGTGGTTACCTCAAACGAACCTCGCGTTTGTTCAATTTTAACCGAGCTTCGCGCTCAACGAACCTCGCGTTCGTTCTAAGGTGAACCTCGCGTTCAACTCAGGTGAGCGTCAAGCTCAATTTCAACGAACCTCGCGTTCGTTCCCAAGGTGAACCTCGCGTTCAACTCAGGTGAGCGTCAAGCTCAATTTTTTAACGAACCTCGCGTTCGTACTTCAGACGAACCTCGCGTTCGTACTTCAGACGAACCTCGCGTTCGTACTTCAGACGAACCTCGCGTTCGTACTTCAGACGAACCTCGCGTTCGTACTTCAGACGAACCTCGCGTTCGTACTTCAGACGAACCTCGCGTTCGTACTTCAGACGAACCTCGCGTTCGTACTTCAGACGAACCTCGCGTTCGTGCTTCAGTCGAGCCTCGCGTTCGAACTTCAGACGAACCTCGCGTTCGTACTTCAGACGAACCTCGCGTTCGTACTTCAGTTGAACCTCGCGTTCATTTTTTTTAACGAACCTCGCGTTCGTTCCCAAGTTGAACCTCGCGTTCTTTTATCAAACGAACCTCGCGTTCGTTCATTTTCAGACGAACCTCGCGTTCGTGCTTAAGTGAGTCTCGTACTCAATACAGTCGAACCTCGCGTTCGAAGTTAAGGGAACTTCGTGTTCATTATGGTTAAGCCTCGGCTTTTCATGGGTCCACTTTGGTATACTTAATTTATTCAATTAAGTTATGGGCCCTAATTAAGCTGTGAGACCCCAATTAAGTTTTTGGAAATTCAGTTGATTTAAATTAAAACTTTTTAATTTAAATCTAATTTGGTTTTTAATCAATTATTTAATTCAAATATTATGACACTAAGGTATTAAGGTTGTCTCTCACTCCAATTGATTAATTGAAACAAGAAGTTGCCAAAGTAACCTCTCTTGTGTAGATTGTTCATGAGGAATGTGAGATGTTTGTGTGTATGCTTTCGTGTAAATATTTAATCGGCCCAAAGGAAGGTTAATATTTATTTAGACTGTATACACATCTGCGATGATAAGCGTGTGACAATTATAAGGTTTACATGTGAATAATGAATCGATCCAAAGATAGTTTCATTATTTGACATGAGTTATTGTCAATGTTTGATCATTGCAACAAGGTATCACTTACAAGTTAATATTACTGTCCAAAGACTTGATATTAATGTTGTGCCGGTATCTTGGATGGGGATTGTCATTATTTGAATTTTATTGATTATGGTTATTGATGTGAGCATTTTTGTTTTATTTCAGCTAATGCATCTGCTGCAACAATTTCTGCTAACATCAACTCAATTCCCATGCTAAATGGGACAAACTTCAAGGTTTGGAAAGAGAACATATTAATTGTTCTTGGCTGCATGGATCTTGACTATGCATTAAGAACTGAACAACCCCAACCTCTCAATGCGGATAGCACTCCTGATGCAAAGAAGGAGCATGAGAAGTGGGAGCGTTCAAATCGCATGAGTCTTATGATCATTAAGCGCGGCGTTCCGGAAGCCTTCAGGGGCATAGAATCCGAAGGGATTACTAAGGCTAAAGATTTCCTTGCCGAAATTGAGAAGCGTTTTGCGAAAAACGATAAGGTAGAAACAAGCACGCTTTTAGCTCGCTTGATTTCAATGAAGTATAAGGGCAAAGGAAATATCAGGGAGTACATTATGGAAATGTCTCATATTGCTTCAAAGCTTAAGGCACTTAAACTCGATCTTTGTGACGAGTTATTAGTGCATCTGGTTTTGTTGTCTCTTCCTGCACAGTTTAACCAATTTAAGGTCAGTTATAACTGTCAAAAGGAGAAATGGACTCTAAATGAGCTCATTTCATACTGTGTGCAAGAAGAAGACAGGTTGAAGCAAGATAAGACAGAAAGTGCTCATTTGGCCTATGCCTCTAAGGATAAGGGCAAGAAAAGGAAGAATGATAAGGAAGCTGCTAAGGGTCCAGTTGAGAAGAAACAACATAAGGATAATCAGGGTTGTTTCTTCTGTAAGAAGCCTGGACATGTAAAGAAGGACTGTACAAAATATCACGCCTGGCGTGATAATAAGGGTACGTTCCTTGCTTTGGTCTGTTCTGAGGTTAATTTAGCTTCAGTACCTAGAAACACTTGGTGGTTAGACTCTGGTGCTACTACTCACATAAGTGTTTCTATGCAGGGTTGCCTGAGCTACCGAAAGCCAAGTGATGTTGAAAGACACATCTTTGTGGGCGACGGACAATCGGTAGATGTGGAAGCAATTGGGCACTTTAGGTTGTTGTTAGGAACTGGTTATTATTTGGATTTAAAAGATACTTTTGTAGTACCGTCTTTTAGACGGAATTTGGTTTCTGTTTCTGTATTGGACAAATCAGGTTATTCTTGTTCATTTGGAAACAGTCAATTCAGTTTATCTTTTAATTCAAATGTTGTGGGAACCGGTTACTTGAGTATTTATGACAACCTATATTTGCTTGATACAATTGCTTCTTACAATGAATCCTTGCATGTGGAATCACGTGGTACTAAGCGTAAATTAAATAAGGAAAATTCGGCGACATTATGGCATAAGCGCTTAGGTCATATCTCAAAAGGTAGAGTTGAGCGTCTTGTGTCTGATGGCATTTTGGATTCCCTTGATTTTTCGGACTTCGACGTATGTGTTGAATGTATCAAGGGAAAACAGACCAAAGTGAAGAGATTAGGTGCCAACAGATCTTCGGATGTCTTAGAATTGATACATACGGATATTTGTGGGCCATTCCCTACGGAATCCTGGAATGGTCAACAATATTTTATATCATTCATAGACGATTACTCACGTTATGGGCACCTATATCTTATTCATGAAAAATCTGAGTCTCTGGACATGTTCAAAGCCTATAAAGCTGAAGTTGAGAATCAACTCAACAGAAGAATTAAAACCGTCAGATCTGATCGTGGTGGTGAGTACTACGGTAGATATGATGGTTCAGGTGAACAACGTCCAGGACCATTTGCTAGATACCTAGAGGAATGCGGTATCGTCCCACAGTACACTATGCCGGGTTCACCTAGCATGAATGGTGTAGCTGAAAGACGAAACAGGACTCTTAAGGATATGGTAAGAAGTATGATTGCTCATTCTTCTTTACCAGAGTCACTCTGGGGAGAAGCACTTAAGACAGCAGCTTACATTCTGAATAGAGTACCAAGTAAAGCAGTTGCTAAAACACCTTATGAGCTTTGGACTGGTCGAAAGCCCAGTTTAAAGCATTTACATATTTGGGGATGTCCAGCTGAGGCAAGGCCTTATAGGCCAAATGAAAAGAAATTGGACTCCAAAACAGTTAGCAGCTACTTTATTGGGTACCCTGATCGCTCTAGGGGCTATAAGTTTTATGATCCCACTATAAGGAATATTTTTGAGACGGGAACAGCAACATTCTTTGAGGATGTTGAGTTTGGGGGGAGAAATAAGGTTAGAGACATTAGTTTTGAGGAGGAATTGGCTTCAGATCCAATCCATACAGTTACTTTTGACAATATTCAGGTTCCTATACCTGTTGTTGCTCAAGAAGTAAATCCGGAACCTCAAGATGATAATGTTGAACAACTCCCTGTTCCAGAAGAACAAACTCAACAACCTCAAGAACCAGTGCCATTAAGGAGATCCACGAGAGAAAGGAGAAATGCTATTCCGGATGATTATATTGTATTTCTCCAAGAACATGAGGAAAGTAGTGGAATGTTAGAAGATGATCCAATCAACTTCTCTCAGGCCATGAAAAGTTCTAACTCTCAACAGTGGATTGATGCCATGAATGAAGAGTATAAGTCTATGCAAGACAATAAGGTTTGGGAACTTGTCCCATTGCCAGAAGGTGCAAAACCAATTGGTTGTAAATGGATTTTTAAAACCAAGCGGGATGCAAACGGTAATGTGGAGAGGTATAAGGCGCGTCTTGTGGCTAAAGGCTATACTCAAAAGGAAGGCATTGATTATACAGAGACTTTCTCTCCGGTTTCATCGAAAGACTCTTTCAGAATAATCATGGCACTTGTTGCTCATTATGATCTTGAGTTACATCAGATGGATGTTAAGACTGCATTTCTCAATGGAGACATTGATGAGATGATTTATATGGTGCAACCAGAAAACTTTGTGTCAGGAGACCCAAAGAATATGGTTTGCAAATTAAGGAAATCCATCTATGGACTCAAGCAAGCTCCTCGTCAATGGTATCATAAGTTTCAACAAATAGTTATCTCGTTCGGTTTTGAGATGAACATTGTTGATGACTGTGTATATCACAAGTTCAGTGGGAGTAAGTATATTTTTCTGGTTCTGTATGTGGATGACATCTTGCTTGCCACTAATGATATAGGCATGTTGCACGAAACCAAGAGATTTCTATCAAAGAATTTTGAGATGAAAGATCTTGGGGACGCCTCTTTTATATTAGGGATCCAGATACATCGAGATCGCTCTCGGGGTATTCTTGGATTATCACAAAAGAGCTATATCGATAAGGTACTTAAAAGGTTTGGCATGCAAGATTGCAGACCAGGTGACACCCCTGTTGCTAAAGGAGACAAGTTTAGTCTCAATCAGTGCCCTAAAGGTAACCTTGAAATTCAGGAAATGCAGAAGATTCCTTATGCTTCGGCTGTAGGAAGTCTAATGTATGCTCAGGTATGTACGCGTCCGGATATTGCGTACATTGTTGGGATGTTAGGCAGATACTTAAGCAACCCTGGTATGGATCATTGGATAGCAGTCAAAAGGGTTATGAGGTATCTTCAGAAAACAAAAGATTACATGCTCACATACAGAAAATCAGAGAAATTAGAGGTCATTGGGTATTCGGACTCTGATTTTGCTGGATGCCAAGATAGCAGGAAGTCTACATCAGGCTACATTTATATGTTAGCAGGAGGAGCTATATCATGGAAAAGTGTCAAACAAACACTAGTAGCTTCCTCCACTATGGCAGCAGAATTTGTAGCTTGCTATGAGGCATCCAATCAGGGAATATGGCTGCGAAATTTTGTCACGGGACTGCGCATTTTGGAAAATGTTGAAAGACCACTAAGGTTATATTGTGACAATAAATCTGCAGTAATGTATTCCAATAACAACAGGAGCTCAACTAAGTCAAAACATATTGACATTAAGTTCCTGGTTGTGAAAGAAAGGGTACAGAGTGGACAGATATCCATAGAGCACATTGGGACAAACTCCATGATAGCTGATCCTCTTACTAAGGGATTACCACCTAAGGTCTTTCATGAGCATACTGCTCATATGGGTGTGGTATTATTTGAGGATATTATGTTTTAGTGGGAGTTTGTATTTGTGGTGCTTTATGTTTGGTTGTATTGTCTGATCAGAATAAAGTATTCAGTTAAGACACTCTGTTACATTATGTTTGGTTTTGACCTCACTAAGGAGGACCAGTTGAAAATAGACATGTACTGATCATATTGCATGTAATTTTCATGCTGCACATCCATGATTGATCTATGTCATTTGATTGTATTGGTATATGTGACCATTGATGGGTCGAGTCACGATAAATGTGACGAAGGGCGCTTTGATCCTATATTGATATAGTCAATGGACGAGATTGTTCGGAAATACCATTTCAGTGATAGCAATTTTTGAGCTCATAAGGTTATACACAGTTTAAGGAATCATATGGTGCCCAAGTGGGAGATTGTTGGATTTAATCTAATAAATCTATTTGTGGGCACATATGATTAATCAATGTGTATTGCTATCTTTCAGGATAACCCACTAAAGTGATCAATTAAGTTGGGTTAATTTGGTATTTAAATAAGTCATGGGGTTATATGTGCAGATACCAGGTTGTAATTGTAATTTATTGAGGGGCTAAATTACAAAAGTACAACATCTATAAATAAGGGGTTATGGTCCCTAACCTAGGGTTACATTCTCTAATTCTCTTCACCCCCATCTAAGAGAGAAATTCGGATTTTAGAGGAACCCTAAGGTTAGAAGATCATCAAAAACCCAAATCAAGATTTCATCCATGGATTCAGGTATAAGCTTCCGCTCTTTTGATTATTGTTAATCTCTTTGAATTAATCATGGCTATATGGTTTTAGATCTCAAGTTTTGATGTAGATATAACAGTATGGAGTTAATCCATATGCACATGTAAACAACAATAAAAATGCTAGACATCATTAAAGATAAGAATTTTACTACAAATTATTCATGTACTTCTTCAGTTCTACATCAAATTTATTGATGATTTGTTGTAGAGTGCATAGCTAATTTCTCTTCTATTAATGCTGAATTTGATAGGTAGCTTATTATGAAAATTTTATTAAACAACTGGAATTGCCATTTCATGATATTAAGAAATATACCCTATTGTAAAATTTCATATACTTTATCATATTAATGTCGAATTATTACCTGTATTATCCTATGAATCTTGATGCCTACGATCACACAACTTTACAAGCATTTTACCTGTATTATTCTCTTATCATAATCAACAATATCTCTGTTATTAAGAATTCTCATTAAGAGTTTATTTAAATTGTTTACATTCCAAAATGAATATACTCCTTTACACTTATGCAGTCAAGATATATCACATTATGGATTCTGATGGCGAACGGAGAAAATTGAAGAAGTTGGTTGAAGTCCAAGCACATATGAGAAATGTGCAAAGTGTAGTGGCATGGTGGTTCCTATTTTCATCTCACATAACGAAATTTTACATTGGAAAAAATCACTAATAGAGCGATATTTGATAGATTTTTATTCTAAAAGGAAAAATGCATACTGTCTAGCATATGCAAGTGAAGTAACTTGTTATGATCAGCTTAGAATGTATAGGAGCTCTTTTAGGAAGTTATGCACTATGCTGCAAAATGTAGAACTAAATGATACAAAAAATATGTTGGTAGACGAGCAAGTAGCAATGTTTCTACATATTCTCGCCCACCATGTGAAGATTAGAGTCATAAAACAAATGTTCCAACATTCAGGGGAAACTATTAGTCAGAATTTTACTCATGTGTTACACGTCGTGATACGTCTACACGATATGTTGATTAAGAAACCCGAGCCAGTGCCGATTGACTCAACAAATGCGAGGTGGAAATGGTTTAAGGTAATCTACAATATAAGTAGCATTTGTATTTATCAAATTTTATAAGTAATCTAACACATTAAAATTTCCCTAATGTCTAGAATTAACTTGGAGCTTTAGATGAGACTTACATAAGGGTGAGGGTAGCTGTGGAGGAAAAATCTAGGTATCGAACACGAATGGGTGAAATTGCTAAAAATATTTTGGGTGTATGTGTAGGCATAAAAAATTACCTATAAGTTCCCGGATATAACTCAAGACGAAGATGATATGATTAAACGTAATCATCTAAGTCAAAGAAGATCATCTGATGCCAATAGAAAGTAAAGGAACGCGTGAAAAGACGAAACAAGAAGCGACAAAACGTGCAAATTAACGAAACGCGGAACGAGACACGCATCAGTATGTCTCACATGTGAGACACATTATTGTGTCTCGCCGGCAAGACACAACATGTGTCTCGCACTCATGTGCGAGACACAAAGTGTGTTTCACCTAGTCAGACTCCCACAACGTGTTTTTTGATAAGTTTTTGAGATTCGTGCGGTCCAGTGGCTTCCTAACTACCCTGGGAGTATCCTTACACGCTGGAGAATCATTATTAACTGAAGATATGACCAGATCACGAGATCTTATCCACAAACACAATATCCGAGGACTATAAATACCCCCTAGTGTCCATATGCACGGGTGGAAGGGATGAGATCTGAATTCTTAGGTGAGGTTTTGACATTTTTAGCAGAGAGACACGAAATTAAGAGAGAAAAAGGCAAGATCTTGGCGAACTTCAGCATAAAAATGAAGATTTCGAGAGATCTGTAGGCCTTCACCTCTTCCTTTGAGATCAAATCTTGTTTTGATCTCAAGAAGAGTATTAATCTCACCTTGCTGAGGTTATTTACTTCTATTCTTATTTCTAAAACCAAAAAAGAACATTGGGTCTTCTTCACGATCAATCCGGATCTGTGAATCGGTGGTCCACGGGCTAACGTGTCCCTAGCACAGGCAAATATTCCACGCAAGCAACGACCGATAAACGATCTCTGCATGTGTTTCTAGGAGATCATCTATGTTTGTTTCTTTTATAGTGATAAGTCTTATAAAAAAGCTCACTCCATCAAATCTATTATAATCGATAAACGATTGTAAATGGATTCTACAATGAAACTGATTTTCGACGCAAACACGCTAGCGACCATAGTAGGAGCCAACAATCTCGTCACCGAGGCTGTTGTGCCGTAACCGATCAAGATCCCGATTGACTAAATGGTCGAGTACGAGTTTGACCAAACAAAGTTTGAGGAGTACCTTTCATCATCCTCCTCCTCAAGATCTTCCTCACGTCGCAAGTGCAGGAGGATCTCATCATTGAAGAAGGTTTACACACCGATAAAGGCTACAGGTGATGACTTTCACCTAAATGTTGCTGAGGCTTCCCCTCACAACATTATCCCGGCATCCAACAAGGCTGGAAGCTCTGCTCATAACGGCTCCTCCCCAGTTAAGAAGTCGTCCAATGAAAGTTCGTCAACTCTGACGAAGAGAGCTCGTCAGAGGCAACGCCAATGTCTCGTTCATCAGCTCACCAAGGCCCTCAAACAAGTTGATGGAATTCACTACCACGTGGACTTGGAGTCAAGGAAGCACCGAGCAATTCAGTCGTTTCAACATCAAGTCGCCGACGCATCCTCCAACCATCGACTGAAGAGTGGGTTATCATCAAGAGGACTCGTTCAATGAGGGAAGAGTGCATCAAAAAACATTGTGCACGTGCCGCACATGCTTACGCTCTTATGAAGAAGGAAGAGGTAGCCAAAGAACCACCAAAATCCTGCAATGTTTGGATGCCAAAGTCCAGAACTGCGTGAAAACTAAGTTTTAGAACACCTAAAAGTGTTTCCTGTAGCCGAGACACCACCAGCTGTCTTGCAACCCGAGATAGCCAATGGTGTAGCCGAGACACCCTAGTTTGTCTCACCAAATTTTGAGACACTTCCCCCTGTCTCGCCCAAACAGGAGCTCCGCGACCGCTGCTTCGCCTCCGTCAACGTCCGTTCCAGGTCTAGTCTCTGTGGTTGCTTCCACTTTGCCTCCAATGAAGCCTTGGGTCAATCCTGACCTCTCCAAGATCGAAATCATGGTTGCAGATCGCATTGGTCCTCAGCGTGAAGATCGAGGCAAAGCACCAATGAGAAAGCACTTAACCTAAGTAGCCCATCAGACTGGGGGTTGTGCACAATCTCACATCAAGCCAACTGCTGCGCAAGAGTGTCCCGCCACCTCTAAACAAATTAGGACACCTCAGTGTATTTGTTCGTGTGCCGTGCGTAGGAGAATTCCCGTCACCGCCCAACTAGGGGGTCCCGTGTTGAAGCCCAGGAGCCCATTAAGACTCCACGTTCACAAGAGGGTGGCTCTAAATGTGCAACTCTTGAGAATGCCAACAAGGCTTTATATCCCCATAAGAAGACGTGTCCGTCAAAAGACAACGCTATACCTGGGAAGTTATACCAACCAGTGATAGGTTGCTTCGATCATCATGCTAATGAGTTGTACTATCAGGCTGGGGGTGTGAAGAAATCTCGGAAGAGGACTATCTGAGAGACAAACTCTCATTATTTATGTGAGAGACTTATGAGAGAAGTATTATCAGAGTGTAGCTACTCTAAGACCGCTCCACAGAGGGTCTCGGTATTCCAAAGGCTTTCCACCGAAGTGTCAAAGCCCAAATCAAGACGCTTTCGCAAGAAAATATTAGTCAAATTCCCAGAAGTCACCATTAATATGACTGATAAAGGAAAGTCAAAATGACACTAGACCAACTCTAGTCCCGACTCTTATCTAGGGATATCCCAGCGTATAACTCGGCTCCAAATTGGAACGATCAGATATAGGGATTATCAGAGGATGCATAAAGGTATATCCTCAGATGATGAAGTATCGGACGCTTGCTCCGTAGTCACTTCAAATGAAAAAATGTCTAGCATGGGACTAACCCGCGAGGCATTCACCATCACTCCTGATCAGCTAGCTCAAATGCTTCAAGAAGCTCTGGCTAAGAAGCAAGAAGAAATTCGTGCTAAAATGAAGATGGATATGAATTTAACCATGCAGCAGATGAGAGAGTTACAAACTCAGTCTCATCAACAACCTAAGCTAAGTCAGCGAACTGAATCTAGTCGTCATGCTTAAAACGACGTAGATGATAGCGACGCATATATGGTTGAACATATTTTTCCCAACAGCCATAACACTGGGGGTGGTCCGGTTAATCCTCCTCAGCCTCCCCAACGTCCCAAAAAAATAAGGACGAAGATAATAAAATAATGGAAGAACTTGAGAACAAGGTCAACGCCTTGATGTCTGGTCAAGAGGTGAAGAAGACCGGCCATATCCGAGAGAGTGTGAGTCAATCCCGTAACCGGCGAAGTTTAATCTGATTAACTTCACCCCGTTTGATGAAAAAGGCTCGCCAACTCAACACTTGATCTACTTCAAGTCTCACTTGGATATGATTTCTGGTAATAAGCCATTGATGGTACAATCATTCGTAGGCACCCTTTGCGGGGCCGCCTTCGATTGGTATCGACATCTTAAGCCAAAGAGCATTAATAGTTAGGATGACATGGAAAATTGCTTCCTCAGTAACTTCTTCGACGATGATACTGAGGTAGCAATTAGAACTCTTCTAGATGAGAAGCAGAAGAGCGGAGAGTCAGTCGACACCTTCATTAAACGCTTCCGAAGTAAAATGATGAACTGTCGTGATGTAGTCACGGAAGATTTCATACTACAGACATGCCATAATAATCTCTCCCTCAATATTCTGGAAGCCATGGGGATTATCCCATCCAGGACTTGGAAGGAACTGAAGGTACACGGAGAACAAGTTAAACACTTTCTCAAAAGAAAGAAAGCTAAGAGAAGTCAACCAACGACACCTGCAACTGATGTGAACGCCAATCAAACATCACAACAGTAATCCGGAGGCAACATAGGACTCTCGATCTGAGGTCCCAGAAGGAGTATTCTTTCAAATATGATGAAGTTCCATCTATCTTTTAGTACCTCCTCACCAACAACAAAATCAAACTGCCACCTATTGCAAATCAGAAAGAAGCTAGAAAGACTTTGGACCCAAAATACTGTGCATATCACAGGAGGTCCCAGAAGGAGTATTCTTTCGAAGATGATGAAGTTCCATCTATCTTTTAGTACCTCCTCACCAACAACAAAATCAAACTGCCACCTATTGCAAATCAGGAGGAAGCTAGAAAGACTTTGGACCCAAAATACTGTGCATATCACAGGAGGGTTCAACATCCCATAAAGAACTATTTTTCCCTTAAACACAATTTTCATGTCTTGGTTGATGCCGGTATCATAATGGCAAAACAAGCCAAATGATAACAGTGAAAACTCCAATGAGTATACAAGTATAAACTACATCTTCTTTAACCTCTAACGGGTATATGAGGTTAAATTAATTGCCGAAGACTCCGATGAGTACACGAGTATAAACTGCTTTTCCATGTTCCTCCAACAGGTATACGAGGTTAAATTGCTTCCCTTATTTCCAAAAACGAGAAATTTCGGGAGAATACTACACATGGTGTTCTTAAAGATAACCCAACAATATGGCTAAAAATAATGCGCTCCTTATTAGACTCAGTTTCGCAAAAAAAAAGCTGGGGCTCGATGTAGGCTGTCTAAAAATTATTACAGATAGCTTATCCTCATCAAACACTAATGATGAAAGTTATAATTTGACGGCTTCCAGAAAACTACAATTTAAAGACTTTCACGTAGATCGATGAATGTTACAGTTTGACGACCTTCACAACAACCAATGAAAGCTCTAATTCAACAGCCTTCACAATCAACATCGGGAGTTATAATCTGATGACTCTCACATTTTCGAGGAGCCAAGACAAAAGTTATAAGATGATGATCTTTGTAACGCTCTAGCAAAAGAGACTACAAATTGACGGTCTCTTCAAATTAAAACACAGATATCTCTCAAACCGTAAGGAATTTGGCGAAATGAACAGGAGCAAGCCAAACTCTATGGGGTCAGTTTGGTTGGTTTCGTCTCGTTGAGATAGTCGATTTTTATATATAATTCGTCCAATTCCGACTTACGGTTTGAAAGTTATGACATGTTCTTCGCAGCAAGTTATGTTCTGAAGTCCGTCTGCAAGACTGGACTTCGCCTAAACATTGGACTTAGCCTGAAGCTCGCAAGCTCTCCTGAGGCTTGCCTCTGTGTTCTAGAGTCAAAACGTAGGGCTCATGCCCGCGTTCCAGATTCAAAACGCAGAGGTCATGCCTACGTTCCAGATTCAAAATGCAGCGCAACCTCTGCATTCTCAGTTCCAAGCGCGAAACGAGCTTTGTGTTCCCAGCTGCCAACAGAGATCCCAACCCTGTGTTCTGAACCCAGGACGCAAAATTCATGTTCGGAACGTCAGTTTTGGCGTTTGACTCGCTCAAACGTGAGTTGAACGGTTCCAAAATCATTTCCACGATTTGAGGGGATCATTTCCCTCACTTAGGAGCAGATTAAGGGGCGGTTACTCCCCTTAATCCCCTATAAATACCAAAAACTCAATTGAGTTCAGGGATCGACTTTTTGCATCAAACTTCACAAAGGAGAAGAAGAACATCCTCGACAACAGAGAAATATTAGAGCTTTCATCCTTGGCTTATTAACCGATTTTCGGTTCAAATCAACTCTTTTTCAAGAGTTTAAACTCGCTCTGAGTTATCAACTCGTTCTGAGTTTCAAACTTACCACGCAAGTTCTCCTCAACGTCAATCAAGAGGAATCAACCATGTTCCAGTGAAACAAGACGTTCGGATCGTCAACGAGAAGCAAACTCGACACGAGCATTCGAGGGAGGCATCTCATCGCTACCGTGAATACCCTAACTTAAACGAAGGGGAAGATCTCCGTCGGTCTTCTTCTCTTTTGTAATCGGAAATTCAAATTGTAATCAGTTAGAGATCGAGAGAGTTGTAAACATTCTTTTTCTAAGCAGTTAGAAAGAATAAATCAAATTCAGTTCTTTTGGTTTTCTTCTTACAAATTTTCTAACAAACAAAAGATGGCGACTCCGTTGAGGACTAGCTTTTTCACCGAAGAAGAAGTGATAGTGCAATCTGACATCAAGCTCGCAGGAACGACCGTTGAAACTCTGATCATCAAGTTCGATCAAGCCAAGTATGAGGAGGTACTCTCTTCTGGATCCCTTAGTCCCAAGGCTATGCGTAAGATCCGCAAAGTCTCTAAGGAGACTAAAGCTCTAGTTGCGGTTGACTCATCAAAGAACTGTCTCTCCTGTGGGTTGCACTATTCATACAGTCCCCTCTCTGAAGGGGAAGACTTAACTTCGGCGAAACTCGTCCACCAAGTTGAAGGTTCCGCACCCACGCCAAAACGATGGGTATCGGGTCACAAAAGGCCCATCGCGGCGACCAACTCTGTCAACGCCAACGCAATCGCTGCAAAGGCCTTAAAATAGGCCAATAAGAATGCCGCTCGACGAAGGAGAAGATCCCGATAACGGACACAACTCCGAGAAAGCCTACAACAGTTTGCATTTAATGGGATGTGACGAAGCGTCTGAGAACGAAAGAGAAGGGCAAACTCGGGTTTTTTTACAAAATACAATTGCTCTTTTGTATACCGCTTACGTGGAGTGCCCTGGAAATATTAAACGTTGCTTTTTGAGGCTTATCCGTATGGGGGAAAATACAAGGAGCCTCGTCACATGAATTTTCTGCTTTTAGGGCATCTGACACATTTTTTTTCCTTACAACAATCGAGAAAAGTGTTATAAGGACGTTTAATAAAGCAGCAAGGTGTTCCGAGCCATTTACAGAACAAACTGAGAACTAATTGAAAATATCAATTTCACTATGGGATTCAAGACAACCCACTCGCATCCAGATCTGTGTTATGATATATCACAAAATATTTTCCATTTGCCAACCCCCCCAAAAAAACACATTTTCTTGTAATCCCACTCCAAACAAGAAGAAATTGCAAAAGAAAAGAAAAAAAAATCAAACATTGAACAAACCAAACCAATAAATCATCTACAACCAATTAAATTCCCAATCAAGAAAGAGCAGAGAACCCTCCCCCTCTCATCATCTTCTTGAACTCCTTAAAGTTGACCATCCCATCCCCATCAACGTCGACTTTCTTGATCATCCTCCTGCAGTCCTCCACCGTCCTCCCCTGCTTCAACCCCAGCGACCCAAGCACCGACCGCAGCTCCTCCACCGTGATAAACCCGTCGCCGTTCTGATCGAAGACGTTGAACGCCTCCCTCACGTCCTCCTCCTCGTCCCTCTCGTCCATTATCGTCTGGTAGCGCCGCCGAACTCTCCATGTCGACGCAGCCGTTCGTTGTTGAGCGTCGATCTTTTCGTATCATGGACTCCAGCCGGCGTCGGGGATCGAAGAGTGCCTGAGATGTCGAGGGAGGAGGACATCTCGTTGCTTTGGTTATGCGGCCGTCCCGTTTGCGGTTCGAAGAATTTGGAAGACGCTCTTTGCAGTCGGCGGGGTCCATGGCTGATGTTTTGCGGCGTTTGGGCTTCGGCACGGGCGTGCCTCGGCTTGGCTATCTCGGAGGGAAGCCCAAGGTGGGGTGGGAGGAGGGGGGAGGAGGAGGGCTTATATATTTATGGAAAGAGGAGGATAATTTAGGAGGATATTTTCTTGTTAATATATGTCTTTTTTTGGGGGGGAGGAGGGTGGGGATTTGAGGGGTTGGGAGGAACGTGTGGGGTTTTTAATGGTTGTGAGATGATGAGTTGTTAATTTCTTGTGGGTTAATTTACATTACACCATGAAGTTTCTTAACGAAACCCCTCTGCACTTCGAATTTTACTCAGTAGACCCCTAAAATGTAGGGGTCCTGTGAGAAATAGTTAAAGTTTAGGGGACTTTGTGAGACGCCGCAATTTAGATGGCTAGCTGAGGTAGACAAAATTAAGAAATGTTATATTGATAATCCATCGAAGTTCATGGGGGTTTATGAAATTAACCTCTTTTTCCTATTATATGGTGCATTTAGTTCTGATCTTTGGTTTGAGTATGATTGAAGATGCTGGTGGATATCCAAAATGATATCGTTAAGGATCAACACGTGTCCTATCAATAGGCAAATAAGAAAAATAGTTATTGGGAAGATTTATATTCAAATAAAAGCATGACAAATCACAAATATATTCTTGGAATAATTCCTCATATAAACCTCCAAAATAAAGGAAAAGATTTTCTTAACATCTAAATGACGGCCATCTTTTCCTAGCAAAAGATGAGTGTGTGTTTTTAATTGCTTCTTTTTTATAAAAGAGAAAACACTTAAAGTGGGTTTTCATAAAAAAAAAATTTGGGGTTTTCCCATATTAGTCTCCAACTCTTTCATATTTTATATCAGTCCCCCAAATCTTTATATTTTGAATTGCTCCACCAACTATGTTAAGTATTTGAAACTAGTCCTCCAGGTCTTCTAACTTGGTGATAAGTAAGGTGTATAATTTCAAAACAGATACAAGGTCTGGGGTACTAATTTCAAATTTTGAAGAGTTGGGAGACTGCAATAGTAAAAGATTTGAGGGACTAATTTCAAATTTTAATGATTTGGGGGCTTACTTTAAAAATTTTGAAGATTGAGGGGGGCTACTATTGAAAAACCCCTAATAAATTACGATTTGCAATAACATTTAGTACAGTCCAACGAGCCGTTGTCCTCGGACCCTGGGTCCCAGTGGAGAGAGGGCGCGGCAAAAATAAAGGGACGGTGCCGCGCCAGTGACCGTTGGAGCCGGCGATGATTGGTGCTTCTTGACGCGGAGTTGACTGTAGGCTTTGTGGGACCCGCTCGTTGGCTGGCTCTGCCGCTCCGCGGAGAGACACGTGAGAGCATCCATTTGCTTATTACAAAGTGACAGACCATCTCGGATTCTCTTTTAGGGAAGTAGATCCTTGGTTAGCCAACTGGCTTATCCTTGTAGTTGAAATAATAGAAATGGTAGGGCCACACCCCCAATCACACTCTTCACCACACCTCCTCTCCCTCTATAGTGCATTGGGCCCCACATCAAATTTTTTTTAAAAATTTGATGTGAGGCCCAATGCACTATAGAGGGAGAGGAGGTGTGGTAGAGGGTGTGGTTGGAGGTGTGCCCCTATCACCCCTCTTGAAATAATAAATATATTTATAATATATCACGGACATGTTTGTCAACTCGTCAAAACGGTGGACAAATTTATTGGGGATTCAAAACAATCAAATCAAATCCTTATCATTCCGGACATTGTGTTGAAAGTAGGAAAGTAAGTAAATTCACCACAAATAAAGATCAAAACTTGTAGGAATAATAAAGGAGATGGACACACAGATTTAACGAGGTTCAACAACGTGCTACCCGTACGTGGCAAGCAGCAGCGGCAAAGTGCTAAGTGCGTCTAATAATCGCGCATTATTCGCGCTACCTGCACGCGGGTTTAGAAGCCTACACTTTGATCCATTATTCAAAGCCAAATCGCGCATTATTCGCGCTACCTGCACGCGGGTTTAGAAGCCTACACTTTGATCCATTATTCAAAGCCCAATAAGCATTCAATGCTTTTAAACCTCTAAAAGAATGTTCAAAATTCCGATGTGGGACTATCTTATTTTTTACAAACAAATACTAACAATCCCCCCACTTTGTTTGAAAAAACATTTTAATGGTATTATATTTAAAATAATCTGCAATATGTACAAAATGAGATAAGTATACATATGTAGAGGTATCTTTCGATTTAAACCTTTACTTAGTACAAATACCTCAAAGTTCTATCAAAGTCGTTAGTTGCCTTAACATTAAACTAATTACTCTTTGTGATAGAACCGGAGAATATTGTACATACACTAATCTCTTGTTTCAATGAGAATTAATACTTTAGCACTGTTATGGCCTTGTGCTTATTCCTGGTTCATGAACTCTTTAAATAACAAACCTTTAGCTACTTTAAGAAGCGGCACCACTTCTAAGTTCATATAGGTGAAACGTCTACAATGTGTTTTCCATTACTTTAAACACACAACAATAACGTATTAGACTTTCATTAAGAGCATAACTCATCCTCTTATTCCGTAATGGACGATATTGACATTATCTTTTAGGGCTTAATGTGTCAATATCAATCAATCACTTTTAGAAACTTGTTATTACCCATTTAAACCATTTAACTAGTTTAGTTCTAGCAAATGGTTGGGTTACCGTTCCTGGTGATTTTAAATATAAGGTTTCAGCCCCATTTCACTTGATGTCATCTTTACTACCTCTCTTGCTAGAGGTTTTGTAAATGGATCAGCCAAATTTTTATTTGTCTTGACATAGACAATAGTTATGATACTATCTTGTATCAAGTGTCTCACATATTCATGTCTTAGACTTATGTGTCTAGACTTACCATTATATGTACAATTATAAGCCCTTGACAAAGTGGCTTGACTATCACAATAGATATAGATAGGAGGCATTGGACTAGGCCATAACTTAATATTTAGTAATAAGTTCCTAATCCATTCAGCATCTTTACCAGTTGCTGCTAAAGCAATGAATTCAGATTCCATGGTGGAGTGTGAGATACATGTTTATTTCTTGCTTGTCCAAGAAACTGCTCCTCCGCCAAGTGTAAAAACCATTTCAAAAGTGGATTGGTTGTCTCCAACACTAGTCATCCAGCTTGCATCGGTGTATCCCTCTAATACAGCCAGATAATCATTATAGAACAAACACAGATTATTGGTTTTCTTTAAATATCCAAAAATCCTGGAAATGCTTTTCCAATGTTCTACACTTGGATTACTAGTGTATCTACTTAATTTGCATACAGCAAATGCAATATCAGGTCTAGTACAATGCATAGCATACATTAAAGAACCAATTATACTAGCATACTCAAGCTGTGATACAGCTCTACCAGAATTGGCAGTCAATTTAGCACTGGGATCGAAAGGAGTGTTAACTTCTTTAAAACCAAGATGATTAAATTTATTCACTATTTTTTCAATATAATGTGATTGGCTTAAAGAAAAACCCCCACTATGTTTTCTAACTTTAATCCCTAAAATAGTATCCGCTTCTCCTAAATCTTTCATTTTAAACATAGAAGATAGATACTATTTGTCTTATTTATACCAATCATATTAGTGTCGAATATTAACATGTCATCCACATACAAGCAGACAAGAACACCATATTTATCACTGAATTTAGAATAAATACACTTATCAACACTATTATGTTTGAAACCATAAGATGGAATAACAGAATCAAACTTTTCATGTCATTGTTTTGGTGCTTGTTTAAGACCATAAAAAGATTTAATTAGTTTACATACTTTTCTTTCATTTCCTGGAAGAATGAAACCTTCCAGTTGTTCCATGTAAACCTCCTCATTTAAATCTCCATTTAAAAAAACAGTCTTGATATCCATTTGATGCACAAATAACTTATGTATAGATGCCAAAGCAATAAGAATTCTAATAGATGTTATACGTGCGACAGGTGCATATGTATAAAAATAATCTATGCCTTCTTTTTGTCTAAACCCTTTGGCTACTAATCTAGTCTTAAAAGCTTGAACAGAATCATCAGAATGATATTTTCTTCTAAAAACCCATTTACATCCTATTGGCTTTGATCCTTGAGGTAAATCTACTAAAATCCAAGTACTATTTCCTATTATAGAATCCATTTCATCATTGACAGCTTCTTTCCAAAATAAACCATCTCTAGATGACATTGCTTCTATAAAGGTTTTAGGATCATCACCTGGATTAAAACTTATAGGATGTTTATTTAAAACATTATTATTCCTATCACCTTCAACAAGAAAAATAATTTGTTCAGGAGAAATAAAATCTGAAGATAAAGATTTTTCTTTTCTTGCTCTAGTACTTCTTCTTGGCTCTGATGTTTCTTTAGATGTATTCGTTTCCTTAGCATGAAAATCAAATCTAGAAATATTATTAGAGTTAAGCAGAATAGGAATATTTTCAACATTTTTAGAATCTACAGAAAATTTATTTTCAAAGAATTCAACATCTCTAGATTCAACAATAGTATTAGAAGATAAATCAAGTAGTCTATATGCTTTTCTATTTTCAGCATATCCGACAAAAACACTTTTAAAGGCTCTAGGTCCAAGTTTTGTTCTTTTAGGATCAGGAACTCTATAATAAGCCAAACACCCCCACACTTTAAAATATGACAGATTAGGTTTTCTACCTTTCCATAACTCATAAGGGCTTATATTTGACTTTTTAGAGGGAATCCTATTATGAATATAACATGCTGTGTACAAAGCTTCTCCCCATAAATTTAAAGGTAACTTAGCATTATTAAGCATACAATTTATCATTTCTTGTAAAGTTCTATTTTTTCTTTCGGCTAAACCATTCTGTTGGGGAGTATAAGGTGCTGTACATTGATGAATAATGCCATGTTCTTCACAAAAAGTATTAAAATTATCAGAAAAATATTCACCACCTCTATCAGAACGTAATACTTTAATTTTCCTTTCAAGTTGATTTTCAACTTCTGTTTTGTATTTTTTTAAACATATCAAAAGCTTCGTCTTTTGTTCTTAAAAGATAAACATACATATATCTACTACAATCATCAACAAAAGTGATAAAGTATCTTTTTCCTCCTCTAGTTAACATACCATTCAATTCACATATATCAGAATGTATTAAATCTAAAACTTTAGAATCTTTGTGAGAAACACTTGGAAAAGATTAGCACAAATTTCACATTTATCAAATTCACCATTAAAGTTAATGAAGTCTAACTTTCTCATATTTTTCAAATAGCGAAAATTTAAATGTGTTAAGCGATCATGCCATAAATATGAAGATTCAACAAAATAAACAGAAGATATAACTTTATTATTAATACTTAGTTGATACATTCCATCACAAGAATAGCCCTTTCCTACAAACATCCCGTTTTTAGACAGGATAACATTATTTGACTCAAAAGCAACCCGAAACCCTTTCTTACAAACAAGATCAACAGAAACTAAGTTCTTTCTAACTTCGGGTACATACAGAACATTTATAGGAGACAATTTCTTTCCAGAAGTAAAATCTATATCAACAGTCCCCTTTCCAGCAACCTTTGCACAAGCATTGTTCCCCATTTGCACTTCTGTAATTTTCAAAATTTCTTCAAATCCTTTGAACAAGGATTTGTCCTTGCAAACGTGGATTGTTGCTCCAGAATCAAGCCACCATCCAGACTTAACAGAAGCCATGTTGATTTCAGAAATCATAGCGACCAGATTCTCTTCTATCATATTTGCAGAAGCCTTTGATTTTACATTATTATTTTTTCTGTGACGACATTCTTTAGCAAAATGTCCAGGCTTGCCGCAAATAAAACAGGACCCCTTTTTCTTCTGAAAATTCTTCTTTTTAAAGTGTTGTCCACTTTTCTTTACTTGAAGGTTCACATTTTTTACCGAAGATTCATTCTTTTCCACAGTGTGGACCTTACAATCACTTTGGACAGAATTTTTCAAATCACGTAAGCATGACTCCTCTTCAATTCTAAGATTCTTCTGAAGTTGTTCCAAAGAGATTTCCTCAGTTTTATGCATTAGTTTCTTCGAGTAATCTTTCCAAGTTGATGGTAGTTTTGCAATAATTGCAGCAACTTGAAAAGATTCTGGAAGAACTATTTTGAGAACATGAATCTTATTAACCAGAACCTCCAATTCATGAACTTGCTCTAGGACAGACTTGTCATTAACCATTTTATATTCTAAATATTTTGCAATTAAATACTTGTTTGTACCTTCCTCCTCGGCTTTGTATTTAAATTCCAGTGCGTTCCAGATCTTCCTTGTCGACTTTATCCTCGTGAAAATATCATATAATCGGTCCGAAAGTGTGTTCAGAATGTGACCGCGACACAACACTTCATCTTCCTCCCGTTTTACCTTTTACTTTTTGATTTCTTCTATTTCCTCATCAGTAGGTTGTTTTCCGTCTGCACTTGGTTTTGGATCTTCTATGGGCTGTAGGTTGGGGTTGAGAATGTAGGAGATCTTCAATGTTGTAAGAAGAAACATCATCTTGTCTTGCCAGCGAGAGAAATTGTTCCCGTCGAATCGGTCCAATTTGACCATGTCTTGATTCATCACCTTGATTGATTCCGACTCCATTGTAGCAGAATTATTTCTTTAAGATTGTTAGTAAAACAATGAAGGAGACGGAAATTCTGAGGCGTGAAACACTTTCCTTAAAGAAATATTTTCCCCCACTTGATATTCAAAGTTTCTTCGGGTTAATGCAAATTTTCTTCCCAGGATACAACAGAAAATAAAAATTCCAGTAAGCAAATCTGGAATTTTTCTTAATTCGTTGTGAAACAAATTTGTAATATTGCAGATGTTTTTGATAAAAAAGATTCAGAAAAGAATTGTTTTTAGATATCTGAAATCATTAACTATTTATAGGTTTGAAGAGGTCCTTCCAACAGTCATAACTTTTTAAAACACTCATTGGAGCAAACAGTCACTTTTCAACAGTCACTTGTCTTTTCATAATTTTTTAAAATTTAAAATAACATTAAAAATAATATATTCAATATATAATTATATATATAAAAAATAGAACATTTAAGCGGCAGCGGCAAGCGTGCAAAGTGCTAAGTGCATCTAATAATCGCGTCAAAATCGCGCATTATTCGCGCTACCCGCACGCGGGTTTAGAAGACTACACTTTGATCCATTATTCAAAGCCCAATAAGCATTCAATGCTTTTTAACCTCTAAAAGAATGTTCAAAATTCCAATATGGGACTATCTTGTTTTTTACAAACAAATACTAACACCTACGTCCTTGGGAGCCACACCACACAATTCTTTTATTGATTAAAGAAGAAATACAAGCTCTCAAACTAGGGTTTTATCACTCTGAGATCTCTCTATCAAAAGCTCTCTTTTTTTTATGGTTTTCTGATGCTTAACAAACACTAAAAATGCTTGGTATTTATATCAAATCCAGCCCAAACAGATTTCCTGAACTCATAAGGAATCTGGCAAACAGCGTCGCGATCGACCGTGGTGGTCCACCGCGCAGGTATCGCGGTCGACCACGACAGTCGACCGAACCAAAACTCGAGAGCAGAAAACATTACAGGGTTGGCGCGGACTGCCCTCCTGTGCACGTTCGCGGTCGACCGTCGCTGACTCGCGGTCGACCGCCAAGCTAACTGGCAGTTCTCCTGGACTTTTTGGACTGTGTTCTTCGTGATTCCAGCTTCGGCTTCAACTTTGGGTCTACACTTTAGACTAACAATCTTCCACTTGGAGACCAAAGTGCCATTAGTGAGTTCACCCGAACTCTCCCTTTCTTCGCATGTATCTTCTCCTCCTCGGAAAAATACTTTCTTCAATCAACAATATCCTGGCAATCTCGCCGATCCTCGTAGTATGGCTCCGACTTCGTCTTCTATGTTAGACCCTAGAGGGGGGGTGATTAGGGTCTTATGCTAATCTAATCCGATTTTATACCAATTAAAATTAATTAACAAGTTATCCTAGCAAGTATGAAATACAACATGATATATGAACTAGGATAAGCAATATGAACAATGAAATATATCCTAGCAAAGAGATATACTATGAGATATATATGCAAGGATATATAAACTAACATAATGGTAAACAATATAAAACAAGATAGAGGATGATATGAATAATGAGACAAATATAAATAAACGCCAAAGCATACTCAAACACAATCAAATGATCACGGAGTTCGGACCTTCCATTCTACGTCTCCGCTCCCCACTCCCGGGAAGAAATCCACTATCACAACCGGGTTTTCTACGTTCACCCGAATAACGTTTACACCTCACACTCGGTTTTCTAACTAACCGAAAACTTTACAATCGACACTCTTGCAAACACACTCTATACCCTCACAAGTGTTGGACCTAGCCGTGTCTCCCTCAAGTGCTCGGTTATAACCTCTCCCTAGGCTCATAAATCAACGCCACTCCTCTTGGGACGATCCCCGACTCTCACCACACACTCCTCTCGGTGTACAAGTGTATTACAAAGTGAATCTCACAATATGGCTCAATAAATGTTTGTTCTCTACTATGGATGAGAACACAATGAAAGCTCACACTCAATGTTACAACTCTCACAACCCCAATTATATTATGAATGCAAATACAATAAGCTCAAGTGGGTGTGTGCAATAATGAGTAAAATCAAATCTAAACTCAATATAAAACTAGCTTTAATAGAAATGATAATTAACAAATAATTGATAAATAAAAGCTAGAGTAGAGTTTAGAAAACTTCTCAATAGATGACAAGATGAAGAGATGGAGATTGAAGCCCAAACAAGAAGATAATCTCCTCCACTTGTGAAAACCAAAACAGCTTTTAAACCAAACCCTTAAACAAGCTTAAAACAAGCTTAAACTCTTTTTAAAACTCTTTAAAACATTCTCTTGCTTCCTAAGATAGAAGGGGGTTTGGAGGGTTTATATAGGAAGGAAACAACGGCAAAAACCCTAAACAAATGACAAAAAAGCCCCAGCAAACAGCTCAAAAAAATAGCCGTTGGAAACCAACGGTCAAATCGGCGGTCGACCGTGGAAAACTCGCGGTCGACCGCGAGGCACAAAAAAGGCTGAACAGAGGGTTTGAAAGCTGTCGATCGACCGCGGCGGTCGACCGTGGCGGTCGACCGCGACGGACTCGGAGAAACTCTCTGCTGCCCACTGACAAAAGATCTCAGGCGCGGTCGACCGTGGCGGTCGACCGTGAACTGATATATGAAAATCTGATTTTGAAACCCTGTTTAAAAATATCAAACAAATTCCAAAAAATATAAAACTTTAGGGAATGATTGTAGACATGATAATAAACTTGCTACAATGACTGGTTTCCAAAAAGGACTTCCCAAATGAAAAATATCATCATTTTGCAAAATAGTCCAAAACACGAAAATGTAAACATATGAATTTTGACATTTAGGCTAAACCATGTTTTGAAACTTTGCACAATAATTTTGTAGACTTAATAAAATATGTATATGATTGTTATTAAGTCCATAAACTGAGAAAACAATATTTTCATAAATACAATAGAAAATGAAACATATGAGTATGTATATAAAAATATATTTGTTTCATATCTAAGTAGATAAACCAAATCTCAATAATAAATATGAAACATGTAATTTCATATTTATAAACATAAAAACTAAAACTTGTGTTGTATATATATGTGACTACATATATATACAAGGAAACCAATAAAATGTGTGTGTATAGATAATTAAGCTTAGAGTACTTAACACACATAATATAAACACCTAAACTAAGTTACCCAAGCAATCTTGATCTTCAATAAGCTTGACTTGGTAATCTCGCGGAGGAAGCTTGAACTTGATCTTTAACTTTGAATTGCAAGGCTTCACTCTACTATTCCGCCAACCTCCATTTGATATGATCATTATGGCGCAATCCATCCATCCTCCAACTCGTTGTTTGCCTAGAATAAATACACAAACACAAACACTAGACAAACAACATTAGAAGTAAATTGTTTGTTAAACATCATCAAAACAAGAAGGCAACACTACTCGTGAAGGCCAACTAAAGTTGGGCACAACTTTAGTTTCTCAATGGTGACTGCCTTCGTCAACATGTCCGCATGATTTTGACTCCTCAAAATCTTCATTAAGTGTAACTTTCCGTCTTCAAGTAGCGAGCGTATAAAATGATATTTGACATCGATGTACTTTGTTCTGGTATGATATACTGGATTCTTGGCAAGATGTATAGCGCTCTGACTATCATAATAAAAAAACTCCTCTCCCTTGCTTCAGATCCAACTCTTCCAAGCACATGTTCAACCAGATCATTTCCTTGCTTGCTTCGGTCACCACGATATACTTAGCCTCGGTTGTAGATAAAATCACAATCTTCTACAGACATGATACCCAGCTCACTGTTGTGGACGCTAAAGTATAAACATACCCCGTGGTGCTTCGCCTCATATCATGATCACCGGCAAAGTCCGCATCCATGTATCCTTACAGCACCAACTCCTTCCTCCTAAAATATAGTGGTTTGTTTGTTGTTCCCCTCAAGTACCGCAATATCCACTCCACGGCCTCCTAATGCTGCTTTCCTGGATTGCTTACAAACCTGCTCACAACTCCCACTGCATGAGTGATGTCCGACCTCATACAAACCATCGCGTACATGAGACTCCCAATGGTTGAAGAATATGATACTCTGCTCATATGCTCCCTATCTGCATCTGTCTTAGGCGATTGGTCCTCAGATAGTTTGAACTGACTTCCAAATGGCGTGCTAACAACTTTAGAATTCTGCATGTTGAACCTCTGAAGTAACTTCTTAATGTATTCAGCTTGGCTCAATCTCAACGTCCCTTCAGCTTCATCCCTACTGATTTGTATCCCTAGAATCTACTTTGCTGCACCCAGATCCTTCATTACAAACTCCTTTGCTAGCTGCTTCTTCAAACTATTTATATCTTCTAAATACGGTCCTGCTACCAACATGTCATCAACATATAATAACAAGATAATGAAGTTGGACTCGAACCTTTTGAAATAACAGCAATGATCCGAATTGCATCTTATGTAGCCATTGTTTTGCATGAAGTTATCAAACTTCTTGTACCACTGTCTCGGAGCCTATTTCAAACCATATAATCTCTTCTTGAGCTTACACACCATCTCTTCCTTTCCTTCTTTAATAATGCCAACAGGCTGCTTCATGTAGATTTCTTCATCCAAGTCACCATGAAAAAAAGCAGTCTTCACATCTAACTGCTCAAGAAAGAGGTCTTCTGTAGCTACCAAACTCAACACCAATCTGATGGTTATGAGCTTCACGACAGGGAAAAGTATCTCCGTGTAGTCCACTCCTTCCTGCTGTTGAAACCCCTTCACTACTAATCTGGCATTGAATCTCTTTCTTTCATCACTCTCTTGCTTGACCCAGTAGACCCATTTATTATGTAAGACCTTCTTCTGTGCAGGTAGCTGGGCTAACTCCCATGTCTTATTAGTGAGTAGAGAATCCATCTCCTCGTGCATCGCATGCTCCCACTGCTAAGATTCACTCACTTGCATAGCCTCCTCATAGCACTCTGGTTCACCGCTATCTATCAATAATAAGTAATCAAGAGATGAAAGATATCTGAGATTTGGTTTGGGTACCCTGGATGACCTCCTAAGCTCCACGACCTGGGTAGTTGCTTCTGCACCTGGAGCCTCCTCCGTTCTATGGTCAGAACAAATATCATCACCCCTATCTAAAAGTTCCTCTAAATCCATGTACTCGGATCCATCTGCATTCGTAGTGCTGCTCCCACTGCTTTGGCTATCATTGGTATTTTCCCTGTTTTTGTACATCACCTCCTTATTGAATATCATACCCCTGCTTCTGATGATCTTCCTGTTCTTTTCATCCCAAAGACAATACCCGAACTCATTAATGATGTATCTAATAAATGTGTACTTCTGTGACTTATCCTCTAGCTTGTCTCTGACATGGTCACTGATATGAACATAAGCCACACAACAAAATACCCACAAATGTAAGAGATTTATCTTCTTTCCACTCCAAACCTCCTCTGGAATCCCAAAATCTAATGGAACTGATGGTCCGTGATTAATAAGGTAAGCTGCCGTATGCACCGTATCCGCCCATAATGTCTTAGGCAGACCTGCATATAATCGCATACTCCTGGCATGCTCCGTCAAGGTTCTGTTCATCCTCTCTGCAATGTCGTTCTGCTGTGACGTCCCTAGAGTAGTCCTCTCTAAACGAATACCATTTGTAGCACAGAACCTCTTGAACTCCTCCAGCTCGTATTCTCCACCATTGTTCGATCTCAGATATTTCACCTTCAGATCTGTCTCGTTCTTCACCATGGTCTTTCACTTCTTGAATACTCCGAACACCTCTGACTTGTGCTTCATAAAGTAGACTCATACCTTCCTCGAGTGATCGTTGATGAATGTGACATAATATTTCAAACCGCCAAAATAAGACACACTGGCTAGACCCCATACATCTGTATGAATCAACTCTAGCTTCTGAGCATTAGATGGCCTTTCACCCTTCTAGAAACTAACCCTCTTCTGCTTTCCAAAGGTGCAGTCTTCACAAACCCCGACTTCCTCGGAGTCGATCCCGGTTAGCTTTCCCTATGAATATAAGATCTTCATCCCCTTCTCGCTCATGTGCCCTAGCGTGTTATACTACAGATCTGTACTCTCTTTACCAGTTACAATTGCGAGGGTGTCACTCGCATGTAAGGTGAGATAGAGAGTCCTTAGTTTGTTGCCTCGAGCAACTATCATCGTACCGTTGGAGATTCTCCACGAATCCCCTGTGAATATCAAAACATAGCCTTCTTCTCCATGCTGTCCCACAGAAATAAGATTTCTCTTCAGCTTCGGTACGTGTCTCACGTTCTTCAAGGTCCACTTAGAGACCTTCATCTGAATCTGTACTTCACCCTTTCCAATAATATTACAATGCTCGTTATTCCCCAAATAAACTTTTCTAAAGTCCCTTGCTACATAATTCTGGAGAAGCTTCCTGTTAGCAGTAGCATGGAAAGAGGCTCCTGAGTCGATGACCTAAGAATTCGAGTCACTATCCATAGCAAAGATCAAGGCATCCTGCATGATATGAGCCTCCTGCTCACCCGTATCCTTCTTTTGACTATTGCAGACTGAAGACATATGACCCTCTTGGCCCCAGTTCCAACACATCCCTTTAATAGGCCTAACCTTCGAGTTCGACCTCTTCTTTATTGATTTTGACCGATTCCTATTCTGGTTCCTTTTCTTCTGGCTTCTGCCTCTTTGCTTGAAATTTAGGGCTGAACCTGAACCTTCCGATTCGGATGATTTCCTTCTAACCTCCTCGGATAGAATCATGCTAACCACCTCACTCAGCTTTCACTTTTCCTTCCCTGTCGAATTACTGATTGCCATCACACAACCTGCCCAACTATCCGACAATTGCGATAGTAACAGTAGGGCTTGTATTTTATTATCAAACGTGATGTCTACGGAGATAAGCTGATCAACAATTGTGTTAAACTCGCTGAGGTGCATCATGAAGGAGCGCCCTTCTGCCATCTTGTAGTTGAAAAGAGTCTTGACGAGATGCACCTTGTTTTGTTACCGATGGTTGCTCGTACATCTTCGCGAGCGCTTCCATAAGCCCCACTGTCGTCTTCTCCTTTAAGATATTATGGGCTACCGATTTGGCGAGCGATAACCGGATTTGTCCTAGAGCCTTCCTATCCAGTATCTCCCAATCATCATCTGACTCCTTGTATGTAGGAAAAATTGCAATGAAAAGAATAAAGAAAATTTATTTATATTTCTTTGATCCCGATTACAACTTGATTACAAAAGAGAAGAGAACGAGTTTGATTCTCTCCTTTGTTTAAAACTGGGTTCTTCTCGGTAGCGATGGAATGCCTCCTTCGATTGCTCGCGTCGAATTTGCTCTCCGTTGACGATCCGACCGTCTCTTATCTCGTGGGAATGATGAACTTCTGTGTAAAGTTTGATGTTTAACTCTGAATGAGTTTAAGAACTCTGAACGAGTTAGAACTCTGTGAATAGGGTTGTTAGAACCGAAAATTCGGTTAATGATCAAGCCGTTATTCTGTTGTTGAAGAATCCTCTCAGATTTGATCTTCTGAGCTTGATTCAAAAATCCTATCTCTAAGGATTTCGCTGCTGCTGTTGAATCGCCAAAACCTAAGTGGTTGAGATCTTCCCAATCCGATCTTTGCTAACTCTTCTGTTTTAGAACTGAAAATCTCCAACCTGTACGGTTTAGATCTTTAGAATCTAACCTGTGTGGTTTAGATGCCAAAAATCCAACCTTGCTGCCAATTCTCAGATCCGAAAATGCCAGCCTTCAATGGTCGATTCAAGCCAAGAAAAATCGAACCCCGAACTCAGTTGAGTTTACTCGCTTTTATAGAGGATTAAGGGGGTGTAACCATCCTCTAAATCCGCTCCTAAGTGGGCGTGATTTCCTCAGATCGTGGGGAAAACGGTTCTGAAATCGTTCGACTCATATTTGAATGAGTCAAACGCCCAACCTGGCGTTCAGAACCCTAACCTCGCGTCTTAGTATTGAGATGCGAGGTTGGGTGTTGACTGAACATCCAGAACGCGAGGGTCGCTCACGTTTCGCTTGTTGTAACGCGGGTCCAACTCCAGCGTTTTGATATTGTAACGCGGGTTCGACCCTCGCGTTTTAATGTTGTAACGCGGGTTCGACCACGGCGTTTTGATGTTGTAACGCGGGTTCGACCCTCGCGTTTTGATGTTGTAACGCGAGTTCGACCCCGGCGTTTTGATGTTGTAACGCGAGTTCGACCCCGGCGTTTTGATGTTGTAACGCGAGTTCGACCCCGGCGTTTTGATGTTGACAGCTACGGGAGTGAACCTGCCGCGTCTGTCTTGAGAGATTATCACAAAGTAATCTGCTTTTGTCATAGGTTGTCAAGATCAATTGTCTTGTAATCTTCGTCTTGGCTCCTCTGAGAATATGAGAGTCGCGATTGTAAACTCCCGATGTTGACTTGGTGAATGCTGTTGACACTAGAGCTCTGCTCCGATTGCTCGTGAAAGGTCAGTTCCGCATTGTACCTTCAGACGAATTCTCACATTGACAAGTCTTTAATATAGGCTCTGGAGTCGTCAGATTGTATCTTCGCATAATGGGTGTTTGAAATGGAGGATAAGCTATCTATTGTGATTTTAGACAGCCTCAGACGCCCCTGCCAAAGTTTTCGAGTTCGCGGTTGCCTGGGGACGAATTTTTCGGATACTTTGGAATGCTCACCTCTGATCCTGGAGCTGTTGATTCCTATCACAACAAAGTGTTCTCTGGGCAACTCGCTTTGAAGGAGCTTGGTTGAGGGATTTTCCACGCAGGACGCTGTGTGAGTATGCGCACATATCCTGGGCTTCTGAATGTGGGGGTGACGGCCTGCATTTTGGCTTGAAGATGCGGGTTTCAGCGCCTTGCATGTTGATTTGGAATAGCGGGTGTGACCTCGGCGTTCGTTTTGCATCGCGGGTTCCTGCACTTCAACGTTTTGACTTAGACATGGAAAGTGGCATTGCCTTGTAGTTTTTGAGCTAGTCTTTGAGACTCGTCTTTGGGCATCTGTTTTAAGTCTCGACTCATAATCCACTTAGGCTGATGGGCGCTGCAAACTGTGCGTAGGATTTTTTGGCCAAGCCCATCCATGCCATCACGATTTGATAAGCCTTTACCGAGAGCCACGCGTTTGAGTCGGGCTAGCATGTGGAGTTGTTTAAAGTCCGTTCCAATGTAACGTTTGATGCTAGAAAATGAACTCTCTTATGCTTGATGCTAATGATTTTGATACATAAACTTTGTGCATTTTGAGCGGGAAGACTACCCGGCAACACGTGTGTAGGCGTAGGCTTTATCTCTAATTAGGGATCGAGATAAAGTCCCCCATGCGTGTGAGGCATAGATTTTGATGTCCTTTTCACGATAAAAGACTAACCGGCAACGTGTGTTAGACATTGACTTATCCATACTTAGGATTCAGGATAAAATTCCCCATGCGTGTAAGACATGGATTTTGGCGTTATTAATAACGACCTGCTACGATATTGAATACGTAGGCTTTGCTATTATTGCGGGAATATGCTACCCGGCAGCATGTGTTAGATGCAGACTTATCTCAAATTAGGGATCGAGATAAATTCCCCCAGGCATGAATCCTGGTGTCTTTTTCACGGCGAAAGATTAACCGGCAACGCGTGTTAGGCGTAGACTTATCTCTAATTAGGGATCGAGATAAAGTCCCCCATACGTGAAGGTATGGATTTTTGGTGTCGTTTCTTCCTGTGTGGCTTGAAACACCGAAAGAAAGTTGGAAGTACCAGAAGTATAGTATTAACTTTGGCATGAATTTTCACTTAAAGTGAAATTCAAAATTTTTCTTTATTATCACTAGGATAATTCTAGAAAATCTTAATCCGCTGGGGATTTCATAATGAAAACTTGCTATTCTTGTTGAAAAATGATTAACAAGTTCATTAGGGAGGGTTTGACTGTGAGAGGTGTGATGTTAACCTAACATTATTTTATGGACCTATCGCTCTATTGAGGAGAGTCGATAAGTTGATTTTGTCAGAGGTGTGATATTAATATGACAGGTTTGTGGACCTATCGTCTATTGAGGAGAGTCGATAAGTGGATTGTCAGAGGTTTGGTGTTAACATGACGAAAATTTGTGTTGCGATTGGAGTAACTTTGTGGACTTATCATCCTATTGGAGAGGATTGATAAGTGAATTTATCAGAGGTTTAGTGTTAACGTGACAGGATTTTGTGTTGCGATTGGAGCAACTTTGTGGACTTATCATCCTATTGGAAAGGATTGATAAGTGAATTTGTCAGAGGTTTAGTGTTAACGTGACAGGATGTGTTGCGATTGGAGCAACTTTGTGGAGTTATCAGAATTTGTCAGAGGTTTAGTGTTAACGTGACAGGATGTGTGTTGCGATTGGAGCAACTTTGTGGACTTATCATCCTATTGATGAGGATTGATAAGTGGATTTTGTCAGAGGTTTGAGTGTTAACGTGACAGGATTTGTGTTGCGATTGGAGCAACTTTGTGGACTTATCATCCTATTAACGAGGATTGATAAGTGAATTTGTCAGAGGTTTAGTGTTAACGTGACAGGATGTGTGTTGCGATTGGAGCAACTTTGTAGACTCATCATCCTATTGGAGAGGATTGATAAGTGAATTTGTCAGAGGTTTAGTGTTAACGTGACAGGAATGTGTTCTTGTGACTTGCACAAGATTTTGGGAATTAGCGTCTCGCTGGGGAGACTTGCTAGGTGAGTTTATCATCAGGAACAATGAGTTTTGATACCTGTGATTTGAATTTGATTTTGAAGACTTAGTGTCTTACTGGGGAAGATTGAGATTTGAGATATCATCCTATGTTCAAGGATTGATAAGTTGATTGTTGTCAGAGGTATATTGTTAACGTGACAAATTGGGAGTGATGCAAGTTGAATGCATACTCTGTGGGGATGATGATCGTCAGAAGTGTAATGTTAACTCGACGATGTGAAAGATTCGTTACTATTAATCCAATGGATTCCAAGTAACCAACCCCCAGTCTTGATTAAGACTTAGCAGGGGAAAAAAAGAGGTAGACAAGGCACATCGCCTAGTGAGGCACTATCCATGAAGTCGAAATAGAGGCACATCACCTGGTAGGCCATTATCTGATGAGTTTGACTATCAGAGGTAACTGTTAACGTGATAGTTTTTGTGGACCCGCCATCCTACTTGAAGAGGATTGGCAAGAGAATTTGGAGGGAATGGACTATCAGAGGTAATCATTAACGTGATAGTTTTGATAGACCCGCCATCCTATTTGAAGAGGATTGGTGGGGGAATTTGGAGAAAGCAGACTATCAGAGGTGATCATTAACGTGATAGTTTTAGTGGACCTGTCATCCTGTTGAAGAGGATTGGCAAGTTGATGGACTATCAGAGGTGATCATTAACGTGATAGTTTTGTGGACCTGTCATCCTATTGAAGCGGATTGACAAGTTGAGGGACTATCAGAGGTAGCTGTTAACGTGATAGTTTTGTGGACCTGCCCTCCTATTGAAGTGGATTGGCAGATTGATGGACTATCAGAGGTAACTGTTAACGTGATAGTTTTGGTAGATTTTGTGTTTGACAGAGGTATTCTATTAAACATAACAACTCAGAAACTTTATTACTCGTAATCCAATGAACTACAAATAAACCAACCCCCAGTCTTGAACAAGTGCAGGGGGAAAAAGGAGTAGGCCACTATCTAATGAGTTTGACTATCAGAGGTAATTGTTAACGTGATAGTTATTGGAGACCCGGCATCCTACTGAAGAGGATTAGCTTCAGTGGTCGTAGTATCTTCCGGTTCTGATTGGGAAGAATGAGCTTGGTCCGATTGCTCAGGAGAAGATTGGGCTTGGTCCGATTGCTCGGACTGATCCTTCTTACTTTGTTCTTCAGTTTTGATCCTGGCAATAATCTTTTGAGCCTGTTCGCCTTGAGAGATCAGTTGTCTCCAGGAACGGCATTCTGCAACCCCTATTCGAGCTAGGATGTTGGTCTGCAGGTTGTGTCGACAGGTCTCTACTAAGGTAGACTGTGTCATTCCTGACGAACACCGGAGAGACATAGTTCGGAACCTCTTGACGAAGGCTTTGACGGACTCCCTCTTCTTCTGTTTAGTGGCGAGAAGGGTATGGATGGAGATTTCTGTATCCTCTTCAAAGAATCTTGACAGGAAGAGTCTCTCTAGATCTGTCCACTTTTGGATACATCCGGCAGGCAAAATAGGGTCTGACAACTCCCTCGTCTTGGAGCTCGCTTCTGTTGGCCATGGCATTGAGGCGGGCTTCCAATTCTTCCATTTTGGCAGACTGGAGATTATACTCGTTCTCAGTCTCTCTTCCTTCATCAGAGGAAGATTCCAGGTTGTGGGCTTCTTGGTCAGAAGTCGTGTCATCAACCACATTTCCCTTCCCTTTGCTTGTGTGAGGGCGGGATGAAGACGCTTTTCCTCTCCGGGAAGATTCTTGCCTAAGCGGCGAATCTGTCTCCTGAGATTTGGCCTTGTCTGCGACGATTTGAGTCAACATGGCCATGAGTTCATTGATGGCCTCCTGTTGAGATTTGAGCATGGCCTCCTGCTCATCAAGCCTCTTTGCGAGATCTTCATGGTTTCCCGTCATATAAGCGGAGCTCTCATGTTCAACAAAAGAGCTTGATGATTGGGACTCTGCAATGGCTGAGTGTTCATCATCAGAATTAGTTCCTCTAGCTAATCTCCGATAGTTGATAGGGGGAATAGCTCCTGTTCGAGTTCGAGTACGTTGGTAGATTCCTTCAAACTCGTTAGCAATTTCTCTGACGGTCGGCGAACGACTTGTCTCAGAGTCATCGGAACTAGGACCTGAGGCTTTCCCTCTGCCGATCATATTGATAGTGACCTCAGGATATTCGGTCTCTGGAGACTTCTTCCTATGAGAACGTCGTCGTTGGTTGGGCAAAGCAACATTCGTAAATTGGTCGAACACCAATGGTTTGGCCGTATATGAGCAGCATTGATATCCCGAGAGGACCATAGGAATCAGCCGTTCACATTGGAATGAACGAATGACTTGTTGCATCGGTCTTTCTCTCGATATGAACTCTCTCAAATCTGTTATAAAGATTCGAGGAGAATTACTCACTGATTGTGAGGTTTGAATTGGAACCCCCAGTCCATGATTAGACAAGACTGGCTCTTGGTAAACATGGATCTGGTTGAGATGACTTGAATCCATGAACTTTTTATATCCGCCCCTCGATCTAGTCGCGCTACGCAGAGTATTCGGGGGTCTCGCTGATATTGGATTTGGAACTTGGGACGCGAGGGTCGCGTTTGGCATTTGATACGCGAAGGTCGCGTTTGGCACTTGAAACGCGAAGGTCGTGTTTGGCACGAAGATCGCGTTTGGCACTTGAAACGCGAAGGTCGCGTTCGGCACTTGAAACGTGAGGTCCGCATTTTGGTTTGGCAACGCGAAGGTCGCGTTCTTCAGTGTCGACGCGAGGGTCGTATTTTGACTGGGAAACGCGAAGTTGAAGTTCGCGTTCAACGAAGGCTTGAGGTCCGCGTTTTGGCTGTAAAACGCGCCATTGAGGGCCGCGTTCAGTCTGGTTCTCGCGAAGCTCATGTTTGGGCTCATAAACGCGAAGCTCAGGGTCGCGTTTAGGCTCACGAACGCGAAGCTCGCGTTGGTTGGAGGATCGACTATTTCGAAGTTGTGCTCGTCGCTGAGACCTTCTTCTTCGACGAGCAGCGTTCTTCTTGGCCTGTTTCAAGGCTTTTGCAGGGGCATTATTGGCGTTGATTGGATCTATCTCCGCCGTAGGCCTTTTACCTCCCATGACACGTCGTGCTGACGCGGATGTGGGACATTCAACTCGCTGGGCGAGTTCGGTTGAGGCTAAGCTCTCTCCTGAAGCAGAGGGGCTGTTCGACAAATTGTGGCCAAAAGAGAGGACTTTCTTTGGCACTCCAGCAACAGTTGGAGATTTATTCTCCTTGGAGACCTTGTGGATCTTGCGCATAGCCTTGGGGCTAAGAGATCCAGAGGAGATAGCCTCCTCAAACTTGGCTTGATCAAACTCTACCACGAGAGTTTCGACGATTGTTCGAGTGAGATGAATATCGGATTGCACCACCACTTCTTCATCAGAGAAGCTCATCCCCAGCAGAGTCGCCATCTTTTGTATGTAGGAAAAATTGCAATGAAAAGAATAAAGAAAATTGATTTATATTTCTTTGATTCCGATTACAACTTGATTACAAAAGAGAAGAGAACGAGTTTGATTCTCTCCTTTGTTTAAAACTGGGTTCTTCTCGGTAGCGATGGAATGCCTCCTTCGATTGCTCGCGTCGAATTTGCTCTCCGTTGACGATCCGACCGTCTATTCTGTTGTTGAAGAATCCTCTCAGATTTGATCTTCTGAGCTTGATTCAAAAATCCTATCTCCAAGGATTTCGCTGCTGCTGTTGAATCGCCAAAACCTAAGTGGTTGAGATCTTCCCAATCCGATCTTTGCTAACTCTTCTGTTTTAGAACTGAAAATCTCCAACATGTACGGTTTAGATCTTTAGAATCCAACCTGTGTGGTTCAGATGCCAAAAATCCAACCTTGCTGCCAATTCTCAGATCCGAAAATGCCAGCCTTCAATGGTCGATTCAAGCCAAGAAAAATCGAACCCCGAACTCAGTTGAGTTTACTCGCTTTTATAGGGGATTAAGGGGGTGTAACCGCCCCCTTAATCCGCTCCTAAGTGGGCGTGATTTCCTCAGATCGTGGGGAAAACGGTTCTGAAATCGTTCGACTCATATTTGAATGAGTCAAACGCCCAACCTGGCGTTCAGAACCCTAACCTCGCGTCTTAGTATTGAGACGCGAGGTTGGGTGTTGACTGAACATCCAGAACGCGAGGGTCGCTCACGTTTCGCTTGTTGTAACGCGGGTCCAACTCCAGCGTTTTGATATTGTAACACGGGTTCGACCCTCGCGTTTTAATGTTGTAACGCGGGTTTGACCACGGCGTTTTGATGTTGTAACGCGGGTTCGACCCTCGCGTTTTAATGTTGTAACGCGGGTTCGACCACGGCGTTTTGATGTTGTAACGCGAGTTCGACCCCGGCGTTTTGATGTTGTAACGCGGGTTCGACCCCAGCGTTTTGATGTTGACACACGCCGGGAGCACCTCCGCTTCCGTGCTTGTCTTCAGAAGTAGCATTATCACAAAGTAATCTCTTTCTCTCATTTAGCGCTATGCCAAAGATTCCATTACGTCTTGTAATCTTCGTCTGTGGCCCTCCTTGAGAATATGAGATTGATCAGATTGCTAAACTCCCGATGCTTGATTGTGCAATGTGCTGTTAACTAGCACTCTCACTCGGTTGTCTCACGCTGAATGCGTCGCCTCAGATTGTAACCTTCCACGCGAATCCTACGCTGATAAGTTCTTCCAAATTGCTAGCCTTCTGGAAGTCCGTCAGATTCTCTAACTTCCATCATCCGTGTCTTGCATGCGAGGGAATAATGCTATCTATTGTGATTTTTAGCACAGTCCTGACACTCCTCTTTCTTTTGTTCATATCCTGGGCCTACACCTCAACGGTCGATACAAGTTCTTCTCGGCGTACAAATAGTCCTCATCTGTGACTTTCTAGTAGGCGCAAGCCTGAGCCCGTCAAACTTCTCATCTCCTTAGCATTATTCCTCTACCATGGTTCTTGCACACAAATACCTGAACGACAGTTGAGCCCAGTCTGTTGGGAATCGAAAACAGATCAATCGAACCATTGCCCTCCGACCTTGTATTTTGAAAGTAGGAAAGTATAGTAAAATTCACCCACAAATATAAGATCAAACTGAAGGAATAATAAAGGCAGACGCAACACACAGATTACGAGCTTCAAACAACGTGCCTACTCCTCTGGGGAGCCACCACCCACTACAATTCTTTCATTGACTTGAAGAAGAAATATAAGCTCCTCAAACCTAGGCGTTTATCTCTCTGCAGATCCGTCTCATCCAAGGAAGCTCTCTCTTTTGACTGGTTTTCTGAATGCTTAAAACAACCCTAAAAACGTTCGGTCTATTTAATATCAAAACCCCAAGCCCAAAAACAGCATCTTCCTGAAACTCATCAAGGAATCTGGCAAACAGCCGTCGGCGCGGTCGACGTGACGGTCGACCGTACGGTCGACCGCTGCCAGGTATCTCGGTCGACCGTGACGGTCGACCGAACCAAAACCTGAGAGCAGAAAATATTATAGGGCTGGTGTGGTTGACCGCCGTGGTCGATCGCCTTTAGCTCCAGCCTCTCCCTGACTCCTGTGCACGTTCGCAGTCGACCGCCGCTGTCTCGTAATCGACCGCCAGGCTGACTGGCAGTTCTCCTAGACTTTTTGGACTGTTTTCTTCGCGATTTCAACTTTGGCTTCAACTTTGGGTTTACGCTTTAGACTAACAAAATTTTGAAAATCGACTTATTTAAAAAAATTATTGTAAAAATCGACCAGTTTTCAACATATTTTTCAAATTCGACCAAGTTTCAGCTATCTAACTGAAACTGAGATGACTGAAACTGGGTCAAATTTGAAAAAAATATCTAAAACTTCACGGGACTTGAAGTCCCATGAAGTTTAGCCACTCGTTAATCCTCATGTTCAAATTTTGGAGAATTTCACGGGACTTTAAGTCCCATAAAATTTTTATTCCCCTCCTCCTCCGGTGTCGGCGGTGGGTTCACCACTGTCGAGGCCCTCCCCCTGTTTAGAGACGTCCCCGTTAGCGATCGACAGTCGCTCTTCATCCGTAATCTCCAGATCTGCTCCCTCTCCTTCGAGCTCGTCGATTTTGTCCAGTCCGGTTCCGGCTGCCTCTCCGATCACGTGCAAGAGGAGCTCGTCTGCACGATCTCCGCCGACATCTTCCAATGCCTGCCGTTGGCGTCCCACGAGAACACTCGTTTGTACTTCAGCTTCTTGATTTGTTTGATTCTGAGGACCCCCGAGAGAGGGAGTATTTGAAGACTATACTTCATAGAATCTATGGCAAGTTCATGGTGCATAGACCCTTTATTCGTGAAACTTAACGCAGAGGGGGAAAAAATTTCACGGGACTTCAAGTCCTGTGAAATTCTCCAAAATATTAACACGAGGATTAGTGGGCGGCTAAACTTCACGGGACTTAAAGTCCCATGAGGATTAGCGGGCGCCAGATGGCTGAAACTGGGTCGAATTTGAAAAATATATTAAAAACAGGTCAATTTTTGCAATAAGTTTTGTAAATAGGTCGAATTTCAAAATTTGTCCTCAAATTGGTATATACGCCACTTTTGTGGCTCATAAGCAACTTTAGCTTGTTTAGCAACTGATTTATTTTGGTTTATGAGCCTGAAGTTTAAATTTTCTTAATCCATCTTATTATTTTGGCTTATAAGCTATATAATTTGACCAAGTAAATGTCAAGTTTGCCCCTGAAAGTCTATCCAATATTTAAATTTAGAGTCATGGGCAATTTAGTTATTTTAACAACAATGATGGATTATAATTCACTTATTTGCCAAACACACTTGTTTGGTGGAAAATTTGTAGTAAATAAAATGAAAAAAATTGACTTGCATTCTCTCGATCTTAATTATAATTTGAATTCCGATTACAAAAGAGAGGAGAATGATCTGAATTCTCCTATTTGTTTAATTCTGGGTTCTTCACTGTGGCGTTGGAGAAAATGGATCATTTCTAGGACGCTGGAATGCAGCGTTCATCTGTTCTAAAGCATGGTTGTTTCCTAGGAGAGGACATTCCTCTGAAACATGGGTAGAAGACTAACAGTTATGACATCCCGGGGCAGAAACATGATTGATTTGAGCTGGAGCTCGTTCTTTAACTTCTAAGGCTTCTAACCTCCGCAGAATCGTCGTCATCTTTGCTTCAGAAGCAATGTTTGACTCCAGGGAAAGACCACTAGACTTAGATTGGGGAACTGATTAGACCCTATCATCACAGTGTTCCCACTACATTATTTTCTCGGATAAACTCTCTAGAAATTCTCAAGCTTCATCTGCGTTTTTCCTCATAAAATCTCTCTGACACATCGATTCTAAAGATGTTTTTGAAGAATAGTCCAATCCTTCATATATGACTTGGCACAATCGCTATTTTTCTAGACCATGATGATGATATTAGATTAAAAAAATCTTTGAATCGGTCAAAATATTTCCAGAATGGCTCCCCTGAGATAATTTTAAAGTTTTAAATATTGTTCCTAAGCTTTACCGCTTTATGAAAATGAAATTTTTTTTAGAAAAACGGTGATAAATTCCTCCCAAGTTTAGATGGAATTTATCGGTAAGCTGTACATCCATTTTTTAGCTTTGTCCTTAAGAGCAAATGGAATAAATCTAAGTTTAATCGCATCTTCGGTTAATTCTCTCATTTTAATCATAATACACACTTCCTCAAATTCCATGATAAAAATATATGCATCTTCTGTTTTATTTTCTAGGAATTTGGGAAGCATGTTTATGTAATACGGTCTAAGCTCGAAATTTGCTCCATTTGCTTTGGGGAGCCTTATGCAAGACGGAATTGCATTTCTGGTAGGGTAACACATATCCTGGAGAACGGATTGATTTGTCATTTCTTGGATTGGTTCAACACGAATTAAACGATAAGAATTATCCCTAACCCAAGTTTGCATACACCAAAACAATTTTTTTAAGGAAAGAAAGAAAATTAGTTTTTTTATGAGAAGAAAAAGATAAAGAAAAATCCTAACTAAAACAAATCAAAACAATCACTTTTCAATCACTCTAATTCTAGGGTTTAGCCTAACTCAACTAGACCAGCTCCTAACCAAAAACTCCTACAGTGAAAAGATTAAAGTTTTACCCGGGTAGTTAGCCAGGTAAGGATAGTACTAGAGGGTGATCAAAGATCAATTAAGTATCTCTTTCCTTGTGGAGCGCTTTACGCAACCCCTAAACATTGCCTTGGACACCAACTAATCTGAGAAAACTTAAACCGGTTTACTTAAGGATTTCTTATTCCTTATTGAGCTCGAATCCTTAGGGGCCAACGTCTAATGAGTTTTAGAATGTTTTAAGTATGTGTCAAATCAAGTGCTACAATCACTTTGGTGAATTCCTACACTATATGAAATGTAACCCTAGAAATTAAAAGCGACTAAAAAGGATGATAAAAAGAAAATCTTTATATTTTTTATTAGGGTTAATAATCAAACAACTATGAGAAGGGAAAACATTGTTTGAGTTTATTATCTTGTTAGTTAATGTCCAAGTGAAAGATGGATTTTATTATGGTCAATAAAAATAAAATCTTTTTTTAAATCCTATTTGTCTCTAATTGTGAAGCTAACTAAAGAGGCTGAAATTAAAAACGCTAGAAAGAAGACTTACCCGAAAGCAATGCTCCAAATTCTTGATCTTCAATCCAAGATTTTCAAACTCCAAGCGGTTCCTTCACAAGAAAAACACACAAGTTAAAGAACCAAAATAATAAAATCCTATTTTAGCACCTTCCCTGGCAACGGCGCCAAAAACTTGATGCGGCATACTTATGTACCAAAATTACAAGTGCACAATTGATCAAGTTATAGTATAAAAAGTTATCGATCCCACGAGGAAGGTGATTTTAAGAGATTATTAGAATTGGTTCTTATGTTTTGTGCATGATAAAAATAGGATTAAAGAATAAGTGTGATTGTGATAAGTGATTATTGTGAATATATGCAAGAGATAATAAATTGAATTTTAGAGGAGAGAAGAAGGAATCAAAGAATAAATGAAATCACAAGGCAAGAAAGAAGAATGAATAAAATCAAGAATTAAAATCAAGAATGAAAAGAAAATTCAAGAAAGTCAAGATGGAGGATTCAATTAAGATATGAGAAATCTAGAATTTAATCCACTAGCTAATCTCAATTACAAAATACAAACTATTCTCTTTTTAACATATTTTAACTTAGATTTATTAAGCATAGACTATCAAACCATTTAAGGAAAGTATAACCTATCAAATTATCATCTAAGTTAAAATTACTATTCATGATAAGAACAACAACAAGATAGTAATCCTAGAATTCATAAGCATAATCCATCAAATCATTTAAGATAAGCATAGATTATCAAATTCTTCTTCTACCGATTAGTTTTCTAGTTGATTATCCTAAACATAAATATTTTAAGTGCAAGAGAATAATTTGCATAATATAAAAAAAATTAGACTAGCATTATACAATTCTAAGATTCCTACAAGAATTAATTTCACATCTTAAGAAATAAAAGCAAGAAGGAAAAGGACTAATTAAAAAATTTAAAAAAAAGAAAAATCTAAACTATGAACAAGAAATAAATCTAACTACAAAAATTAAAATCTAAACTACAAAAATTAAATGCAAGAAAATAAATCTACTCTATAAATTAAAGTGCAAAAAGAAATAAAAAGACAAGAAAATAATTCTACACTACAAGCATGAATGTAAATCTAAGCAATAATAAAGAAATTACTAAAAAGAAAAAAAAGAAAAAAAAGAAATGCAAACCTTCAAATTGCTCTTCATCTCCATCCTCATCATTCAACAAAGAGGAGAAAAGACAAATTTAAAGTGGAGAAAAATTATTATTATTAATTACAACAAAAGTTATAATTTTTGGAAGGCCTTCTCAATTAAGAGTAGCCCTCCTCTCCAAATAGAGTTATAAAATTTTTTACACCCCTAACCCCTCACTCTCTACCCTTATTTATAGTAAACATCAGTGAATGAGAGCCATTGGATTAAAATCTTATCCAAAAATAACAAATTTCAGTTTATAGTAAACATCAGTGAATGAGAGCCATTGGATTAAAATCTTATCCAAAAATAACAAATTTCAGCCATTAATCTGTAACATAATGCCGATAGTATCGATACCAGCATCGATAGGGGTATCGATACCGGCATCGATACGGGCATCGATGCTGGCATCGATACGGGCATCGATGCTGGCATCGATACGGGCATCGATGCTGGCATCGATGCCTTATCCTCTCTGGTTGTTATCCGCTGAATCCTCTTGGGTTTGCTCTTGGGCTTGGGCCTTGGGCTTTTGCTTGGACTTTTGGCATTTTTTTCTTAATTTTCCACTAGGCTTTGATTTATTTCTTCATTAAATATTTGAAAAAATCCATTTGGCTTCATGGGCTTAATTTCTTCATTAAATAAAGGGCTTGTTGTTGAGAGATGAGAGTTTTGAGATTTATTCTTCATTAACCTGCAATTAAAGATAAAAACAGTTATTAGTGGTATATTTATTCATATAAAATAGATAATGAAGGTATAAAATTATAATAAAATATGATTATCAAATACCCCCACACCTAAACTTTTGCTAGTCCTCTAGCAAAGAAAATAAAAAAACATCATAACTCACTTTCGTAGGAATCGCAGTTATATTTAGCACATACAACAAGCCTTTAAACCCCTAGGTTACCCTAGTGAACAAGTTGTAGTCTCGTGAGGGTTTGCAGTGAATATACCCACAAAATTCGGTCAACTTGCCAAGTTAAATAAGTCAGTAAATAACTAATTTTCCTTGATATATTTAGACATTCTAATTGAAGCTAGTTAATAATCAAGAAAACGTTTTTATATATAACTCCAATGTAACTCTCCTAGAAAATCTTTTTCATTATAGCAATACAAAACCAAGTCAAAAAAGTTTTGAAAAGAACATGCTAACTCTTTGTTTTAAATAACTTTCAAGTCTCTTGATCAAAAATTGTTTTTCAAAACCATATATACAAATCAAGTCTCTTGATCAAAAATTGTTTTTCAAAACCATATATACAAAACAACAATATATATAAAAAAATGGGTAGTGTTATATCTATATAATTTTTTTTCTTCACTCTTTAATTCTTGGTGATTGTTTTCTATTTTAACGGGCTTTCTAAGTGACCATTTAACGAGTTTTGGGCCAATGAATCCCAACCCAATTGGGCTTAGGTCATTAAGTATAAAAATACTCCTTGGGCTTAATTGCTCAGTCAACTTAGGCTTTATAAGATAGAATCACCTTGAATTTAAGAAATTTTTTTTTTAGTGGTGCCCATTTTTCGCACTCTTCTTTTATAAGGTTAGTTTTTTTTAATATATATATGTGTAAGTATATATAGTCTTTAAAAAAAAATGTATAAATCAAGATAACTTGAAAAAAATATTTTCAACTCTAAGTTAAGCATGCAAAAATTTCATTATTTTTAATTAAAAATCTACTTGAAAAATCATTTCTTAAGACATTTATTTGGAGTTATCATAAAAGGTGAACTTGAGTATATCACTAACTAGGAATTAGAAAATTTAAAATCTATCAATTAAATCAATTATTACTTAACTCTATTAATTGGCAAGTGACAATCTTTTTATAGTTTTTTTTATAAAAACTATGTAAAAAATGCAACAAAATGATAAGATATGTACTTCCCACCCCCACACCTAAATTTTACATTGTCCTCAATGCAAATTCGTTGATGCACAAAGTAAAGCAGATAAGAACTTACATTTGTTCGGTTGACAATGATGATAAGGATCTGCAATTACTGTTAGTATGAGGATGAAGAAATCAAATAAGAGAGAAACATTATAATTATTTTTTTTCTAGAAAAAAATATTATTTTATTATTATTATTTATTTTTATTTTTATTTTATTATTATTTTTTTTTACATATAATAAGGTTCATGAAGAACCAACACCTCTTCCTCTCCGAGCGTAGAAAATTCTAAAAATGGTTTTAGACATTAACCATTTATTTTAAAAATGTTACCATTTTTAGGATTTTCTATCTCTACAGCCCCATGCGAAAAAACTTGTTTGACAAAAAATGGACATGTCCATCTTGATCTTAATTTTCTAGGAAAAAGATATAATTTTGAATTGTACAATAAAACTTTTTGTCCTGGAGAGAAATTTTTTCGTAAAATTGATTTGTCATGAAAAATCTTGGTTTTCTCTTTGTAAATTTTTGAGTTTATGTATTCATCATTTCTAATTTCTTCCAACTCATTTATTTGGAGCAATCTTTTCTTACCTGTCGAGTCTGAGTCAAAAATTAACTTATCTGTTTATTACTTAATGCGAAATTTGATCGAACGTTGAGTTGTTAGTTAATCATACAACATGCATTTACGTATGTGATTTACAAAATTTTCTTAAGAGTTATTTATGGGGAATTTTCCTTTGTCTCGATAAATACTCTGCTATCCAATTCATATTCTCATATATTTTGTTCTCTGGGGCATGACATATTCTGACATTCTTGTCTTAGATACATGTAATGGTAAATGGATGTGGATGTAATAAATAGGCTTAGGAGCATTTATAGAGAGTTTTCCTTTGTTCTGATAAATATTCTATTGAGCTGGCCATAATCGACATGTCTTCAGTCTCTACGGCATGACATAAATGTTCCAAGATCAAATCATAGTGTTCAAAGTTCCATTAGAGATTCATGTTGGAAATGAAAGATCTAAGTTGGATTTTCAAGCTAGCATTGGTCTAATTAATGGTAGATTGCGTGGTGTATTTCCAGAAAGCACCCTTAAAATTTGGAAATTATAAAGAGACACCCCGGAATTTCAATATCTTTAGGGGGCATATTTGTAATTTTAAAATTTACACGGTTTGTTCTAAATATCAAAATTTGAGGGTTGTGTTTCTAATAGTTGAAACTTTTGAGGAGGTTTTTGTTGTTAATTTTTTTATCATGGGGTTGTTTGCTATTTTTCATTTTTAGAATGATTTTTGTAATTTTTAAACTTTTTTGGTTGTTTTTTTTGTATATTTTGATTGTATTTTTTCATAATTTTTTAAACTTTTAGGGTGTTATTTATAAATTTAAATTTTTTTTGGAGGATTTATAGTAATTTCATATTTAAGGTTGGCTTGTTAGTTTTGAAAATTAGTGGTTATTGTTTTTATAGATTTTGAATATTTGATGGGTTTTTTCAATTTCAAAATTTTCAAGAGGCTATTTATAATTTTAGATTTTTAGGGTTGTTTGTAAGTTAGATTTTTAAGGCTATATATAAGAGCTCTTAATTTCAAGGATTAATTATTCCTATGTCCCTATTTCGTTCTCTTTGTTTCCTCCAAAATTTTCTAATATTTAATCTTGAAAATCAGTCTTTTCGTCCTTATCCTCACTTTATGCATAAGAAAGTTCCTTCTTGCTAGTTGAATTTTTTTGTGTCTTATGCACACAAACCCATTTAGCCTTTACTCTCTTTACCTACATTTTTTTGAAATACTTCAACCTTGTATTACAAACGGAAAATAACTTAAGGATTCAAAATATGGGACCAAGGGAGGGGACACCTTACCTGTCCCCTCCATTGGTCCCATATTTTGGGTTGCTACAAACTGTCCCCTCCATTGGTCTCATATTTTGGGTCCCCGTAGCAGCACTCATTACAAACCATCCTAAAGCACTCCACACGGCAATGTAAGCACTAACTAACTTCCCTTTCCAACACTAGGACTTGAATTTTGGCTCCTTAGCAATAGGATTTAAACCCCTACTATACAGCTCGCAATCAAGAATAACCTTATAACATCCGAGCCCCTTAGCGTGGTCTGAGAGGTATCTTATCATCTTTTGCCCTAATTTCTTCCCTCTGACTTCCTTATCGACGACGATGTCCTCAATGTGGCCGACCTTGCTGCAACCGCGGAGGAATTTCTTCTCGATGAAGACGGAGCCGGTGGCGATGATCCGGTTGGAGACCGGGTCCTCAGCGACGCAGATCACATGATCGTCGCCGAGAGATGCGACCTCGTTGAACCGGAGATCGAACCGGGCGTCGGAGATCTGGGGGCAGGAGCTGAGCTGGGAGAGGAGATCGATGAATCCTTTCGATTTGTCGGCGGGTTCGAGTCTTCGGATTGAAAATTGAGACTCTTGCTCTTGATTTGGTTGGGGATTGGTCGCCATCGGCTCCGGCGTCCCGATGCGTTTGATCTGGAGGCGGTCTCTTGATTTGGTTGGGGATTGGTCGCCATCGGCTCCGGCGTCCCGATGCGTTTGATCTGGAGGCGGTAGGGAACCTGAACGCGATGTGCGGTCTCTTTGGGCCCTAATTTTGCATGAAGCAAGCCGAAGCCAGATGAAGGTTTTAATGCCCGGCCCATTCATTGAATAGCACTTTAAGGGCTGTTTGGTTGGTTTCCTAAAAATCAAGAATAGGAAATTGGGTCATGGAAATCTCAAAAACATCAATTTTTTCCATTTCCATCCACTTTATCTAATAAAATATTATTTTCATCCAACAACTCATCTCATATCATCTCCTAAAAATATCTAATAAAAATATCTATTATTTTCATCCAATATCTAATAAAATATTATTTTTATCTAACAACTCATCCACTTTATCCAATAAAATATTATTTTCATCCAACAACTCATCTCATATCATCTCCTAAAAATAAACTAAACACAAGAAATATGTCACATCATCCAACTCATCTCATCTCATATTTTAAAAAATCACTTACATCATCCAATAATATGGTGACAACTCATCTCATCTCAGTAACATTTCATTTCCACCAATTTCCTCAAAAAAAAATAAGGAAATTGATTTTCTTAAGTGTGGGTCACATCATCCAATAATATACAAACAACTCATCTCATCTCATCTATTTTCTTATTTTTAAGAATGAACCAAACACAAGAAAGAAACTATTATAGTTATTTTTAAGAATGAACCAAACACAAGAAAGAAACTATTATAGGAAATAGGTTTCTTATAATACATTTTCTTATTTTTTTTTAACCAACCAAACAATCTCAAAACACGTTTTCTTAAAAAATCACCCACATCATCCAATAATATGGTGACAACTCATCTCATCTCATCTCCTATTTTTTTGATTTCCTTTTTTTTTAGCCAACCAAACAACCATAATACAAGATTTCATATTCTTTGATTTCCTATTCTTTGATTTCCCATTTTTTTAGGCAAACAAACAGTTATAAGACTTCCTACTACGCGGAAGATTCACAAGATCATAATAAGAGATTGGACGAGTAACAGGGTTGTCAAATGAGTGGTTTTGATTGGGTCTTGGTTGGGTCATAAATGGGTGGGCATATTTATGACCACTTGGCCATTTATGACCCATTTAGCATCACTTCTCATCCACTCATTTACTTAATGTGTGGTTCATAGGTGACCAAATAACCCATTTAGTTATGATGCTTTTATATATATGTAAGTTTTAGGGATCTACTTGCAAACTTTTAGTGATTTTTTGTAAACTTTTAGGGGGTTTTTGTAAACTTGCAAGGGTTTTCTGCAAACTTTTAGGGAGTTTTCTATAAACTTGCAGGGGGTTTGGTAAACTTTTAGGGTTTTTTTGCAACTTTCAAGGGGGTTTTCTGTAAACTTTTAGGGGGGTTTTTGTAAAAAAACTTGCAGGGGTTTTCTGTAAACTTTTAGGGGGGTTTCTGTAAACTTTTAAGGGTTTTCTACAAACTTTCAGGGGGTTTCTGTAAACTTACAGCGGGTTTTCTATAAACGTGCAAGGGGTATTTGGTAAACTTTCAGGTGGTTTCTACAAACTTTTAGGGGGTATTCTGCAGATATTTTTGGGATTTTCTGCAAACTTTTCAGGGGTTTTAAAACTGAGAAACACATATAAGAAATAAATAAAGAATTGGTCTATTTTTACAAGTTTCTTATCCTAATAAAAACTTTGCTGTTATTATGAATAGAAAACATATGTTCTTTCACATATGGCATTATATATAGAAGACCAAGAAGGCTAAAACTTTGGAAGAAATGAACAGAGGAACCAATCTATAAGCTACAAACAAAAGCTTCAACCCATTTTAAGCCACATCGGAAAAAAAGGGGCACAAAAAAAGCGCATCCACCCTAGATTACCAAATACAGACAGTAGGAGTATGTAACTACTGGGCTTCATATCAAATATGGACAAATTTTCAAAACAATCCCTTTTAGACATTTAATTGCAAAAACCAACCTATTTTGTACTTATTTGCAGAAACCGACCTGGTTTCAGCCCTGACGCTAAAACCAGGTCAGTTTCTGGAAAAAATTACGAGAGTTCACGAGAGTTCAACTCCCATGAAGTTTACCATAATTTTAAACTTCACGGGAGTTCAACTCTCGTGAAGTTTAATTTGTTAAATAAATTTCGCGGGAGTTGAACTCCCGTGAAATTTTTAACGTTCAACAAACTTCACGGGAGTTCAACTCCTGTGAAGTCTGTTGTAAGGGCAAAAACTCCACGGGAGTTGAACTCCCGTGGAGTTACAGTCCCCAATTGCCAGAGATCGATTCTCTGGCAATTTTCTCCTGCAACCCCACGGGAGTTGAACTCCCGTGGAGTGTTGGCCTGCCTATATAAGGCGCAAGTCAGTTGATCCTTTCACTTCTCTCACGGCTCCTCCTCAAACGAAAACCCTAGCCCCTCTCTCCCTCGTCCCCAACCACCACCGCCGTCGACCAAGGCCCCCACCGCCGGCGCCGCCCCCGTTTCCGACCGCCTCCACCGCCAGTTCCCATCCCGCCGGAGTTTAGCGCTCTCGCCGTCGTTGTCGCCGGAGTTCACTGCAAATTAGAGCATCGACTAATTGAAGGTAAATTCTTCTAATTTTTTTTCTTTATTTCTTGTATATTGTCACTTATTTCATGGTGATCTCATGTAAAAAATTAGATTTTAGAAATTAATTGTGTTAATTATGAATTGTTGATGATTTTTGTGAATAAAATTGGGATAATTTTGTGGATTTAGAGGGGGGATTATAAAAAATATAAAAATTAGTGTTACTACATACTGATGAACATCGATATATGAATTTGGGTTAAATTATGGTCATCTAAAATTGATATAGGATTTAATGGTTAGTAACAATTAATTTCTAAAGTTTTTTTTGTGTAATATTGATCTTTTCAGAGGTAACGATGAACGATCGAATCATAATTCTTTGTTCTTATGATGGGAGGATTAACTACGTCAAAAATAATATGCCCGTTTATGAATGAGGTGCGACGAGACCGTTGTTTATAACAAAATCGTGTACTTTCGATGAGTTGGTTAATAAATTACACAAACTTGCATTAACCAACTCACGTGAGTATCAATTTAATATTATTTGCAATTATCCTGTTGTGGGGAACAAGACAGGCGACATTCAAATATCAAGAGACTACGATATGGGTCTCATTGGAGTCTTACATGCGAGAAGAGGACAATCGAATTGTTCATTGAAAAACATCAGAGGAATTTGGGCAAATCGTTGAATAGGATTTTTAGATACATTAATTGCACTAAAATTGTCACATATTATGGATGATATGGGACAATTTATGCCACAATCAGCTAATGTTTGTTTCATCCATAAAATTTGAGCACATGCAAGACTTGCAGCAATATATTCAGCTTCAGTCGTTGATAATGATACTGAATTTTGCTTTTTACTAAACCAAGATACAAGTGAATGTCCTAAGAAATAACATGTTCCACTTATACTTTTTCTATCGGATTTACATCCAACAAAATCAGCATCACTATATGAAATTAAATCAAATGTGCTATGTTGTGGATAAAACAATCCATAATTTGTAGTATCTTTAAGATATCTAAAAATTCTTTTCACTGCTTTAAGATGTGATTCTTTAGGATTAGATTAAAATCTAGCACATAAACATACACTAAACATAATATCAGGTCTACTTGCAGTAATGTAAAGAAGTGATCCAATCATACCTCGATAAAGCTTTTGATCTACATTCCTACCATTTTCATCTTTGTCAAGTGATGTAGTAGTACTCATTGGTGTTGGTTTGCTTGTTGTATTTTCCATTCCAAAGCGTTTGAGTAAATCTTTTGCATACTTGCTTTGATTGATGAATATTCCTTCTTTTAATTGTTTAATTTGAAGTCCAAGGAAGAAATTTAGTTCACTCATGTGACTCATTTCAAATTCATCCTGCATAGTCTTAGCAAACTCTTGATAAAAATTGTTGTTAGTAGAACCGAGAATAATATCATCTACATATATTTGGATTAGTAAAATATCTTTATTTATTTTCTTAATAAATAATGTTGAATCAACTTTTCCAATTTCAAAACCTGAAGTTAAAAAAACTTCTTTAATCGATCATACCAAGCACGAGGTGCTTATTTAAGACCATATAAAGCTTTCATAAGTTTAAAAACATGATTTGGAAAACTTTCATGTTCAAAACCTGGAGGTTGTTCTACAAAAACTTCTTCTTTTATAAAACCATTTAGAAATGCATTTTTAACATCCATTTGAAATAATTTAAAATTCATAAAGCATGCAAATGCAAGTAAATATATTTTTAGGTTTAATAGTTGAAATAAAAGCAGTATGAGCAATCAAATTAAAATAAGATCTAGTAGTTACTTAATCAGAAATATTTCTAATGACTAAATCATGTGGATGATTTTTAACTTCTACAAAATCTTTAGGTAAGTCATTTTGTAGATTATCATCTTTTGTAATATCTAACATTGGAGTATCATGAATAGTATCAATTATATCATCATCATTATTTAAAATAATGGGTGGTTTTGAAAAATTTTCATCAAAAGAAACATGTAAAGATTCTTCAATAACTAAAGTTCTTTTGTTATATATTCTATATGCTTTACTATGATTAGAATATCCAACAAAAATTCTTTCATCAGATTTTGAATCAAATTTATCTAAGTTATCCTTTGTATTTAAAATAAAACATTTATAACCAAAAACTTTAAAGGAAGATACTTTAGGAATTTTATTATAAAATAATTCATAAGAGGTTTTCTTTAAAATAGGTCTTAATAAAACTCTGTTTAATACATAACAAGCTGTTGATACAGATTCTGCCCAAAAATATTTTGGTAAATTACTATCACATAACATGGTTCTAGCACATTCTTGTAAAGTTCTATTTTTTCTTTCTACAACTCCATTTTATGGAGCAACTCGAGGAAAAGAAAAAGTATGTGATATACCATGTTTATCATAAAAATTTGTAAATAATTCATTTTCAAATTCACCTCCATGATCACTACGTATAGAAATAATAGAAGTAGATTTTTGATTTTGAATTCTTTTACAAAATATAGAAAACTCATTAAAAACATCATTTTTATGTTTAAGAAATATTACCCATGTAAATCTAGAATAATTATCAACAAGAACAAAAGCATATCTACTTCCATTTAAAGATGTTACTCTAGAAGGACCAAAAAGATCTATGTGAATTAATTCTAATGGTCTACTTGTAGATATTACATTTTTAGATTTAAAAGAAGATTTGCGCATTTTTCCTTGTTGACATGCATCACAAAAATTATTTTTAAAAGAAATCTTAGGTAAACCATTTACTGAATCATTCTTAGAAATCTTAGAAATGTATTTAAAGTTAACATGTCCAAAACGTTTATGCCATAAAATAGAATCATTAGATGATGTAATAAGACAATATTCATTTGAAATATTTTTCATAGATAAAACATATATGTTATTCTTTCTATGACCTTTAAAAATAATAGTAATTAAATCAATATCATAAATTAAGCAAGATTCTTTTTCAAAAATAATTTTAAAACCTTTATCACAAAGTTGACTAATACTAAGTAAATTATGTTTAAGACCATCAACTAATAAAACATTATCAATGATAGGTTTGTTTGGATTACCGACAGATCCAATACCGATGACTTTTCCTTTGTTGTTATCTCCAAAAGTAACGGTACCACCATCATTGTTTTGAAAAGATGACAACAATTGTATGTTTTCAGTCATATGTTTGGAGCAACCACTATCCAAAATCTACCTATCTTTCTTGGGAACCTGAAATAATAAACATTTACAGTTTTGGTACCCATACTATGTTAGGTCCATTAAATTAGCCTTTAGGAAACCAAACCCATGAAGAGTTTGATTTGCCTAAATAGTTAGTTGATAAATAAATATTTTTAATAAAATCAGAAATATAAAAATTCTTATGTAAAGAAGTTAATTCTTTTGGAACCCAAATAGAAAAGAATTTTTATTTCTTTTTACACAAATTTTTATTTCTATATTTATACAAATCACAAGAAGGTATTACAAAAATTGTTTTCTTTGATTTATTTTTATTAAATTAAAAACCTAATCCTTTTGTCTTTTGTGATTCTTTTTGAAAAGAAAGAATATTATTAAGATTTTCTTTACCTTTATTGAATTTGCAAACATTCAAACATATATCCTCATATTTTGATTTAAAAGAAGAAATATCTTTATCTAAACTGTTAATACGAATATTTAATTTTGTGATTTTTTTTAAAAGAAACTATATTATTAAGATTTTCTTTACCTTTATTGAATTTGCAAACATTCAAACATATATCCTCATATTTTGATTTAAAAGAAGAAATATCTTTATCTAAACTATTAATGCGAATTTTTAAATCATTACATTCTGATTTTAAATAAACATTCACATTAGATAAACATTCATTTTCTTTAAGCAAAGAATAATTTTCTTCTTTTAATTCAATTACTTGAGAATTAGAAATAGTAGAGGAATTAAAATCAGAAATTTCTTTAAGTAATCTTTTATTTTCACCTTTAAGAAAATTATGTGAAGTCTTTAATCTTACAAAAGTTTCATATAATTCATTGAAAGCATCTAAAAGTTCTTCATTGTCACTTACTTCATCTTGTGCCATAAAACACATGTGAGCACTTTTTATTTTCTTCAATATCTTCATTTGAAGATGACTCATCACTATCATCCCAAGTGAAAGCCATTGCTTTCCTTTTCTTGTTATTTTGAATGTTGTTGAAGTTGTTAAAATAATTTGATTTTTGCTTATTCTTCAACATTGGACAATCTTTCTTCATATGACCTGGTTTATTACATTTAAAACAAAGAGGGTTATTTAAAATTGAACTTTTAGATTTAAAATTACCTTGTTTTATAAATTTCTGAAATTTTTGTGCAAACATGCTCATTTCTTCATCATCATCATCTGAATCTTCTTTATCAGAAGTAGTATTGAATGCAAGTACTTTCTTGTTCTTTGTTTCTTCATCATTCTTTCTATCTTCAATTTGAACTTCATACCTCATAAGATTTCCGATAAGATTTTCAACCGTAAGAGTAGACAAATCATTGGCTTCTTCGATTGCGGTAACTTTCTTTTCCTATTGTGGAGTAAGTGATTGAAGTATTTTTCTTACCATCTCCACTTGTGTGTATGTTTTTCCAAGACCAATGAGAGAATTTGTGATGTCGGTGAATCTTGTGAACATTTCTTCAATAGTCTCGTTTTCCTTCATCTTAAATAATTCGAATCTGTGTACAAGAACAGATTAGATTCTTTAACTTTATTTGTACCTTCATGAGTTACCTCAAGTGTATACCAAATATCATATACAGATGTGGTCGTTGACACCCTATTGAACTCATTCTTGTCAAGTGCACAGAATAATGCATTCATGGCTTTGGAGTCCAAATTTGCATTGTTTCTTTGAGATGTAGTCCATTCTGAGAAAGGGGTTATTGGCTTCTCATATTTTGTGTCCACAACGTTCCAATGTTCATAGACAATAGGTTGAAGGTAAATCTTCATTCGGCACTTCCAATAGTTGTAGTTCAATCCATCGAACATTGGTGGACGATTTGTAGAGTGACCTTCTTTGAATTGTGATGTATTTGTAGATGTTATCTTTCACCTTACTCTAATACCAAATGTAGGATCTGAAATAGATACACTAAAACACTAGAGGGGGGGGTGAATAGTGTTTTTTTTTAAATTTATGCAAAGTAGATTATAAATTGCAAAGGAAAATGGTAATCTTAGAAATTCACAAATACAAACACAAAGTTTTATACTGGTTCCACCAATCCGGTGTACATCCAGTGCCCAAACAAATCCCGCTTGAGAGTTTTCACTATGATTTTGAATAAACTTACAAAATCAAAAGCAAATCTGACCAATTTGCAAGTCCCTGTAAATTGTAACACCAATTGAAAAACACCTTGTCAATTTGTACACCAATCTCTAAACCAACAAATTAACACCTCTCACAAACCGAGAGAACTTTTGAAGCAACAATTTTGATTCCTATAAGCCTTGATTTGTAGTGTAGTGTAGTAGTGGCTTAGGAATGATTCAAACTTCTGTAAATTGCCTACACAATAAGTATTTGAATGATGTTCAAAGGCAATTTCAGAAACTTTTTTTTTCTCAAAATCTGAATGTTTTACACTTGAAAAATGCACAAAGATCAAAGCTTATGGGTATGTAAGGCTGTGCATTTTTTATGAACAACTAACTTATTTATAGCCATTGAAAAGACAATTATTTGAACTTTAAAAACGTTTAAAGATGACTATAAACAGTCATTAATTCAAACTTTAAAATCTGAAAAAACTGTATCTGTAGTCGACTACAAGACAGAATAGTCGACTACACTGAATTTAAACAAACTCTGTGAAGTCGGAAAATTTCTCAGTAGTCGACTATAAAGGTCATTAGTCGACTATACTGTAATTAGACAGAAACTTAAAAAATGTATTTTGCCTTCAGTAGTCGACTATAAAGTCAATTAGTCGACTATACTATAAAATAACAAAAACTTATATTTCTGTCATAAGCTTGAGTAGTCGACTATTATTCAAATTAGTCGACTACTTGTAGGGTCTGATTTTGCTTATGTATACCAAGTGTAGGATCGTGACCCTTAAGAATAGAGTGCGCTCTTATAAAAATCTGCGGAAGCTTTACACTTAAACACTAGAGTGTGAGTGTGTGTGAGTGATCAAGGCTTGTACAAATTTCTAAGCAAAGAAAATATAAAATTACATTTTGACAATAAAGTATATTTTCTTCTTTGCTTCATTTTGCCTTGAACTCATCTATGTCTTGAGTATCTCTTTGAAAATAATTGTTGATATAGCTCTAATACTGCAAAACAAATGTTAACACATAATACACACAATATATAATATTTTTTATCATCAAAATAAACTAATCTTGGGTTCAAGATTCCTAACATTCTCCCCCTTTTTGATGATGACAAATATATGTTATTAAGATATAAATTTTTTAACCCCCCTGCATAAAATCGTTAAATAAAATCTTTTACTCCCCCTGCATCAAAGCATTAGTAAAAAATCTAAAATTTTCTATATAACTCCCCCTTTGTCATTAGCAAAAGGAAATAAACATGATTCTAGTTAAAATTTTCTTTTCCTGGGTACCTTAATAAAAATATTAAGCACTTTGGTACCCTTTTATACATGTGTTAGTGTGTTCTAACACTATGTGTGTGCATGTGTGTGAGTGATCAAGGCTTGTACAAATTTCTAAGCAAAGAAAATATAAAATTACATTTTGACAATAAAGTATATCTTCTTCTTTGCTTCATTTTGCCTTGAACTCATCTATGTCTTGAGTATCTCTTTGAAAATAATTGTTGATATAGCTCTAATACTGCAAAACAAATATTAACACATAATACACACAATATATAATATTTTTTATCATCAAAATAAACTAATCTTGGGGTCAAGATTCCTAACACTACTAAGAGTTTAAAAATGATATGAATTAAATGTTTTGATGCTCAATTATTAACTATAACTCTAATGGTTAACATAGGGGATTTCTATAGTTAACCAACACACTAAGCCTGTGTTAGTGTGTTCTAATATTTATGTGTGTGTGTGTGTGTGTGTGTGAGAGTGATCAAGGCTTGTACAATAATTCTAAGTAAAGAAAATGTAAAATACATTATTTCATATGTTCTTCATCTTCTTCACTTCATAATGCCTTGAACTCAACTTGTACTTATTCATATTTTGATATTGAAAACTGCATATAAAAGTTAGTGTATTTGTATAACACACATTGTATAAATTGTTATCATCAAAATAATATCATGGAGACATGATATTTAACAGTGTTGGCATACTTGTATCGAGAACTGGGTAGAGTATCCCTGATGCAGAATAAAAAATTTAAGGGATGCTGCACATTGATACAGATTTGGTCATGGGAGCACATTCATATTGGTCGCCCTACTTTACTTGTGCACCATGACCTACAGGGGCAGTTTCCTTTAGCGTACAGGTATATAATTGTACACACAATTATTTTTCGTACTGAATTTGTACTTATATATTCTCTATTCTGCATATAGGTATAACGTGTGGTACGCTAAGTACCGATCAGTGACGTGCCATCATGAGTTTTACCGAAATGAGCTTGATGACCTCTAACACGAACATGTAAATATAAATCTCAAGTCGTTATGAATATTATAGTTTTGTTGTTGATACTGACTAATGTTTTATTTTATTTCAGTTCAAGTGGAGACCCTATACACCGCCGGAGCTCGATATGCATTCTCTTGCACTCATCTGCCAAGATACTCCCGACTTGTGGAGAGCCCGAGTTCCATTGATTTGTTGGGAGATTGTGGAGATGCATGTCCCTGATCGTGTGCTACGATAGTTTACGCTCTCTCAGCATGTGTCAGATCCTGTCGAGCAGATCGATCGTCGGCGGCGACCTACTTCGTACCGTACCGACTGGGTCGTAGTCCGTGCGGCCTACATAGACAGGTAGGCTCACAGGTAGGATTTTATCCAGGATACGAGGCCCACAGCTATTGACTATATCGCGTATATGTGTTGGTATCACACATAGATGGATCACGCGTGACCCACAGCCATCAGCTGGACACATGCCACGACCACCGACAGACAGTTACATCCCTAGTGGGATGAACGAGAGAGATTACGTAAGTTTCTAAGTTAAATTATAATATTTTTTATTGAGTTAGTACTTAATAAATTGTTTACCTCACAGGTCCGTGATTTTGATAGCATTGAGGCTGATATTGATGCCATCGTGCCTGAGATTTAGGATTCGGCGGCGTTAGGACTCCTTAGCAGGATTAAGAAGACCATAGCGCATGTGTTTCTTAAGACTCACGTCGACGAGTTCGCAAGCCGTGAGGACAGGTCTCGATCATTTGGGCAGGCATACACTCGGCGCCGACGGCCACGTGACGATGACGCCGGCACTTCATATGCTGATGGAGTCGGCACTTCGTATGCTGATGGAATGGCACTTCTCAGCCTCATACACAGTCGGATACTCAGATAGTCGAGGCTCATCAGGGCGGGGGGCGAGGAAGAGCGAGGGGGAGGGGGAAGAGAGGGAGAGGAAGGAGAGGAGCTATATTGGGTTGTATTTGAACTTATTTTGTTAAAATTTGTTACTTGTATGAATTTTCAAATACTATACTTTTGTGGATAAATTATTGTTCATTTATGTATTCTTCTTGAGTATTGTTTGCTTCGTGTGTGTTTAAATCATATATATATATTATAGTAAATGTTGTTAACAGGTAAATAGTTATATATATGAGTTAAAACAGGTAGATATATACAAAACATGCACAGCCTGCTATGCATGTTTTGTAAAACCTGCAGCTTCACGTGAGTTCAACTCCCATGAAGCTGTAGTCTAAATTTCTCAGAGAGCGATTCTCTGGGAAATTTGGCCTGTAACTCCACGGGAGTTGAACTCCCGTGGAGTTTTTAATCCTCTAACAGACTTCACGGGATGAAGTCTGTTTCTTAAGTAAATCTTCACGGGAGTTCAACTCCCGTGAAATTTATTTAATAAATTAAACTTCACAGGAGTTCAACTCACGTGAAGTTTAAAATTATGGTAAACTTCACGGGAGTTGAACTCCCATGAAGTCTCGTAAATTTTTTCTTTCAGAAACCGACCTGGTTTCAGCGTCAGGGCTAAAACCAGGTCGGTTTCTGCAAATAAGTACAAAATAGGTTGGTTTTTGCAATTAAATGTCTACAAGGGATATATCGTCACGCTCGCGTTGAACCAGCAGGTGACTGGACTCCAGGAAAGAATCCAAATCTGGGGGATCTAGAAGTACATTTTTACTCTTCCCCGTCAGGTTGACCGTAGCAGACGAGAGCTCTAAATCATCGAGGGTGCGCCTTCTTTGGTGGCCGCGCCTTCAGCGAGAAGATCTCGGCTGGGAAGGTCTTTGAGCAAGCCTCCCGAACACCAAAGGCTTTGCCGTTTCTATACATTGGCAGTCGGCGAGTACCATTTGGATAAGCCTCTCATAGTAACACTGAGGATTAGCCTTATGTATGGTGCATTTGCAAATTAGGTAACTCCGGAGGTCCTCTGCGGGTAGCCGGTGACAACCCCAGGCATCAGAAGGGTCGACCGAGCGGTCGCATGAGAGAGGTCCGGACGAACTCTCCCACGTATACTGGGTGGAATGGTCAAGTGTTGGAGTTAGGCGAGCTCGCCTTGACAGGCGAGTCTTCGCGCTCGGGTGAGTTTCTGCCTGCAGGCGAAACTCAACCATTTGTTCATGCAGGTGAGTTTGTGAGGTATCGCCTACCGTCTTGCCTTTGTCATTAAGGCTTGTTTGCTCGCAACGCTTATCCGCCAAGCGAACTTGGTGAGACTCACTTGATTTCGAGGGCTCGCCTACTCTGAGCAGTCTGTTCACATCAGGGATATGACCTGAGAAGCGAAACTATCCTGAGGAGGTAGGCTCGCCCGTTCTGACAGGCTTGCCTGAGTGGATAAGTTCGTCAGAAATACCGGACTTGTCGAAATGGGGGATATTACAATCAGAGTGAGGTCCGCCCGAACGGAAGGGTTCGCCTGATTTGGCGAGCCCACCAGCGTTAGGAGGGTATCAGAGTGAGGTCCGCCCGAACGGAAGGGTTCGCCTGATTTGGCGAGCCCACCAGCGTTAGGAGGGTTGCTTCTCTGTTTGACACCTTTCAGACCCGAATAATAATTCGGACCGTCGTATGAGGCAAAGGTTCGGGCCTCCTGTCGGGCGAGGACCTGTCATCGCCGCTGGCGGGCTCTTCTAGAAGGAGGAGCGTCCATGCGGGCTGTGACGGCATGGTCTGCGCCGTGGCGGGCTCTTCTAGAAGGAGGAGCGTCCATGCGGGCTGTGACGGCATGGTCTGCGCCGAGCTGAACCAACATCTCTTCCTGAGCGGGGGCCTGCGAGGGTCGTTTGGCGACCCATTTGGCAGCCTTTCGCCCCGTGCTCTCGACCTCTGGCTTGGCCTTGATCAATTCGGAGGGAGAAGACTCCCCTAGCGTGACTCGGATAGAGTCCTCAGGCATGAAGGCTTTGACCGTTTGAGGTCGGCTTCTACACATGACTCTGTGGTGTTTGCGGGACGCATCGCCACCAGAGGAGGAGGAAGACAAGTACTCTTCATACTTGGTTTGGTCGAACTCGATTTCTAGGGACTCCACAGTCGTCCCAACAGCAACCTCGTTGAACTACGCTACCACCATTTCGGTTGAAGAAATAGTTTCTCCCACTATGGTCGCCATCTTCTGTAGGTGTAAATTTTGATTTCCCAAAATGGAGGTATTGTTTGTATTAATAAGAATAGCTTATTACAAACTAATGAATCAAAATTACAACAGAAGTGGAGGGAAGGCCCTCATTGTTTAACGTGGGGACTTTGGTAGCGATAAGACGCCTCGCTCGGTTCTCGCACCGAGTCTGCTTCCCTTGGACGATTCGATCGAGGTTGCTGGTAAGCTTCAGTATGCAGTAGAAGCTCGTGCTGGTTGAGTTCGAGTTTCCGAGTTCGATGGCGATTAGGGCCCGAAGCTAGGAGAGGATGCTACAGTGCAAAGGTCATGCAAAGAGCTTGTCGTCAACTCAGTCGAGAGTCGAGAGCTAGTGGTTCAGCTAACTGATCGAATTAATCAATTAACTATGAGAGAACCTCTTTTCTGTAGCCAGGAGAGGTTCTTAAATAAAGGAGAGAAGGCATGGTCACTCCCTTGAATCATGGGATGTGACCATGTACTGTTAGGAGATACCATGCCTTTCGCTTGTACCATGAGCGGCTACTTGATGGGCTCAAAGCACTGTACTCATTCCCTTCACGTCGTGAGAAGTAGGAAAGCCCATCCTCGTACATGCTATTGCGGCTGCCAGGTACTCTGGTTAGCTCGGTGAGCTTGTTGATCACGGACGAATTCAGCTCTTGACTCATGCAGGTGAGGTGAGCTTCAGTCGTGAGCATGCAGGCAGACTTAGCGATTGCATGGATTTGACTGGTCACTCATACTGTGAGCGGCTACTTGATAGGCTCAGAGTACTGTGCTCCTTCCATTCACGTCATGGGAAGTGGAAAGGCCCATCCCTATACGTGACATAGCAGCTGCCAAGTACCTTGGCGAGTCTGGCGAGTTTATCGTTTGTAGGCGAATTCAGCTCTTAACTCATGCAGGCGAGGCGAGCCTCAGCCGTAAGCATGCAAGCGGACTTGGCGATTGCATGGATTTGACTGGTCGCTCGTACTGTGAGCGGCTACTTGATGGGCTCGGAGTACTGTGATCTTTCCCTTCACGTCGTGGGAAGTGGGAAGGCCCATCCCTGTACGTGACATAGCAGCTGCCGAGTACCCTGGAGAGTCTGGCGAGGATGTTGATCATCTGGCTGATTGTCTGGGTATGCAGGCGAGTTAGGTTTGCGGGCGAGTCTCTAGTCGCTTGGCGGATTGTCCAAGTGCATGCGAATTTGATGATCGCGTAGACCTGGTTTGTGCTGGCTAGTCAATCACACAGGTGAGCCCGATTTTTAAGTTGTGCGGGCGACTCGAATACGCAGGCGGATTCCAGTCTTTTCTACAAAGGTAATGTTTACAGTCTACAGTGTGCAAGCTAAAAAAGTCTCTTTATGGTTTGAAGCAATCACCACGACAGTGGTACAAGAGATTCGATAGCTTCATGATTGGTTATTAATACACGAGGAGCCCATATGATCCATGTGTTTACATGCATAAGCTATAGGATGATGAGTACATTTATTTATTATTATATGTTGATGATATGCTTATTACTTCCAGGAATTCTTCGGTCATTCGAAAGTTAAAAAAGGAGCTGTCATCCGAGTTTGAGATGGAGGATTTTGGAGAAGCTAAGAAAATTTTGGATATGGAGATCGAGAGAGACAGGTGAAGGAGAGATTGAAGCTTACACAGAGGAGTTACTTATAGAAGATGTTGAAGAAATTCAGCATTGATGGTAATGCAAAGACTATGAGTACTCCATTGGCTCCCTACTTCAAGCTTTCAGCTTTGATGTTACTTGTTTTGGTTGAGGATAGAGATTATATGTTAAAGGTTCTATATACCAGTACGGTGGATAGCTTGATGTATGCGGTGGTGTGTACGAAGCTAGATTTGTCGCAGACTGCGAGCATGGTATCGAGGTACATTCACAACCCTAGAAAGGGTCATTGGGAGGCCGTGAAGTAGATTCTACGGTATATTAAAGGCACTATGGATATTAGTTTGATTTTTCAGAAGAATGAGAAAATAGGGCAATATTGTATTGACTACGTGGATTCAGATTATGCGGGAGATTTTAACAAGCGTCGGTCTACTTCAGGATATATGTTTATATTGGTAGGAGCAGCGGTATGTTAGAGATGTACACTTCAGTCTACAGTAGCTCTCTTTACTATAGAGGCGGTGTATATGGTAGTGACTGAAGCTTTTAAGGAGGGTTTTTAGTTGCATGGATTATTGGAGGACTTGGGGATTGCACAGGAGACCATTCATATGTTGGCCTTCTTGTTTTGATGATGTTTAACAAACAATTTACCACTAATGTTGTTTGTCTAGTATTTGTATTTTTGTATTTATTGTAGACAAACAACGTTGTTGGAGGTTGGATGGATTGAGCCTACACGTTCATATCAAGAGGAGGTTGGCGGAATTGTGGAGTGAAGCAACGTACAATTCAAGTTAAAGATCAAGTTCAAGCTTCATCCGCACGTGTACCAAGTTGAGCTCATTGAAGATCACGATCAAGCTTGGGTAATTTAGTTTAGGATTTATATTATGTGTGTTAAGTACGCTAAGCTCAATTATCTATACACACACATCTATTGGTTTCATAGTATATATATAGTTTATATATATACATACATGTGTTTTGGTTTTTATGATATTACATACTCTATTGTGTTTTTAGTACTTATTACATAGAATATGTAATTTTGTGAAAATATTGTCTTATTAGTTTATAGACTTCAATATCAGTTTATACATGTTTTACTAAGTCTATAAAAATATTTTACAAAGTTTCAAAAGTTGGTTTATGTCAAAACATCAAAATTCAAGTATCTCATATTTTCATGTTTTGGACTATTTTGTAAAATGATGATATTTTTTATTTGGGAAGTCCTTTCTGATAACCAGTCGCTGTGGCATGTTTATTATCATGTCTACAATCATTCCCCAAAGTTTTACATTTTTTGGAATTTATTTGATATTTTTAAACAGCATTTTAAAATCAGCAAAATAGTTTTTAGAACCTGTCATATCAGTTTTCGGTCGACCGCACCGGTCGACCGCTCGTTTGTTCTTTCGACAGTAGGCTCCAGAGAGTTCGTCGGTCGACCGCCGCGGTCGACCGAGAGCTTCCTTCGGTCGACCGCACCGGTCGACCGGATAAGTCAGCTTTTGTTCTTCTCGTTTTGACCTGGATAGCGGTCGACCGGACTTTTCCGTCGGTCGATCGGTCGACCGACAATAGATCCGTTAGACACTAACGGCTATTTTTCTGAGCTGTCTTCTGGGGACTTTTCTGTCTTTTTGCTTGGGGTTTTTGGCTGAGTTGTGAGAGGGTATAAATACCCCATTGCTGATCTCTTCTCAAAAACCTAAGAATATTTTAAAGAAGTTTTTAAACAAGGGTTTTAAAAAGAGTTTAAGCTTGTTTAAGCTTGTTTAAGCTTGTTTAAGGGTTTAGTTTAAAGCAAGTTTAGCTTTCACAAGTGGAGGAGATTATCTTCTTGTTTGGGCCTCAAATCTCCATCTCTCCATCTTGATCTAGAGAAGTGTTTCTAAACTCATCTAGCAATTTATTATTTTGATTATAATTTCCATAAGCTAGATTTATATTGAGTTTAGTTTAAATCATTTTATTGATACTCTTTGTTCACACACAACCTTCACTTTGTAATACACTTGTACACCGAGTGAGAAGTGTGTGGTGAGAGTCGGGGATCGTCCCAAGAGGAGTGGCGTCGGTTGACGTGCCTAGAGAGAGGTTATAACCGAGCACTTGAGGGAGACATAGCTAGGTCCAACACTTAGTGGGTGTAGAGTGTGATTTCAAGAGTGTGAGTTGTAGAGTTTTCGATTAGCTAGAAAACCGAGTGTGTAGAAGAAGTTCCGGCTTCCAAACCGGATTGTGTTGGTGGATTTCTCCCCGGGAGTGGGGAGCGGAGACGTAGGACGGAAGGTCCGAACCCCGTGATCATATTGCTTGTTTGAGTGTGCTTTGGTGTTCATTCATATTTATGTTCATATCTTATATCGCCATTGTCATTAGCTCATTATCTATATCATCCACTATCTTATTTAGATTGTTTACCCCTTGTATTAGTTTATATATCCTTGCATATATATATTCATCATATAGGATATATCTCATTGTTCATATTGCTTATCCTAGCTTACATATCTTGTTATATTTCACTCTTGCTAGGATAACTTGTTAATTAGTTTTAATTGGCATAAAATCGGATTAGATTAGCATAAGACCCTAATCACCCCCCCCTTCTAGGGTCTAACAGAGGCTTCCTTAGAGCTTAAAGCGGGATTTTCCAACTATTGTTGAATAGCCTCCAATTTTCCTTCATGTGCTTCAATAAGTTTCCATAGAGCGTAAGCACTATCAAAATTAGCAAATTTGTTAGAAAACGATGAGTGAAAAGCGCTAATCAAATATTCTAACAAAAGCTTATTCATGTTAAACAATCTTTTGTCATTTTCACACCATTTTGATTTTTCCAAAATGGGAACAACATAGGCATCCTCAATAATTTCCCATAAATCAAATTGATTAGATTGAACGAAAAGTTTGAATCTAATACGCCATTGAGCATAGGGAAAAATATCCAAACGAGGAGCAATATTAATAGCATATCCTAAGCAAGATGAATCATTCATATCCATAGAGATGAAATGCAAGAAGCACAATGTAATCAAAATTAGATTAGCACAAATACAATAACTTGGATCTTTAACTCAAGGCGGTTAGTCCTTAAATCAAAGAGCACCAAGCTCTGATACCAATTGTAGACCCTAGAGGGGGGTGATTAGGGTCTTATGCTAATCTAATCCCAATAAAATCCTTGTTTATCCTTGTGTAGTTTATATATCCTTGCATATATATATTCATCATATAGGATATATCTCTTTGTTTGCATTGCTTATCCTAGCCTATATATCTTGTGGTATTTCATATTTGCTAGGATAACTTGTTAATTAATTTTAATTGGCATTTAATCGGATTAGATTAGCATAAGACCCTAATCACCCCCCTCTAGGGTCTAACATCATGTATATTGTGATAGCATGTCAGCTATCTATTTGATAAAGAATCACGTTTATCATGCACACATGAAGCATATTGATGTCAGATTCTACTTTGTTCGTGATTTTTGGATGATGAATACATCATATTGGAGAAGATCCACATGAAGGACAACTCTGCGGATATGTTGACCAAAGTTATTTCAGATGTGAAATTTGGTCATTGTTTGAAGCTCTTGAACATTCTTCAATGTTGAGGGTCTTTGGAGGCTATTTGGATGAACTACATTCGGCTTGATTACTTGGACAAGAGGATACGTAGGCAGTCTTTTCGATGCAGCCGGTTGGATTTGTTGATTTCAATGGGGGGAGGGGGAGATTGTTTGAGCTCGCGTTCGGGTTCTCGACTTGTTGTGGATTGAGTCCGTTGTCATGGATTTATTCCACTTCGTACTGGACGCAACAAGTGGAACATTTGGTTCCTTTGGTGTCGGCTCAATTTTGGAAGACACTTCACCGAGGTGGAGAATTGTAGAAACGGCGTAAACATTGGAGAAGAATAGGTTTTTTGAAGCAGGCAGAGTTTTGAGTGCTTGCCGGTCGATCATGAGCTTTGGGCCGGTCGACCGGAAAGGTGCACGACTTAGTACAGATTCTGAATTTTTGGCCGGTCGACCGCGATGATTTTGACGGTCGACCGCAAAACCCTATAATCGATTTTGGGTTTTGTCGTTTGCCACGGTCGACCGTGATGGTTTTGACGGTCGACCGCCAGTCGGGTTTTGAGTTGTGCTTGGTTTTCTGACCCGTTTCGTTTACTGTTGGTATATAACCCTAAACCTGATTAATTAGGGTTAAGTAAGGACGATTTGAGAAGTCTTTGAGAGAGGATTGTTACATCCTTTGTTGGAGGATTTGTGAGAGATCTAAAGAGCATTGTTTGAGGGTTTTTTGGTGAAATTTAAAACCCTAATTGTAATTCTCTTTATCTCTAATAATAAAAACTCCCCCCTCCTTGCCCCGTGGGCGTAGGCAACTTGCCAAACCACGTAAATTGGTTTGTCTTACTGTGATTGTGATTTGTGCTTGTGATTTTTGTTGTGATCTTTCTCGTTCTTGTTCATGCACTATTTAGCTTTCGAGTTCCGCTGAGCACAACAATATACAAGGAAGAGCTTATATTAGTTTAACTTGTTACCCCCATTGATATATAAGGAAGAGCTCATATTAGCTTAAGTGATTGAAATTGACACATTATACCATGACAATGGCAATCATGTCACGGACATTTGCCTCTCACGTTATTGTGACATGTGGGTAGTTGAGCTCAACTTTTCACATCAAGTCAAATAATTGCTTGTATTCTCCTTAAAATATGAAAGCAACATACTCTCTCCCAAGATCTTGTCTCATAATTCATTGGAGCTAGTATTCTATAAGCCATATTTTATAGCATTTTTGGTGCTTAATGTTACTTTTAAAAATTTAAACCCAATTTGCTATATATAAAGAAATCGATTGTGAGATTAATTACTTGTAGTACTATTGTTATGCAATTTAAATACCTTTGATATGTACTGTTAGCCTATGTTATGACAAATCCCCAGGATATACCAATATCAATCGCACGAAAGTGCAAAAAAATATCAAGAATAAATAAACGACTAATATACGTGGTTCCACTTATAGCCTATGTTCCCAGGCAAATGAGGAGAATATATTTACTAAAAATTTATGATGAATACAATATAGAGATCTCTTAATCATTCGATCTTAAATCACACTCCAAAAAGCACTCTATCTCTCTAACAATCTCTTAACATCTGAAAAACCAGTCAAATAGAGAGACAAATCAAGAATCTCTTGAATCTATCACTTCAGCCTGAAAGAGCCTATCTCACTTCAGCCTGCAGAGCCCGTCTCAATACTTGTTGTTGCCTTTGGGTAGATCAATTGCATGTTACCTTAGTAAAGAAACATCCTGCAACCCTAGTTTGAGTAAATCCTCATCAAAAAGCTTCTACCTTATTTAGACAAAGTAAAGATAAAGAGTTGCTGCTAGCCACCAAGTTCTACAAGATAAGAATGTTAACCTTAATAGAATAAATAAACTCTTTTGTCATTATCTTAGTACAAGGCATAGTTAATAGTAATTCTAATTGGATTGCATATCCTATTTAAAGATTAGGATTTGAATCACTCATAACAGCCTACAAATATAAATATGACTTTTGAGATAAATTAGTTTTCAACTTAATTTGAGCAACCATGTTTCAGCCGTATTAACATATTTATTTACCTCACAGTATTGTGTATTTTTTTTCATTGAACAGTATTGCATCTTTTCAAATATAGTTGAAGTTTAATTATGGGAAATTAAGATAACAATCATCCAAATCCAGATTCAGCGTGCAAAAATTCTAGACAGAGATCTCTATGTAAAATGCATAAAGATGAAGGAGGAAGGTATGAATCGTATGATGGTACGTGTGTTTCGTTATCAATTACAAATAAGTGCAATTAATATATAACATAAGTATTAGAATGGAACTAGTTTTTTATGTAATTGAATATACTAGTACAATCATAACTCAACGCGGAAGTGATAACCTCGGAATCCACCAAAGAGTGTTTTCTGAATCCACAAAGAACGATCTTTGAATCCACAAAGAAAATATTAAAAGATAAAATTTATTGATGAAAAGTTATTATTCTCCTTTGGGGTTACATGACTCTTCTTAAATAGAAAAACAAATAAGACTTTTAGTAAGACTAGAATTACAAAAAAATAAAAAGTATCAAATTCTATCCTAAAAAGACTCCCTATAATAGAGGAAACAAATCATGAATTAAAATTAAATTTGTTTCCTAATCTAATTTGACTCTAAAATTGAATTTATTTCCTTCTAAATAGAGTCCAACTTTATTACTAAAAATAAACTAAAAGCTAATTATTTTCAGATTTCAGCTAAAACTAGGTATTACTGATGAGATTTTAAAAATCTGACAATCTAGTTGTCTCTGTCTCGTCGAGATAGGCGATATATATATATATATATCATCATGTCATACACTTGCAGCGTAGAAAATTTCCTACGGCTGCCAGCTCACCTCAGCCGTTCTTCTCTTCTCGTCTGCTTCATCTCTCTCTATAGTATATATATATATATATATATATATATAGATATATACTAGCATATATGTATAGAAAGACGGAGGTGAGCTGGCAGCGTAGGAATTTCCTACAGCTGTCAAGGTATGACATTGAGCCCGCACACCGATGTGCTAGTAGGGGCTCACATTCATACACTTGCAGCCGTTAGGAAATTCTAACGGGCAGCTCACACATCCGGTTCTATTATATATAATATAATATATATATTATTATATTTATAGATATATAGTAGATATATATAGATACTAATCATAATATATATATATATATAATTATTATATATAATGTGTGTGTGTGTGTGTAGTGTGTGTTGTGGTGTGTGTGTCAAGAATCCGCCTTTCTAGATTGGAAGATATGATTGTTTCTTTGCGGAAGTCAATAATACGTATAAATCTGTATTTAGCTCGTGATTGTCTGAATCCTCCATGAAATTGTCTGTTAAGCATCCTACATCAGTCTCCCCTTGTTGAAAGAAGCTCGACCCCGAGCTTATTTTTGTTAGTAGCTTTATTGATAAATAATTTTCTTCTCTTGTAACGATCAACATCCGCATTGTATTTAATATTGATTTTCTCTTTTTGTTCTTTTACCTCCTCTGCTAGGACTTTTTTTATCAAACTTGTGTATGAATCTTTTCCATGCCATGTGTATAACTGGCATCATGTGGCTCTGTAGTCGACATGAAAAAACTCCTCCAAATATTTTTCTTGTTGCTTCCCATATTCTAGTGTCGACGGTATCATCTCACCGTTGTTGAAATTATTGATGACTATTGCTTCCAAAAAATAATTTTCTTTCTCATACTCCATACGCAATTCTTTCATCCCCTTCATCTCAAGCTCTCCACCAAGCAATGTACGCATACCATCAATTGTCTCACTCTCTATTTTATCCTTCTCATCCATTAGGACAATATCAATATGTATAACATCACTCACGATATCATGTATATAGAATATTCATCTTCATTAACATATCATCATCAACATCAGGAACCTCAGGATGAATCTTGATAGTAGCAAAATCTTCCCTTCCAGGGGTGAGCGTCTTGTTGTTTGCCACTAGAGAAGCCTTCTCCTTAGTAATCTCTATCTTAAATGCCTTCGTTTCTATGATTGACATAATTGATGAATTCTTTATTGGTACTTCCTCGATGCTCTTTACAAATCAAGACTCTTTCTCAGAGATGAATTGAGGTTTCTTAATTTTCCCATAATCATAACTAGTTTGATAACTCTCTAAAAACATCCATGATAAAGCCCGTATGTCGTTCTGCTCAAGTTCTCGATTCACCTTCTTCGCTAGACGGACCGTAGCGGCTAAGGTAAAAGAATCTTTTAAAGACAACTAATATTGCTTGTAGATAGAAGTTAAGAAACTGTCTCTCAATAATTTCTTCATCTTTGCCCACGTTCGAACCATATCCTTCCCTTGAGGGGATCGATTTATCAGTACTTCATCCCACCATGCAAATGCTTTTTCTTTAAGCCTGTAAACCACTAATTTAACTTTCCAACCTTCTGGGATTGTATTATACTCAAAATACTTACCAACTTTATCAATCCAATCAAGGAAATCGTCGGCATGAAGCTTTTCATTGAAGGATGGTGTTTTTAATCTTCTAGTGTCATAATTGTCCTGTCTTTGGTGGTCTCTGCGATCATAACCGTAGCGTGAGGCTTCATAGTCATCACTATTGAATTCATCATGTGGAGTCGAATCACGTCGTTGGCGACCATCAATGCGATTTCGAACTCGTCCCGTGTTCAGATGCTCCATTGTCGACGCAAGTCATTCTATGACAGTCTTCATCTGATTAACATCGGTCTTCAGCACGTCGAACTCAGTTCGAGAAAAAGGGGCTTCATCAGCTGCTATCGGATCGGAGGAACAAAGCTCTGATACCAATTGACGTAGCACGGAAGTGATAACCTCGGAATCTACCAAGGGGTGTTCTCTAAATCCACAAAGAACGATCTTTGAATTCACGAAGAACTTCGAATCCACGACCTTTGGGGTTACATGTTTCTTCTTAAATAGAAAAACAAATAAGACTCCTAGTATGACTAGAATTACGAAAAAATAGAAAGTATCAAATTCTATCCTAAAAAGACTCCCTATAATAGAGAAAACAAATCATGAATCAAATTTGAATTTGTTTCCTAATCTAATTTGACTCTAGAATTGAATTTATTTCCTAATCTAAATATACTCCAACTTTATTACTAAAAATAAACAAAAAGCTAATTATTTTTTGATTTTAGTCAAAACTGGGTATTACCGATGAGATTTTAAAAATCTGACAATCTAGTTGGCTCTGTCTCGTCGAGATAGGCGATTTACATATATAATATGTCAGAATCCGCCTTCTAGGTTGGAAGATATGATTGTTTTTTTGCGGAAGTCAATAATACGTATAAATCTGTATTTAGCTTGTGATTGTCCGCATCCTCCATGAAATTATCTGTTAAGCGTTCTACATCAAATCAACAATATTATTTTAGTACAATTAGACGATTTTGTAACTACAATTACCTATGTTTATATCTGTACCAGAATCGTATATTATTATTTTTCCCCAAAGTACTATAGAAGAGATTTATTCCCCTCAAACAGGGGGAAAAATATTAAACACACCACATCAAATATGTACAAAATAAATGCCGAAAGGGACAAACTAATGTAGCTCTTCATTATTGTGCTTTTGCGCGTGAAGACTACTGTTGCATTCATTAATTGTGCTGGCCGAAGGCATCCTTTCACAAGTGACTAAAATAAAGTTCCGTAGTATTTAGTTATTACTATATTCATACATACCTGCAGAGATTCAGATTTGTATTCAGCACTTGATGCTAATTCGATTAAAGATCTTAATTAGTTTAGGATCGAACTAAGTTAGGAGTGGTACAAACATAATTACCTAAGTAAGACCCTTTTTTTTAAACTAAAACTAACTTGTCCAGTTTTGTACAATTTTTTTCCAAACACAATTTAAATCTTTATCCAATTTGATGGACTTATTCAATGTAGTAGGTAAGTTGTCAAATAAACCCTAGAGTGCTGTACCATTGTAAAATGAATATGTTGTTCCGTAACAAAAGACACGTGACAGTGTTTTTAGTTATAATAGAGGACGGTGTGAGATTATTTTATGGATTACAATAACGAGGGAGCTTAATGACTCGTCACAACCCAGACGAATATGTCGCATACGCTGATGTGAGAGAACCAAACATTGCCAAAAAAGTCAAAAGAGGCTGCAGGCAAATAGACAAACATTGCCCTTGTCCTAACAAAAAAACAAATAATCCTTGAAGATGAAGCCAAAAAGACAGGGCTTGGCTTCTAAATTTGGCTTCAGTCAAAAGCGGCAAAAGATAATTGCATGGCTTCTTTTGGATGATCGATCACACTCCTCCTCATTGCAATCCCTTTTTGGATAGTTGGGGGGGGCTAATGAGAATGGTAAAAGATAGTACATAAGTAAATAACAACGTAGAGAAAAATAATAGTAAATCGAAGAATGACTTTAGAAAATAATAGTAACTAGATTATTAGTTACTATATGCCCTTCATCAGGTTACATGTTAAGATACTTATCAGTAATTTGGAACATTAATGAAAACAATTTGAGTGAAAATCGAAGAATGACTCTTTAGAAAATAATATCTCACCCTTTAATCGGCTAAACTACTAGATTGATATTCTAATTTAACTATATTTTCTAATATGATATTTATTTCTGCTCTAGCGTTAATATGATATTTTAACTTATACCCCGATGAAAATAAATGATTATTTTGGCAAGGGATGAGAATTCCGGTGAACTATTTTTTTTAGGAAAATTCTTTCATTCCCTTCACCTATCAAAATTATTAAATCTACACCGTCATTCTCATTCAACCTACACCAATTTACAAAACGTTTTTATTCTTTTACCCAATAAGATCCTCTTTTGAGTTTCCACTTTCTCTTTCAACCTTCCCCAATTCAAACATATATCCTAATCAAAATGTCATTGGAGTTGGATTAGACTTTACGTTTAAATTGGGTGAGTATAAAGGAGAAAAAGAGGGCTTTATTGATAAGAGGGAATGAAAAAGTGAAGGAGGATCTTACTGGATACTAGAATAGAAGAAATTTAAATTGGGGGTGGTTAAAAAAAAAGAATGGTGTGAATTTAATATTTTTTGTAGACTGGGGTGATGGAATAAATTTTTATAAAGAAAATTCATTCGAAAATATTTTATTGTCATCAAAGCACAAAAAATCATATTGACACCAGAGTAAAAATAAATATCATATTAAAACATAAAATCAAGTTAATGTACCAATCTGGTAATTTAGCCGCATTTAATCCAATCTACTCTGGATTAAATTAATTCCAAAAGTAAAACCATCACTCTGCTGATCAACAACAAAGATCAGCTGAAGGAGTATTAGTATACATTAATATTGTATATTTAGTTCAAGGAAAAATTATGTCAATGCCCCAAATTTGATAAACCCATGTGACCCAGCCCCACCTACTTTTATCTACATGCTTAAGCCCTCAATTACTCGAAAAAATATGGCTTAGGCCCTCCAGCTCATCTACAGCCTAATACTATGTGTATTTGACCCAAAGGCCCAACTTTGCGTCTCTCACAAAAACTACATGTTTACCAAAAAACCCAACTCATCTTTTTCCACCTCTTCATTCACTGTCCTTATCTTAAAATCCAAGCGCCAAACCCTCAACCCTAACAATCTCATCTCCTTCTTCTCCTACTGCAATCAGTCCTCCCCCCGCCGCCGCCCTCGACCTCATGATCCCCATTCCCTCATCTTCTTCTCATGCTCCTTTCTCATCCTCTCCTCTCCTCTCTCTCTCTCTCTCTCTCTCTCTCTCTCTCTCTCTCTCTCTCTCTCTCTCTCTCTCTCTCTCTCACCTTCTCTAAGTCCTCTCCCAAGCCCTAATTCTAACTCTTCCAACCAACCCTCTCTCCTTCCTTTCCTCCTTCCTTCCTGTTTGCGTCGAAAATTGTTGTATTCATTGCGGTATTCATTACAACTTCGGTCGTTACAATGAAAACAAAAAGATAGTCTTTTTAGAAGACTTTTACACAATGAAAATAAAAAGATATAATTCTCGTCAAACAAATACAGAGATCGTTTATCGGTCTTCTGCTTATGTGGGATCTTTGCCTGTGCCGGGGTTTATCCGTGGACGACCGTTGATTAGATCCGGTTGTTGAAAATTCAGCAGAGCTTCACCTTCACCGATGAAATATTTGATTTAAAGCGCTGAGATCGACCAAGCGAAATCAGTAGCTCTTCTCGAGATCAAGACCAAGCCTGATCTCAAGGAAATTTGGGAAACGAGCGTCGGATCTCTCGAACTCTCCTTCTTTATGCCGAAGAATTCGCCAAGATCTGTCAACCTTCGCTGAAATTCGTGCTCCTTTGTCTCGTCAATCCGGTAGCACCTCCTCCTCTTGATAATTAATCCGCCCCCACAATGAGCCCCCGAGCTCGTATTTATAGGCTTCAGTTGGGGGGTTTTGGATGAGAATGAATGATTCGTCCATATCTTCAGTTAATAACTGATTAACCATGTTAGGGGATGATATCAAGTCAATTAGGAACCTCAAGAACGACCAAATCCTGAGAAAAACCGTCAAAAAATCGAACTGAGGTCGAAACAGCGCGCGCGACACAAATCTGACCCGCGCTTGTGCGGGTCGGATCGGACCCGACCCGCGGTTACTGTAGCGCGGGCCGAAAAATCCGACCCGTGGGTACTGTAGCAAAATTCCAACCCGTGGTACTGTAGCAGAATTCCGACCCGTGGTACTGTAGTAAAAGTCCGACCCGTGGCACTGTAGCAAAAAAGCCGACCCCGCGGCACCGTAGCAAAAAATCCGACCTGCGGGCACTGTAGCAGAATTCTGACCCGTGGTACTGTAGCAGAATTTCGACCCGCGGGCACCGTAGGTAAAAGACAGTACATAAGTAAATAATAATGTAGAGAAAACAATTACTTTTGAGTTTAACAGACATAGAATAAGTACCTATGGTTCTCAAGTGAATTTTAACATACATATGTTAACAATTACTTTTGAATTTTAACAGACATAGGATAAGGGAAGTGATTGATGTTTTACATTATATAGCATTATTCTATTTCTCCCCTTCCTTTTAGTAGTAGTTGGTGACAATATCCTGATCTCATCTTTTGGTACATTATGGTTCTTATAATTCAAAAGTTAATAATTACTCAATTATATTTAACATGGAACATATAAATGTTTACCGTCAATCAACTATAGTTTACGTGTATTAGGTAAAATATAACAGTCAATCTACTAAACTTAACATTTAAAAGAAAAAAATTTAATAGTTACTCAATTATACTTTACATGGAACAACTGAAGGTTAACAGTTAATCAACTATAGTTCACATGTTTTAGGTAAAACTTAATAGCTAATCAACTAAACTTAACATTTAAAAGAAAAAAAGTTAACACTCACTCAACTATACTTAACATGGAATATGTAAACATTAACAGTTAGTTAGCTATAGTTCACGTGTGTTAGGTAAAACTTAACAATTAATCTACTAAATATTTACATACCCATTATTTTAAATGAACATTTTTGTACGTAGGCTTTTATTTCTCAATTACCAACGCATTATGTACAAAGTACATATAATTTCCAAGCCAATAAAATGACCTATGTACAATTAAATTAAACAAAGACTAGGCCTCTCAACAATATCTCTAATATCCTATGAATGACTAACAAAATAAAATTAAAAAATTATAGTAATTTGAGCTGCTTCTTTTGATGAATTCGATCTTTAATATTATAACAAAGCTCCAAGTAACAAAATTCTTGTGCGGCATTTCATCAAACACTTTTATTGCATCTAACTAACTTGAAGTGCCAAAGCTCTAACCCTAGCCTCCAATTCTGCTTCGACCCTTTCTTCAGCCTCCAAATCTCCAACTTCACTAGCAGGCACTTGCATCTCGCTCAAAAATAGCAGCATAGTCTAGTCATTGACTGATGTCATCTTTCTCAGCTCGGCACACAGAACCTTATAATCGGGATTCCTCCCCTGTTGCAAACCTTTCCATGGTAGATCTCTGAGCTCCTTCTACTCCTTCACCTTCTCCCCCATGCAATCCTCGGTCTGAATTTAGACATCGAGCCCAAGCACCTTTCTTCAAGCTCTTGCATCTAGGGTTTCTACATTTGTGAGAGCAAAATCAATAGATTCTGATGAGGAAGAGGAGGGAGGAGAGAGGGTTGGTGGTTAGGGTCAGAATTAGGGCTTGGGAGAGGACTTAGAGGAAATGGGAAAGGGAGGAGAGGATGAGGAAGGAGCATGAGAAGAGGATGAGAGAATGAGGATTAGGAGGTCGAGGGTGACGGCGGGGGAGGAGTGATTGCAGTAGGGGGAAGAATGAGATGGGATTGCGAGGGTTGAGAGTTTGGCACTTGGATTTTGAGATGATGACAAAGAAGAAAGAGGAGGAAGAAGATGAGTTGGGTTTTTGGATAAAATATAGTTTTTGGGAGAGGGGTAAAGTTGAGTTTTTAGGTCAAATACACGTAATATTGGGCTGTAGATGAGCTGGAGTTGTTAAGCCATAATTTTTCCAGTAATTAAGGGTTTAAGCATGTAAATAAAAGTATGAGGGGCTAGGTCACATGGGTTTATCAAATTTTGGCCTCGATACAATTTTTCCTTAGTTCTAAGGAAAAAGGTGAAGATGACATAAAACAAATAACATTACTCACACAAGATTCAATAAGAGCTCGTTTGGTTGGGTGAAATGTATGGAGAAATGGACTGTAGAATTGCCAAGCTTTACAGCAAAATCGTCTTTTTAAGAGGTGATTTTACTGTAAAGCTGCCAAAAGCGTCAAGAGACGATTTTGCTATAAAGTCGCTAAAAACGTCAACCGTCCCTTTCCATCTCAAATTTTCCCAACTAAATGGGCCCCAAGTATTAAAAGCAAAAATCTATTCACAAATAGTGCCAGCAACGGGGAAGAAGATCCACAGGGAGCTGATATAATACATCATCTACCTCTGAGCTTCTGGTTCTGGTACTTTGCATGTTTCAGAGAGAGTAGCTTATCTTCAATAAAATGAGAATATATTGAGTTCGCATACAAAGATGAAGCAATGATCATGCTGAGGAATTTGATTGATGGACGAGTATGCAGAGATCGAGGCACAAAAACATAGCGAGCATTTATTTCTCACTTACCAATCCTACCTACACCTGTGAACTTGGATTAGTACCATTTAATGCTCTTACCTTTTCATTGAATCTTTCTTCTATTCTTCTCTCCCCATCTCTCTCTCTCTCTACCAAAATATTCAAGAAGAAGGAACCTTTTTTGAAGGATCACAAAGAGTTACTGCTCATCTTGTTGTTTCATTTTCTTCTGTTTGTTGAGATGGAAGAAGAAATGGGTAGCTTGCTATGACCTTGATCTTGATTTTTTTGCTCTCCCTCAAAATTGTAATCTTGGTGAGTTCTTACGAAGTTTGGAAAGCTGCAGCCTTGGTTTCTCATTTAGGTCTTACAATATTTGCCTAAAAGATGATGGGTTTTTGTATCAAGCTACTTTCTTTGTTGTGTCATGGCGCCTACCATCAGAATTGAGCTCTGTTCTCTCAACCAATCTATGAAAAAAACCCAAGGGTGGCATCAATTTTGTCCAGTTGGGTCTAATCATGGTCTTTAGAGCATCCATTTTCTTGATCAAAGTTGTGATCTTGGCATTCTTCAAGAGGGTTTCCTCTCTTGGCTCAATGTCCTCCATTGCTGTCTCTTATGGTGAAAATGGACCTGTCTTTTGTGCTATAAGCTCAGATGGCTCTCATTCTGTGAACTGCTTCGGCGCCGATAATTCGATAGTCTATGGTGCTCCTTCAAGAATCCCTCTGGTAGGACTAACTGCGGGTGATAGCTTTGTTTGTGGTCTTCTCTTAGATTCAAAGCAGCCCTATTGTTGGGGAAGCAATTTCTATGTGAAAATGGGTGTTCCTCAACCAATGGTAGGAAATGCTGTCTATTCTTCCATCAGTGCGGGCGACCACCATTTATGTGGACTAAGAATACACAGCAAAGAATTGCATAAAGGAACTTCTATAATTGATTGTTGGGGTTATAATATGACTGCTTCACATGAATTTGGAGGTAGGGTTTCATCGATCACAGCCGGTTCAGTGTTCAACTGTGGCCTATTTGAGCATAGTTCATCAGCATTTTGCTTTGGGGATGAAACCGGTAGCAATGTCATAAGCTTGACACCTAGAGGATTGAATTTTCGGTCAATTTCAGCTGGAGGTTTTCATGTTTGTGGGGTTTTGGAGAATTTACAAGTGTTTTGTTGGGGAAGAAGTGTAGGAGGGAATAGAGATGATATCGAGCTTGTACCAATGGATCCAATGCTTTCAGTTGTCGGAGGAAGGTTTCATGCTTGCGCAATTAAGCGCGTTGGTCAGGAAGTTGTTTGTTGGGGTTTACGACTTCCAAATAGTCTGCCACCGCCGAGAGAAATTAGGGTTTATGAAATGGCAGCCGGAGATTATTTTACTTGTGGGATTACTGCCAATAAATCACTGAAACCACAATGTTGGGGCACCGGTGGTCCTTGGTCATTGCCTATCGCAGTATCTCCTGGAGTCTGCACTTCGAATCCTTGCAGCCCTGGATTCTTCGAATTCAACCAAGAAAGCTTGGGTTATCGATTTTGCAAGCCCCCTAACGCTAGGGTTTGCTTGCCTTGTGGCAACAATTCAGGTCCTAGTTGTCAGTTCAACTGCTCAAAGTGTAACTCACCTGAGTGCATTTCATCTTGTAGTTCAGGAAACAAGTCTAAGACTTTGAGGTTTGCACTTCAGCTACCAGTTTTCATTGGAGAGATTGTTTTCGCAGTCGCATTGATATTTTCAGTTTCCTTGGTTGCTCGCCTTTATGTTCGGTGTAAGTTGAGGAAATGTCGGTGCAGTGGAAGTCAGTTAATGAATAGGACCAATCGAACATGTTCATTCCATAAGGAGTCTATAAAAGCTCAGCCTGATATGGAGGAGCTCAAGATTCAGAGAGCTCGAACTTTCACTTATGAGGAGCTGGAAAAGGCTACGGGTGGTTTCAAAGAAGAATCACAAATAGGAAAGGGTAGCTTCTCGTGCGTCTTCAAAGGGGTTTTAAAGGACGGAACCGTTGTGGCAGTGAAGAGATCAATAGTGGTATCATCAGACGTGAAGAAGACTTCAAAGGAGTTCAGGACTGAACTGGACTTGCTCTCGAGGCTCAACCACGCACATTTGCTGAACTTGCTTGGCTACTGTGAAGAAGGCGGAGAGAGGCTCTTAGTATACGAGTTCATGGCTCATGGTTCTTTATACCAACATCTTCATGGTAAAGATCCGACCCTCAAACAACAATTGGATTGGGTACGGAGAGTCACAATTGCTGTTCAAGCTGCAAGAGGACTTGAGTACTTACATGGGTACGCTTGCCCACCTGTAATTCATCGAGACATCAAATCTTCGAACATTCTAATTGATGAAGAGCACAATGCTAGGGTTTCCGATTTCGGTCTCTCTCTTTTAGGTCCAACAGGTAGTAGCTCCCCTTTATCTGAACTCCCTGCAGGAACTCTTGGCTACCTTGATCCGGAATATTACAGGCTTCACTATCTCACAACAAAATCCGATGTCTATAGCTTCGGGGTTCTCCTTTTGGAAATTCTAAGTGGTAGAAAAGCGATTGATATGCAATTTGAAGAAGGCAATATAGTAGAATGGGCAGTGCCACTTATCAAAGCCGGGAACATTTCAGCAATTTTAGACCCCGCACCAAAATCTCCTTCAGATATTGAAGCTATTCAAAAGATTGCAACTATAGCGTGTAAATGTGTGAGAATGAGAGGCAAAGATAGGCCTTCGATGGATAAAGTGACAACTGCATTAGAGAGAGCTCTAGCTTTGTTAATGGGCACTCCATGTAATGATCAACCGATATTGCCTACTGAAGTGGTGCTTGGAAGCAGTAGATTGCATAACAAACCAACGTCACAAAGATCCTCAAATCAATCCGTTTCTGAGAATGAGACGAGTGAGTTAGAGGATCAGAGGTTCGAGTATAGAGCTCCTTCATGGATTACATTTCCAAGTGTGACCTCTTCGTCCCAGAGGAGGAAATCTTCGGTCTCTGATGCTGATGGAGATGTGAAAATTTCAGAAGGGAGGAATTTGGGGAATATTAGTACTGTCGGAGATAGTTTGAGATGCTTGGAGGAAGAAATTGGGCCTGCCTCTCCTCAGGAGGATTTATTCTTGCAACATAACTTCTAAAGATCGAAGGGTTACCTGCTTCTTTGATAATGGTCATCTTTGGATCGATATCAAGGTCAGAGATGAAAACTAGTTTAACTTTCAAGTATATTTCTTGCCATTTGTTTTTCAAGAAACCTGTTTTTATTGACATTGTTAACAACATGCAGTCTGTCTCACCATCCACCTTTGATATTGGGATATTTCCATAGAAATGTGAAAAGGAACTTGTATTTGAGAGAAGATAGTGATTGTTTCTTTACGTTAGCACAAATCAAATATGTGGGCTGTATATTGTAGCTTTATGTAGTATTTGTATATGTCCTTCAACCCTCCTGTTGGAAATGAATATAATCCGCGAGTATGATTGTCTAAAATTATTTTCAGTTTGTTCATTTATTAGATTCTTGATGAGATTTTGATGAACATTTCAATTAGAGTTTGTATGCTCAAAGAGTTAGTTCCTATATGAGGTTGGAGGAGATTTTAGCAATTGCAATACACAAATTTAATGGTTGTATATTTTCTTATGTGAAATTTACTTGGATTCAGTTACTGCAGTGGCATCAAAGGTTCTTTGTGAGAAAGGAATTAAACCATATTACTGTAAAAACAATAACTTTTTTCAACAATTAAATTTCTTTTTGTGTTTCATTATAGATTTGTGTGGTTTCATTATTATCTTTTTCATGAAGCAGGATAGCTAAATCTTTCACATTCCTTCTTGTGAGAATATGTTTGCTTTTGGCATTTTGCACATTGGTGAACATATATGTTCCCTCTTTTCATCTTTACACATTACATGTTTACTTTCATGATTAACATCTGGACTGGTTATATAATGGTGTAATAGTGTTGATATTAATTTGTAGCCATGTTGAATGCATGAATAATGAAATGTGATAAACATGAGCACAATTGTTGTTGTTCACATACTTATAGTAGTTAAGGTTTCATTATTCAGAATATAGACGTTTGTTTTTCTATACCTGATGCATCACCATATTATAGTTGGCGTAACTCGTGTGACGAGTTTTTTAACTTGATGCATCACCATATTATAGTTTAGCATAAATCACTTAACGAATGAGATGGAGTAAATTGATTCTAGTTAACTTTTACAACATCCACAAAGATGTAGCACATTTCTTGTTACATGCATGTAATGTTTGGGATATTGTCAATGTTATTGATACTGTGGTGCAAGTTGCTATGTTGGTTGCTCCCTGCATATATTTTCTATTAATATTTTTGTATCAAAAGTATGTCACAATCATTTATTCCGTTGTCTGACTTCTGTTCTATTTCGCACGCCTTTAAAAGAAATTCTTGTCCAAATTTTGTTGTTCTATTTCTTACATCTTTCAAAGAAGTTTTAATTCGAATATAGCTGTTTGAATCCTGGGGACAAAACATATTTTGTTTATAGAGGTTTAAAACCTTTCTACTTTAAGTAGGGCACATGATGCATGTTGATTTTTATATATTTAACTTACGCTACACTGCATAGAATTATATTTGATCAAGCACTCTTTACGTGTGAGCAACAAGAGGTATAATTTATATTTTTATTCTTCATATTTCATTATATATTGAGAAAAAGAATGCATTCACTAGGAGCGCACATTTTACATTTTCGATATTAGATTGTCAGTATTTTACACGTTCGCACACCAAAGCACTGAAGAGTAAACATACGAAGTATAATGGTGGCATTGTTATAAGAACAAAAAAGGAGTTTATTTCACTGAACAACACACCACCACCACCACACCCCCCAACTTGGGGTTCTGCACATACACGCCGCATAACATTGTCTCTCCATAACTCCCCGATTACTAGGTGTCTCAGACCCCCGCCCCCCCACCCACCACACGACAGCACACCTAACGCCACCCCACACCCCCTGATTATCCCAAACAACCCCCATTGTCTATAATTTGCAAGTAACTAAAATTTTTTGAGAGGAAAAAAATCAAACTTTAGGGGAATGACTATGCAGCTTGTAATATAAAGTTTGAGAATTTTTTACTCAAAGTCATTTTATTCATCTACAAAGCCCTAACAGGGGGTGGGTGTTGTGCCTCGAGAATCCAAACCAATCGCCGAGAAAAGATAAACCAACAACCAAAATCAATAGCACAAACAATCAAACACCAGTTTTACGTGGTTCGGCAAGATGCCTACGTCCACGGGGCAAGGAGGGGGGAGTTTTCACTATTAGAAATCAAGAGGAACAAACTAGGGTTACAATCTCTCACCAAAACCCTCAACAACTCACTCTTAACCTCTCCAATTGCTCCAACAATAGAAGCCCAAGAACTCACCCTCAATGGATGCTAAAACCCCTTGCTATCCAACCCTAAAACCAAGTTTGGGTATTTATAGAAAACCCAAACAAAACGGGTCTGGAAAACAGACCCAGCCCAAAACCGCTTCGACGGTCGACCGACACGGTCGACCGTGATCCATCGCGGTCGACCGGACCGGTCGACCGCCCTCCATCCAGCGGCTGATCCAAACGTCCAGAGAGTTCGGCGGTCGACCGTGGCGGTCGACGCCACCAGAGCAGAAACATCTGCAGTCGACCGCGCCGGTCGACGCCACCAACACGAGCCAGTAAGCCTTGTGCACGATGCGTCGACAGGCGGTTCGACAGCGCACCAATCTGGCTGAACCTGAACTTTCTGGGCAATTCTACAATCTCCCACCCTCGGCGAAGGATTCTAATCAACAAACTGAGGCCGACTAGTGATGCAAACGCAAGTGCTCAACCTGCTGCATCCAATACGTCATGGCAACGGAACTCAATGCAACGGACTTCCATCCACAGCGACGTGAGACCAAACGGACGTGTTGAACACATCAACACCAAACATACTGTGTCACTCCAAATCGGCTGCATCATAAAGACTGCCTACGTATCCTCTTGCCCAAGGAATCAAGCCTTCACGTAGTTCAGCCTATGGGCCTCCAAAGGCCCTCAATCCAATTTGCGGCTGATAGCATCATCAACGACCCCAAACTGAAGCGATCCGAACACCTCCACCTGAGGTGAAACAATGGCCGTATCCAAAAAATATCCACCAGCTGCATCCAAGTCAACCACCTTATCATCTGCCCCCATAAATAAATGACTCTCACGCTGTGCCACCTCAGCTGGAATCCCAACCAATGCAGAATGACCTGGAGTATGTGGGAAAATCCCACCCAATGTGGAGTAGCATCAACCTCCACCTGCTGCGATATCCCTCTGACCTGATCAATACTCTCCACCTGCCGAGAGTCCAAAGTGACAAACCTGCTCAGACCAAACTCAGAAGCTCCCCACTGATAGCCGAACGAGCCTCTGAATCCTAAATGCGCAATCGGATCCAATCTCACATCAGCGATGTGACCAAGTGCTGGGTAGCCCAATATCCGACGCTAACCAAAATCTAAAGCAGCTCCACTAGATCTAACAACTCTATACGCAGCAGTCGGCAACCTCATAAGATAGCCCAATCGTGTCGAAGCCTGAATACCAGATCCACTGCTCGACAACCAATACCGATCCTCCTCCAGAAAAGAACGGCCCACTAAATCCGCCATCTCATCACGTCGCCCCACTGTCTCCTTCCCTCTGAAGTGTCTCCAACTGCCGTGAGCTCGGCACCAATGCAAGAAAGGACTCCTACTAGAATAAGTACGACTGGTAACCTTTCTGCCCATACACCTCCTCCAACTGTTGCGGACTACTAGGTCTTTATACCAACGGGACTTGGTTGCAACCCAAATATGCCTAGTACAATCCCCAACATAGGAAACAAAATAACGATTACCTCCGGATGATGCCTCCTCGGAAAGCCCCCAAATGCCTGACTGAACACCTCCAATAAGACCTCTCGATCGATGGATAGAAGTGCTGAACTCCACCTCGGTCTCCTCGCTCATCCCAATTTGCTCACAGGACTTCAATCTGCAGGTCATAGCACTCCTCAACAATCTGTGCACGGTATAACCAATAATATATCCAGCATCAAACAATGCCACAGTCTAGCCATAGAAGTAGTCAGCGCCCTATCAACTACCGTGCTCCCAAGCAGATAATACAAGTTACTCCGCCTGACTCCCTTCATCACAATCATGGACCCCGATGTGACCTTCAAGCGAGAATCCGCCAAGGTCACCCTATAGCCTGATGCCTCTAATACCCCAAGTGAAATGATGTTCTTCCTCAGTTGAGGAACGAACCTCACATCAGCCAACTCCCGGATCATCCCGTCACTCATCCGAATCTGAACGGTACCAATACCACCAATAGGGCATCTGTGATCATTACCCATGAGAACAGCATCCCCTCTTTCCAACTCCTAAAAGCTGGAGAACCAATCCCTTCTAGGGCATATGTGGAAAGTAGCACCAGAATCCAACATCCACTCGGTGGAGTCGACAACATCAACTGACGGAAGAGCTGGGCACGAATAGTCCGAAGAATCTGAATCTGAAACATCACCACTAGCCTTGGCAACATTTACCTCTGAAGCTTGAATAGCTTTCCCTTTATTCTTCACGGCTTGCAATTTTTGGCATTCGGCTTTCCAATGTCCATCCTCTCTACAAAAGGCACACTGATTCCTACCAACTGCAGGATGCCCCACTCTAGACTGCGACCTTCTTCCACGGTTTGGACTTCTAGCTCTTGCAACCAATGCCCCCGCAACCGGGCAACCGGCTCAATGGAAGTCTCCTTGTCCTTCTTTCGAAGTTGATAGTTCACAAGGGCTGCGGTGACCTCACTATACGAAAGAGATGCATTCCCATTAATAAGAGTGAGGACGAAGGTCTCATATTCCTCGTCGGGCAAGGAACTCAATAACAACAATGCTTTATCCTCATCTTCAACAATGACATCTACATTCGCCAAATCTGCAAGTAGCTTCGTGTAGTGGTTCATGTGATCACTAATAGATGTCCCCTTCTTCAATTGGAAGCGATAGCTCTTTGTCAAATATTTGCCCTCTAGGACCTCCCAAACCTTCTTTGCCGAAGTTTCATTCATCACATCATATTTTAGATCTTGGGTAAGGCAAGACCTAATCACACCACACGCCGTTCTATTCATCTTATTCCAAATCTTTTCATCCATGTTGTCCGGTTTCCCGTCCAACTCCAACGTATCTGTTTTCGTCAAAAGTTGGTTTTGCTGTGGAATTCATTATATCTTCGGTCGATTACAATAAATTCAAAGAAATAGCCTTTTTATAAGATTTCTTTTACACAACAAAATGAAAATTATAACTCTTGAGAAACAAACGCAGGATCGTTGTTTGGATCGCTGCTTGCGTGGGATCTTTGCCTGTGCCGGGGGTGCGTTAGCCCGTGGACCACCAAATCACAGATTCTGATTGAATCATGAGGGGTTTATGATTCTGACTTCGTTTATCGAAGTGAGAACTTGAAACGATATCTTATCAAGGTAAGATACTCGTTCTTCTTGAAATCAAGTCAAAGCCTGAATATCAAGGAGTTACAGAAGCTCGGGTACTCTGCCCTCTCTGCTCTAAAATCAGCCTGTGGATGCTCTCTGATCAGCCCCCCTCTCAAAATGGCCTTCGGGGGTATTTATAGCCCCTAGGAATAGTTGGCAGAAAACAGGCTCGCGAGACAGCATTTGCTGTCTCGGCGGCGGCGGGGGAGACAGTAAACACTGTCTCGGAAACAGTAACTGCAGGTAGTTTTCGTTTTAACTGCCTTCCCACGTTTCAAACTCTGTTATTTTAGCAGTTATTCACGTGATTTTCGCCCACGATGTTTCCCACGTCCCTTGGCAGTTAATGGCCACGTGTGGGGCAGTTACAAAACCAATTTCTGATCTTTTGAAAGTTGTCTTCTGTGCGAGACAGCAAAGTCTGCCTCGCACGGCGAGACAGCAAAGTCTGTCTCGCACGGCGAGACAGCAAAGTCTGTCTCGCTCGGCGAGACAACAAAGGCTGTTCTTTTGACTTTTTTGGATGACTTCCTTTTGAATTGTGTTTGGATATCTCTCAGTATTTTTTGACGCCTACAGATCCCCCCTCCAAAGTATTCCAGACTCATTCTTTTATAGAGGAGCATGGGATACTTTGGATAAGATAGATTTTACTTACGATCCCTTCAATGCTTGGTTGAGTAGATCGTGTGAAAGGACTTGTGAATGGCTTCAATGCTTGATCTCTGTTGCTTTTAGTCTATTCAGTTCTTTGTAGAATAGCTAATGTTGTCCGTCGAGATCTTGAATTGAAGTTGGTATTTGCTCTTGTGGGTTCAGCTTTTATCACTGAATTGATATATCAATTGAGAGTTCATCAGGTTATCCTTAAGAATGTCCAAATTAATATTCTCCAGAAACTTCCTGTTGAGGGTAGGAATACAGTTTAGACTCGTGTATCCATTGGAGTAATATGGTCTCTTTTTTGTTGGTAGAGATGAACCCGATGATGGAGAGGAAGAATTTTATATTCTATCTCCTGGTCTCTTTTTTTTTGTTGGTAGAGATGAACCCAGAATCGGAGAGGAAGAATTTTATATTCTATCTCCTGGTCTCTTGTTTGTTGGTAGAGATGAACCCAGAATCGGAGAGGAAGAATTTTATATCCTATCTCCTGGTCTCTTGTTTGTTGGTAGAGATAAACCCGGAATCGGAGAGGAAGAATTTTATATTCTATCTCCTGGTACAAAGGAAGTTTGAAGTGGGATTTCTATTCAGATAATCTGAATAAGGTTTGATCAATTGAGATTGGAAGCAATCCTAACTTTTATAGGTTTGATTGCGCAAATCGAAGGTGGACCTCTTGTTCATGGAAGGAATCAAGAGGGGATTTTGGCTTTGGTCCTAACTGTTTAAAGGTTTGACCAAGATGAGAATTTGAGACGATCTTAACTGTTTAAAGGTTTGATCGTTCAATTTGTGGACCTCTCGTTCATGAAACGAATCGAGAGGAGATTTTGGCTTTGGTCCTAACTGTTTAAAGGTTTGACCAAGATGGGAATTTGAGACGATCCTAACTGTTTAAAGGTTTGATCGTTCAATTTGTGGACCTCTCGTTCATGGAACGAATCGAGAGGGGATTTTGGCTTTGGTCCTAACTGTTTAAAGGTTTGACCAAGATGGGAATTTGAGACGATCCTAACTGTTTAAAGGTTTGATCGTTCAATTTGTGGACCTCTCGTTCATGGAACGAATCGAGAGGGGATTTTGGCTTTGGTCCTAACTGTTTAAAGGTTTGACCAAGATGGGAATTTGAGACGATCCTAACTGTTTAAAGGTTTGATCGTTCAATTTGTGGACCTCTCGTTCATGGAACGAATCGAGAGGGGATTTTGGCTTTGGTCCTAACTGTTTAAAGGTTTGACCAAGATGGGAATTTGAGACGATCCTAACTGTTTAAAGGTTTGATCGTTCAATTTGTGGACCTCTCGTTCATGGAACGAATCGAGAGGGGATTTTGGCTTTGGTCCTAACTGTTTAAAGGTTTGACCAAGATGGGAATTTGAGACGATCCTAACTGTTTAAAGGTTTGATCGTTCAATTTGTGGACCTCTCGTTCATGGAACGAATCGAGAGGGGATTTTGGCTTTGGTCCTAACTGTTTAAAGGTTTGACCAAGATGGGAATTTGAGACGATCCTAACTGTTTAAAGGTTTGATCGTTCAATTTGTGGACCTCTCGTTCATGGAACGAATCGAGAGGGGATTTTGGCTTTGGTCCTAACTGTTTAAAGGTTTGACCAAGATGGGAATTTGAGACGATCCTAACTGTTTAAAGGTTTGATCGTTCAATTTGTGGACCTCTCGTTCATGGAACGAATCGAGAGGGGATTTTGGCTTTGGTCCTAACTGTTTAAAGGTTTGACCAAGATGGGAATTTGAGACGATCCTAACTGTTTAAAGGTTTGATCGTTCAATTTGTGGACCTCTCGTTCATGGAACGAATCGAGAGGGGATTTTGGCTTTGGTCCTAACTGTTTAAAGGTTTGACCAAGATGGGAATTTGAGACGATCCTAACTGTTTAAAGGTTTGATCGTTCAATTTGTGGACCTCTCGTTCATGGAACGAATCGAGAGGGGATTTTGGCTTTGGTCCTAACTGTTTAAAGGTTTGACCAAGATGGGAATTTGAGACGATCCTAACTGTTTAAAGGTTTGATCGTTCAATTTGTGGACCTCTCGTTCATGGAACGAATCGAGAGGGGATTTTGGCTTTGGTCCTAACTGTTTAAAGGTTTGACCAAGATGGGAATTTGAGACGATCCTAACTGTTTAAAGGTTTGATCGTTCAATTTGTGGACCTCTCGTTCATGGAACGAATCGAGAGGGGATTTTGGCTTTGGTCCTAACTGTTTAAAGGTTTGACCAAGATGGGAATTTGAGACGATCCTAACTGTTTAAAGGTTTGATCGTTCAATTTGTGGACCTCTCGTTCATGGAACGAATCGAGAGGGGATTTTGGCTTTGGTCCTAACTGTTTAAAGGTTTGACCAAGATGGGAATTTGAGACGATCCTAACTGTTTAAAGGTTTGATCGTTCAATTTGTGGACCTCTCGTTCATGGAACGAATCGAGAGGGGATTTTGGCTTTGGTCCTAACTGTTTAAAGGTTTGACCAAGATGGGAATTTGAGACGATCCTAACTGTTTAAAGGTTTGATCGTTCAATTTGTGGACCTCTCGTTCATGGAACGAATCGAGAGGGGATTTTGGCTTTGGTCCTAACTGTTTAAAGGTTTGACCAAGATGGGAATTTGAGACGATCCTAACTGTTTAAAGGTTTGATCGTTCAATTTGTGGACCTCTCGTTCATGGAACGAATCGAGAGGGGATTTTGGCTTTGGTCCTAACTGTTTAAAGGTTTGACCAAGATGGGAATTTGAGACGATCCTAACTGTTTAAAGGTTTGATCGTTCAATTTGTGGACCTCTCGTTCATGGAACGAATCGAGAGGGGATTTTGGCTTTGGTCCTAACTGTTTAAAGGTTTGACCAAGATGGGAATTTGAGACGATCCTAACTGTTTAAAGGTTTGATCGTTCAATTTGTGGACCTCTCGTTCATGGAACGAATCGAGAGGGGATTTTGGCTTTGGTCCTAACTGTTTAAAGGTTTGACCAAGATGGGAATTTGAGACGATCCTAACTGTTTAAAGGTTTGATCGTTCAATTTGTGGACCTCTCGTTCATGGAACGAATCGAGAGGGGATTTTGGCTTTGGTCCTAACTGTTTAAAGGTTTGACCAAGATGGGAATTTGAGACGATCCTAACTGTTTAAAGGTTTGATCGTTCAATTTGTGGACCTCTCGTTCATGGAACGAATCGAGAGGGGATTTTGGCTTTGGTCCTAACTGTTTAAAGGTTTGACCAAGATGGGAATTTGAGACGATCCTAACTGTTTAAAGGTTTGATCGTTCAATTTGTGGACCTCTCGTTCATGGAACGAATCGAGAGGGGATTTTGGCTTTGGTCCTAACTGTTTAAAGGTTTGACCAAGATGGGAATTTGAGACGATCCTAACTGTTTAAAGGTTTGATCGTTCAATTTGTGGACCTCTCGTTCATGGAACGAATCGAGAGGGGATTTTGGCTTTGGTCCTAACTGTTTAAAGGTTTGACCAAGATGGGAATTTGAGACGATCCTAACTGTTTAAAGGTTTGATCGTTCAATTTGTGGACCTCTCGTTCATGGAACGAATCGAGAGGGGATTTTGGCTTTGGTCCTAACTGTTTAAAGGTTTGACCAAGATGGGAATTTGAGACGATCCTAACTGTTTAAAGGTTTGATCGTTCAATTTGTGGACCTCTCGTTCATGGAACGAATCGAGAGGGGATTTTGGCTTTGGTCCTAACTGTTTAAAGGTTTGACCAAGATGGGAATTTGAGACGATCCTAACTGTTTAAAGGTTTGATCGTTCAATTTGTGGACCTCTCGTTCATGGAACGAATCGAGAGGGGATTTTGGCTTTGGTCCTAACTGTTTAAAGGTTTGACCAAGATGGGAATTTGAGACGATCCTAACTGTTTAAAGGTTTGATCGTTCAATTTGTGGACCTCTCGTTCATGGAACGAATCGAGAGGGGATTTTGGCTTTGGTCCTAACTGTTTAAAGGTTAGCTATTTGACAAGCGCGGCGTTGGCGTTGTCTCTGACGAGCTCTTTTCGTCAATGCCGGTGGGCTTTGATTTAATGACTCTTTACTTGGCGAAGAGCCATTATGAGCAGAGAGGTTGTGAGTAGAATCCTCAGCAACAATTAGGCGAGAGTCTTCATTCTGTGCCTTCTTTGGCATGGAAGTCTTCTTCAATGTTGAGATCCTCTTGTACTTGCGAGACAATGAAGATCTTGAAGAGGATGATGAGAGATATTCCTCAAACTTGGTTTGGTCGAATTCGTATTCGACCATGGATTCAACTGGAATCTTGATCGGCTGCGACACGACGGTCTCGGCAGCGAGACCGTTGGCTCCCACTGTGGTCGCCAGTTTGTTTTCGTCAAAAGTTGGTTTTGCTGTGGAATTCATTATATCTTCGGTCGATTACAATAAATTCAAAGAAATAGCCTTTTTATAAGACTTCTTTTACACAACAAAATGAAAATTACAACTCTTGAGAAACATGGGAAACAAACGCAGGATCGTTGTTTGGATCACTGCTTGCGTGGGATCTTTGCCTGTGTCGGGGGTGCGTTAGCCCGTGGACCACCAAATCACAGATTCTGATTGAATCGTGAGGGGTTTATGATTCTGACTTCGTTTATCGAAGTGAGAACTTGAAACGATATCTTATCAAGGTAAGATAGTCGTTCTTCTTGAAATCAAGTCAAAGCCTGAATATCAAGGAGTTACAGAAGCTCGGGTACGCTGCCCTCTCTGCTCTGAAATCAGCCTGTGGATGCTCTCTGATCAGCCCCCCTCTCAAAATGGCCTTCGGGGGTATTTATAGCCCCTAGGAACAGTTGGCAGAAAACAGGCTCGCGAGACAGCATTTGCTGTCTCGGCGGGCGAGACAGTGTTTGCTGTCTCGGCGGGCGAGACAGTGTTTGCCGAAAATATGCTCGATCCTCGTCAGAAGTGACCCTAGGGGGGTATTTATAGCCTCAGGGGTCTGCAACTGAAAAAACTCAACAAATGACGACATTAGTACGGCGAGACAGTGTTTGCTGTCTCGACCCGCGAGACAGTAAACACTGTCTCGGAAACAGTAACCGCAGGCAGTTTTCGTTTTAACTGCCTTCCCACGTTTCAAACTCCGTTATTTTAGCAGTTATTCACGTGATTTTCACCCACGATGTTTCCCACGTCCCTTGGCAGTTAATGGCCACGTGTGGGGCAGTTACAAAACCAATTTCTGATCTTTTGAAAGCTGTCTTCTGTGCGAGACAGCAAAGTCTGCCTCGCACGGTCTCGCACGGCGAGACAGCAAAGTCTGTCTCGCTCGGCGAGACAGCAAAGTCTGTCTCGCACGGCGAGACAACAAAGGCTGTTCTTTTGACTTTTTTGGATGACTTCCTTTTGAATTATGTTTGGATATCTCTCAGCATTTTTTGACGCCTACAGTATCTTCCAAATTTTGCGCATTTAGCGCATCCATGACTTCGCATCTCCAAAATCCAAAATTATTTGCGCCGTTGAACTTTTCCACATCTATTTTCATAGAATGTATATTCAAACTTTGGACGACCCTCACACTAGAAGAACCCTCCCCACTTTTATCTTTTCCGTCCATAATCTCAAAGCATCCAAATAAACAATTGCGGAACAGATAGAAAATAGATCCAACTTGAAAAAGATAGAAACTTTACCACAAAGATCCCACCTTTATCACCAATCGAAGCTCTAGAAGAGCTTCCCAACTGATCTACACCTCCTAAAAAAGCCCAAGCGTTGCCCGGAGCTCTGATACCACTTGTTGTGCCTCGAGAATTCAAACCAATCGCCGAGAAAAGATAAACCAACAACCAAAATCAATAGCACAAACAATCAAACACCAGTTTTACGTGGTTCGGCAAGATGCCTACGTCCACGGGGCAAGGAGAGAAGAGTTTTCACTATTAGAAATCAAGAGGAACAAACTAGGGTTACAAATCTCTCATAAACCCTCAACAATCAACTCTCAATCTCTCCAATTGCTCCTAGAATAGAAGCCCAAAGAAAACTCTCACAATCTGCTCAAAAACTCCTGCCTTGCATACCCTAAAAAACACCCAAAGGGTATTTATACAAACCCAAAACGAAGCGGGTCTGAAAACAGGCAGCCCAGCCCAAAACAGCGTCGGTCGACCGGACCGGTCGACCGCGATCAATTCCGGTCGACCGGCCCGGTCGACGCAAACATAACCGTACGCCCACACCACCCCCCCCCCCACCACACACCACCACAACCCACACACAAACCCCAATTTTCAGATTGATCTCAATACCCTCCCTACATGTAATTTACAATAACAAAAATGTCTGTTGAGTAAAACTCCCCATAAGTACTGTCATTTACAGGTTGGACCTTTACTCTTGTCTCAGCTTAACTCTTAGCTTATCTCACCTACCCCCCCCACTGTTAGAATTGGCCGAAAGTTCAGGTTTTCAGCAAGATTGGGTGGTGGTCGACCGCGCCGCGGTCGACGCATTCGTGGCACAAGGCTTATGGGCTCGTGTATGTGGGGGTCGATTCGGCTATCCGGTCGACCGCAGATTTCTGGGCTCTGGTGCGGATCGACCGCCGAACGTCTCTGGACGTTTGAGTCACCCGACTGGTGGAGGGCGTCGAGCCGGTCCGGTCCGCCGCGATGGATCGCAGTCGACCGTGTTTGGTTCACGACCGCCGAAGCGGTTTTTTTGGGCTGGCGTCTGTTTCCAGAACCCCGTTTCGTTTGGGTTTCATAAATACCACAAACTTGGTTTTAGGGTTGGATAGCAAAGGGTTTGCAACATTGAGGGTGAGGTTTTGGGCGCTTCCTATTGTTGACGCAATGTGGAGAGGTTAGAGTGGGTTGTGAGGGTTTTTTTGTGAGATGTGTAACCCCTAGTTTTGTTCCTCTTGCTTTCAATAGATTGAAACTCCTTCTCTCCTTTGCCCCTGGACGTTTAGGGCATCTTGCGCCGAACCCACGTCAAACTGGTGTTTGATTGTTTGTGCTTATTGATTTTGGGTTGTTGGTTTATCTTTTCTCCGGCGTTGGTTTTTGAATTCTCGAGGCACAACCAAGTGGTTCCAAGAGCTCGCTGAGACACCCCATAATTTAGGGGATTATGTGAGAGAAACAAAGTCAAGGATCTATGGAGAACAGCCCCCAAAGTTCAGTGGGGTTTCACTTACATGTGGAAAAGGATCAGATAAAAGATCAATTTTTAACTTATTTAAGGATGTGAAAAACTATAAGAAAAATGCTCTGTTCTTAAATTTAACTAGCAGTTTCGCTTAACGTCCAAATCGTCCTTACTTCACCCTTTGACGAAAGTTAAAAATTTGTAAGAAGTGTGACGTCCTCATCCTGGAGAATTAGCTAAAAAATGTTAAACAGAATAAAAATTAAAATGCGGCTACTTATTAAGAAAAAGTGAAAAAAAGTTATGCAGATCGAACTACGGACCTTCAGTTTACAAGACTGACGCTCTACCACTGAGCTATAAGGGCTTCTCTCTTCCGATAAATTTTCAACGTCCTAAAGCTAAAGTACTCGACACTCCTTTCAAAGACAGCAGCTAAAAATAACTTTGTAAACCATCAGCCATGAAAGCATTTGGCAACTGTGGCGTGTTTACCGTTTCAGTTTTTGTTTTCAACAAAAATAATAAAATGTGTTTGGCAACCGGGGCGTTTTTTTGACTTGACGCTTTACAAAATCCAAAAAATAAACACTTTTCTCAAAACACCAAAAATGTGTTTTGAGATTCCGTTTTTCATCTAAGCTGGGATTAGCATGAGGTAATCCATCTTTTCGGATGGGACTAATCTCTGCTCGTGTTTCCTCAAACCCGGGATTAGCCCTTTATGAATCGTCCCCCAGTAGGGACGCACCGGGACCTTACACTATTGTATCTATATATTGAAATAACAAGTAGAAAGCTTCAAAACATAATGCTGAACAACTAAACAAAGTCCAACAACATCAATTTGAAGCAGCCCAAAGTAAGCATATCCATCCAACCATGCTTGCACCTGCTGAGAGCTGATACATTTTTTTTCACCAGTATGCAACATATTTAGGACAAAGAGATCATTTCTTCCTCGAAGTGTTGCTGAATGCTCAAGTTGCCTTATTTTTCATATATGTATGTATGTATGTATACAACACACACAAACACATACATATACATATATGACCAAGGTAATCATTTTTTGAACCTACAATTAAATATTTAACAAATTAATGAAAATATTTAACAAACTAAAGACATGATAGTGGTTTTTTACTGTTCTTGTACATCTTGCAAATCTTAAAAAATAATTTTTTAATTCATAAAAAGGGTTGAGGTCAAAAAAATTTGGAGGAAAGTAGTAAAAAGTCTTTTTTTTTCATTTTTTTCATTTTTTTCATTTTTTTCATTTTTAGTTTAGAGAAAAATGAGACAAATTGATACAAACCCATGAAGAAATACAAAAGACAGTCGCGTCATCGATCCGTAAGATATTTGACTATAAAATCACAAAATGATAACATTAAAACCACAAACATAATTTAAAGAGCAATATAGGTAAGTTAATATTTTAGGGGAAAATTTTGAGAGCTCCTCAGTACTTCAGAATATTTAAAGAGTAATATAGGTAAATTAATATTTTAGGGGGAAACTTGAGAGCTCCTCAATACTTTAGGATGAGTTAGTTATGTTGTCCATACATTTATTTTGGAAGCAATCTAGATTTGTGAAGATAAAATATTGTGCGGGGAACAACAAAACAATAACAAAGAAACTTTAGTGATTTCTTAATTGAGGAAATTGATACAGAAACTCTCACAAAGTAATATCACTACGCCTCTCCAACTGTCAATAACCTATTTATTGAGATAATTGATACAGAAACTCTCACAAAGTGAGAGAACTACGTCTCTCCAACTGTCAATAACCTATTTATTGACATTTCAAGGAATACAGTAGTTCCAAAAAAAATTTATACATATGGAACAGGCATACACGATACACCTATACAACAAGAAGTTTATATTGCTGACAGACTCGACAATCAACCGCAAAATTTTTATATTTACATGTTAATCTCTGCCTTATATCTGTTTGAAGGTCTACGTACATGCTGCTCTTGAATTTTCTTCTCCTGCTCTCTCTCTTTGAATGACAACGTTGATACTTCCCATCCTTCTTGAAATAGGATGAAAATTCTCCCAATATATGTCCCGCTGTCATCGAAAGGATGGTATATCCCATCATAAGCAAGCACTCTGAATTTTCCATCGTATTCAAACCGTTCATGGCTGCCGTTAAAAATGCATTTCCTCAATAAAGAATTATGTGAAAATACAAACTAACCAGTAAATGTCATATGGTCATATTCAAACAACTCCCCTCCCAAGCACACCCAAAAAAAAAGCAATATTTTTGAGAGAAGACTCGGGACAATTGGACACTAATGGTGCCATAAGGTTTAGAGAAAATTTACGGTCTTTCCTACATGGGTGCAAGTGGGTATGGATATAAACCACTAAACCTCAATCCATCTCAAGAATGAATCAAGGGGTTTTTTGACATTAGTCCCCCATATCTTTCATAATTTGATGTTAGTCCCCCAAATCATCATCTTTTGAAATTAGTCTCCCAACTCTATACATTTTGAAATTGGGCCCCCTAATCTTATAAGTGTTCTGAAATTAGACCCTCATGTCAACACCTGGTTAAAAGATTTGGGGGACTAACTTTCAAAATGCTTTAAAGGAATTAGGTGACTAATTTCAAAACATGATCATTTAGGGGGACTATGTTAAAATACTCAAAAAGATTTGGGGGACTGATTTCATAATATGAAGATTTGGGGGACTAATTCCAAAATATGAAAGATTTGGCGGACTAATATCGAAAAAGCATAGAAATATGAATATGAAAAGTTCATATCTATTTGGATATGAATGAGGAACCAAACTGCAAGGTAACATTGCATGTAGTAGACCCAAAGTGTGACCATTTTATATTTTACATTATGCTTGAAATACTTCACGCTCACGTGCTATTTCAACATTTAAATCTAACATATTAAGTTGGAGCAAGTAGTATTCTGAAAGCAATGTAATCTTTTCAAGCATATTTACTTTATGTAAACAATCAAGCCATAGAACCAGCTCTTTTCTGAACCTGCCCTCAAATTAGTTTATGAACAAACCTGAAGAATATATTCCAGCATGGTAACACGATAATGGCTCAATTCCACTTCTTTAGATCCCGGGTATGTACAGAACCTGCTGCCTCTGACAAAAAATCTATTATCTCCCCTCTCTCTACATCTTTCTCTTTCTTCAGTTCAAGATGACGAACCTAGAGAAACACAAGTTTTTTTAATTAGAGACTCCAATAAGCTTACCTGGAAGACATGTTACTCCAAAGTTACCAGGAGGAGAAGCTATTAACATGATTCTTAACATGGATCATGAGCAATGTGAACTGCACTAATGAGTTCCCAAAACATATGATGTATCTTGTAAAGTTTTTGAACGTTGCTGATTATGATGAAAAAAAAATATGGATCCTCCTTTGGTATAACCTAAATCGTTAGGATCTCTCTCGATAAGTAATTTCAAAAAAATCCCTATATTTTGCAATTACTTGATGCATAGATCTTCAAAATGGACAAGTTTTTGTTTATGATCTTTTAAAACATCCAATTTCATCTCACACTATGCACTAAAGTAAGGGTCATAATTAAATTGGTTATTTGGTAGGACTGTAAACCTGCCCTTATGCTCTTCAGTCTTATTTTATTGATAATAAGAAAACTAATATTTACAAAGAAAAGCAAATGGGATAAGAGTAAACTAGAAATTTGTATAAGGCCTCCTAAGTCTATGTAGCGCTGATGATCAAGTCAATAGTTGCACTATTAATCCATGACATGAAAGGCTTGAAGTATTACCCTGACTAGACCTGTTTGAGATACACCAGCCTCAGTTATTATAATCAGGCATTTGATATCATGGTCAGCTGCATATTCATACTGTTCAGTGAGGCTTGGATCTGAGAGAGGAACAAACTCAGCCTGATGATAAAACAATATACTAGAATGAGTTATTGGGAAAATTATATTTTATTAGCGACAGATAAGTCCTCATGCAGATCTTTGCTGAAATTTGAATATAAGAAATTATGAATATACCAACCTTTATATTGGCTTGCCACAACTCAGAAACCAATTCCATGCGCTCGTGTAGTAATCCTCCCCCACCTCTTGAACAAACAAGCACATTGATACTGGGATCAATTCTGAAAAAGCAAGGAAGGACAAGCAAGAACTCAATTAATTCCAGTAAATGATCAATGGAGATTACCAAATTATCAAGGTGTTGAGGCTGCACCTGGAGGGCCCGACATCAATAGGACAACGAAGAAGAATTTTCTCCAGCGCCAGGCTGACTCCGACTGCACCAGGAGGGTTGAATTTCTGGTCCATGAAGACAAAAAGATCAGTCCAGAGAATTGAATGGAGAAATTTTCAAAATAGACCCAGTCACAGATTTATTCCCAAAAAGCGATCCACTTGAAAACTTAATTACAAAAATGACCCAGTTACGACCATGCCAGCATTGCGGGTTGAAACTAGGTTGATTTTTAGAAAAAACACACTTTTCTAATTAGCCAGGGTTGGCAACCCTAACTAATTAGAAACTAGTTAAAATAGACAGGATTAGGAACTCCGTCTATTCTGAACTAGGTTCAAACTTGTCAGGGTTGGCAATTCTAACTAATTCAGAATATGTTCAAAAACGTTGGGGTCGCCAACTCCGACTATTTCGAACATAGTTCAAAATCCTGACTTGCCAACCTCGATTATTTGGCAGAGAATCTTGAGTATTTTGCTGGCAAAAAATGTCTAAGTATAATAGATAGGCGCCAAATTTCTGCCAGCAAAAAACTCAGTATCTTTGTCAAATAGTCGGGGTTGGCAAGCCAAACTACTTTGAACCTAGTCCAAAATACTAATTTCTAATTAGTTAGGGTTGCAAACCCCGAAAATTAAAAAAGAGCATTTTTTTATAAAAATCGACCCAGTTTCAACCCACGCTGCTAACGTGGTCGAAACTAGGACAATTTTTGTGATTAAGTTTCAAGTGGGTTGATTTTTAGGAATAAATGTGTAAATGAGTCTATTTTGAAAACCTCTCCCATATAGATGCCTTGTATTTCACTGGTGATGAATAACATCTCCTAGGAAAGTGAGTGGAGGTGCTATGGATGATCTTGAGTAATGAAAAACATGACAACAGAAAAAGGGAATATACCATATGTGAACCGAAGGTACAGAAATAAGAAAACACATGACAATATCTAAGGACGGGGAAGAGAAAACTTTGCATATTAGCACATTATAAGTCACGCCTCGCCTCTATTTGTAAGAAGGTTATATTCATTGGTGAGGAGATAAAAGTTAGAGCTAAACTTGACCAATTAGCAAGAAGCTAAAGGGAATAGAAATTGAGGCAGTCCAAAATGTGCAAGGGACCATTTTTTGTCCCGGATAGACAGGATTATGTCCCTTTGTTTACAAGTATTTATACATGTAATATATCATGATGAATCTCAATTTTATAGACGAATATACAAGAGGCTCTAAACATCTATCAAAAGGATAAAGAAAGTCCTTCAATATTTTATTTCAGTGTGAACTTGTGACAACCTGTAAATGTCACTAGTCTAAGGAAATCAGTATAAACAGGAGATTATTTTGGTGTTCGAAGGAAACTAAATGTCACATGTGTAACCTACATATTCATGCCACATTTGATGAAGTAAAAAGTCATAGCGACCGCCAACAGCAAGCAAAGTGCCCTCAGATGCTGATTCTTGAGCATTTCCTTTTAAATATATCTGCGAAAATAAAGATCAATGCAGTTAGAAATCAAAGAAAACATTAGGTGCCTACAGCTTTTAGAAAGGTGTCCCTTTAAATAAGAATAAATGGAAAAGAATAATCACAAGAAACTAAATAGAAGATGACATCTCTGGTAAATTCATATTGGAATTGGGTACAAGCAACAACAATAAAGCCTTTATACCAAAATTTTGAGAATATAATAGGTAGAAGTTACTTCATCATTACTGCTATATTCTGTTATGTTTCGCCAATTGCTGATCCACGCTTTGAAAGATTAAGACCTATCAACAAATTATCTTTTTGTGCAACTATTATGAAACCCACCTCAAGTTTGGTTGTTTATTATGAAACCCCCTATCATTATCATTTGATTGGAAAACCCCTGCCGTTAAAAGAACAGTTAAAAAACTCACATGCTTTTTTAAATTCTAGAGCTATCCTCTTCTTCTTCCTTTTAACATATTCTGTGACTCTCATTTCATTTTACACAATATACTTTTGTGTTCACATGTTGATACTAGGTCCTCGTTGGTGCCAGTTAATTTAGTGCCAGGAATGAGCAATTAAGAATGGGCTACTTAAATTGTATGCAAACACATAGTTATAAGGTAATGAATTAGTTAAATGTTCAAAGGCTTCTTGATTTGACGTTCGCTACAGATTTGCTACAAAACGCCATCCACAGCATGTTAGGTTTGCTAAAGCATTTGCAATGCTTATGAACCTAAAGTTTTTATATCTTTGATGGCTTGTGTGGGTTGAGAAAAGAGATCTAAAGTGAAGATGAAGCTTCAACTTTTGAAATATGAAAAATGATAAAATTGTTAAAGGAAATGAGAAGAAAGAGGAAGTAATAATAGGAAGAGAAAGAGGTAGAGAAAGCTCATATTGCCTCAATCTCTAACACTGACATTTTATGGAAAATCCAAACCTATAGTTTAAAATGAAATGACAGTAGAGCATAAGGAAGAAGAAGAAGGCACTTTTGGAATATAAAAAAAAACATTTGAGATTCTTAACCTTTTTTAAATGGCAGGGGGTTTCATAATCAACAGATAACGGCAGGGGGTTTCATAGTAAAGAGCCAAACTTGAAGGGGGTTTCATAATAATTACCCTATATATTTCTTAAAAAACCGGAAACAAAGAAAAGATATACAATATATTAAAAATTTGTCCTAAATAGTAAATGTTGAATATGCAGATTAATGGGTAAATCAATTTCTCCATACAGCGTATCACTGACCCGAGTAGGAATATAGCCTAATGTCGAAGATAGGACTTTTGTCGAATTTGAAAAGTTCAATAAAAAAAATGGGAAAACTGATTTTCATTCTCCTAATGTAATTAGGATAACGCTGAATCTTATATCCTCTAATAACTAGAATATCTTAAAAGTTTGCCACCACAGAACACATATGATGGGTCCCAAGTAACAGCAAGGAACTTTGCATCTGTTTTGTTCTTCAATCTGAGTATGCAAACTTTGCATCTGTTTTGTTCTTCAATCTGAGTATGCATACACATTATCTTAATTATGAGGTAAGTTTCTAAAATTTTACAGAGTTTGTAACCTTCTCTCATTGTCCCCAAGATATCATGTTCAAAGAATATTTCCTCGACCAAATGAAGCACTACCTCAATATGGTCACTTATATCTATCCTGTTTATTTTCAGTACCTAATCCCCATGGTTTCTTATAAACAATATGCAAATGAAAGATCAAAAAGTAATCGACATGGATCTATACAATTCTACTAGAACAGAGAACCGACGGTCAGCTCAATCAGGATGTGAGCATAGATGAATGCACAATTTCAAATTGAAGCCTAACTTGAAATACTCCAAAGATTTGTTCCAATGAATCAATGAAAAAATAGATGTCAATGGGATTTGAAGAGAATCATAGCTAGAATAGAGAAAAAGAAAAGTTGTGATGACATGAGACCTGAATTGCTTACTAGGCAAAGCAAATGGAATAACAATTGAGAGACTGAAATATTATGAACCACTTTTTATTTCTTCCTCTTCCCTACGGTAACTATTACATTCTCCTCAAAAAAATTATACTCATATTCACTGCAATACCGCTCTATTATACTGACCTAAAGTCTTAATAAGGGCACGCCATAAGCTATATTTTTCTTTCAAGAACCTTCATTATTGGGAAAAAGCAACTTAATCCAAGGTTGAACTCTCATATGGCTGAATTTCCATCAAGAATCAGCACAGTATCTTTGGAATACACAAATCCTAAATAGCAGGAAACTTGACAAAGTGTTTGTTTACCATATATTCTGGAGTTACTATGCCCCTTAGTATTAGAATATAAAACTATATCAGTCTATCCTCACCCCAACCTTGGAGTTTTCGTATAGTGGCTAGACCTTTGATATGATACCATAAATCTAGGTTCAAATCTTATTAACCATGAATTTCTAAAAGCACATTTAAAGAAAAAAGATACCACTCCGTGAGTCTAGTTTTTCCCCTATTTAAGGGGTGCTCAATCTGCAAGGGCATGTTTGAGTATAAAAGTATATCCCTCAACTCTCACTATAACTCTAGAGTTTTGGTTTAGTGGCATGCAGTGTATAAAATATCAGCCAATATATCGCTTTCTATAATACCCCACAACGATATTTATAAATTTATACTGTTTTCTGATTTTTAGAATTTTTTTCAATATATCGGCCGATATCCAATATATCCCAATATTAGCAATATCGATCAATGTTGGTTTTTTTAAGGTCTGTTTTAGCTTTGGGTTTCCAACTCAACCCAAATAATAAATAAAACCCTCAATTTGATCCAGACACTGTTTTAAAAAGCCCCTGCCTAATCCGCCTAGGTGTATACGTTTAGGCCTAGGCATATTTAGGCCGCTTAACTAGCGCCTAGCGTCTGGGCGATACCTAGGTTTCCCACCTAGATTTTAAGAGTGTTTAGGGGAGCATTGTCTGCTTACATGGACTGCACCCTTTAGGTCTTAATCGTGATTTTCTATGTTGGGCATTCACGTCCTCCAACCTCCAAATATGAACACCTCCATTATCTTCTCCGACCTTCAGCAAAACCTTCTAGACCAGCACTTAAATAAAGAAAGAAATCCACCTAGACATCAATCCAGCAACTAAGTTTTCTATAACATTGACATTTATTATCAATTATTATAATTAAAAATAAAAAAGAAAACTCCTAGGCTCTAGGCATCGGGTCAACGCCTAGGCCTCCTAGCTCCTTCTATAACCTTGTTAGTTATTATTTTGGCTATTTAGTATTTAAGTATGCATGGTTTACTGTGGATCTAAGATTACTATTTTTAGCTAATTTATATGAATTTAATACATATATTTATTAATTATTATAATTAAATAATTTAAAAAATAGCCAAACGTCTAGATGTCGCCCAGGCATCTAGGCGCTATAGACTGCCTAGCAAAAATCTCAGCGCTTACAATTTCAATGCTCGCCTCTCATTATTTTCTAGCTCCCTCTCTCTACCTCCTCTCTCCACCTAGCTCCCTCTCTCTACCCCCTCTCTCCACCCTCTCTCTTCCTACTATCTCTACCTTCTCTCTCCTTTCTTTTCTTACCTTCTCTCTCAATCCTCTCTTCTTTGTCCCTCTACCCTCTCTCTCTTTCTCTTCCTCCACCCCTTTCTCTATCTGATATACCCCGATTTTTGCAATTCTATATGGATCATTGTCATCTGATATTTATGTGATATCCGATATTTAAAATAATGACAGTGATTCCTGACACTTAGTTTCTCAACTAATGTTCCAACATGTTCCAATTTCAGTGTAACTGTCTTCTAAAGCAACAAAAGCGACCTAGAAATATCTTGGTTCAGAATTGGACAAAAGTGAATCAGAAGGCATATAGTTGAATCTAGTAAGTGAAAAATTAATTTTGGTAAATTAAGAAAAGCCTTAATCTATATCTACTTTTAGTAAAAACCCATACATAGCCTTGAAAAAACCTATAAGCTATCCTAGTTTTTCTTATTTTTACTTTAATCATTAATGAAAAAACAATTTGAACTTATGGATAAAAATTAAAGGGTTTCATTTTAATTAGTTATCCAATTTTATCATACCTTATTTAATAGAAAAAAAAATACTCTCTTTTGTGCAAAGCACTGAAAATTTAGGATTTGGATCTACTCCAAATAAAATACACCAAAATCATAAGTTAGCAGTAAACCTAAAAGCCAACCATTATCTCTTTTTTCCTTCAACTTGGAAGGCTTTTGAGAATAACATGCAATTTTCAGAGAACAGATGTTTCGATTTGAGAATTTTCAGTAAAAATGTCGGGAAAAAATCCCAACTTTAACAAAACATATATAAATTTATAAAATATTATCATTGAACCAAAAGAGACATCAACTTTATGATATAAGTAAATCTACCAAAAGAGAGAGTTTAGGGGGTTCTAAGCTGTGACGTTAAAGTAGATGAGGGCTCATCATAATGTATGTATAAGTGAACTTTGTTATGAAATCTAAATGATTAATTTATTACTAGCAGAATATCAAATTATTAGTTAATTGTAGTCCCCTGTTTAATCAGCAGACTGTGTATCTGTATGCGTCTATCAAGACGCTCAACATAAATTGCGCCAGTCAAGAAAGATTTGAATGCTACTTGTCCGTTTTAAAGTCAAGCCGAGCAAAGTATAGTAGATTGAGGACCCTTGTTGGTCGGTTTCTGGTAATAAAAATAGGTTTAGATTGGATCATTGAAGATATTCACATAGTTATTACAGTCAACTTCTCTCCTTTATGCACTTAATTATCGCACATATGGTAGCAGATGAGAATCTATCAAGGTCTTTGAGTAGGAAACATTGTCTGCCCAACTTTTATCATAGGAATATAAGACAAAATAAAGTTGATATCTCATAGATTGAAGGCATCTTGATGTACAATTTGTGGTGCATCCTATTCTTGTATGATCTATAATCCAATATCCTAACAGGGGCACCAGTTAAAGATGGCACACATAGTATCCAATGGGTCTTCCTTTGACTAATGTGTATCAAAGTCTGCAAGAAGAGGAGTTCAGATATAGACAAGATGAATACAAACTCAATTTTAATTTTCAAGGTTTCCTATTGACACTTGCATCTTGTAAAGCCAATAAGGAAACTGTATTGATTCATCTTTTCTCCTTCAGAAAGCTTCTGTTAATATTCTTACACACAGTTAGTACAGCTGTGTAAGAATTCAGATTTTGATCTTAAGGTTATTAAGATCGATTCTGGAGCTTGGCAAATCACCCAATATAACAAAAGAAGCTTTACTATTTATGCTTGCTGTAACATTGGTTTATGCTTAATACCTTAAATTCAGAAATGAAAATCACAATCATGGGTATGACTACTTATCACCATATTCATACATTCACAAAGTTATACATTGTGGGGAATTATATACAATACTCTTCATCAGAATTGCAATCAAGCAAATATGTTCTCACCGCTCTATTAGAGTTAACGATAGCAAATGTAGATGAAGGAAATAATGAAAATGAAAAGAAAACAGTATTTTTTGTATGAAAACTTACTTGGAAAAAAAGACCCCGGTGATAATCTTCTGTAGGAGGCATGAGTACATCCAGAGAAATGTTTTCGTCAATATTCCACACTCTTAAATGACTTAAAAGAGTTGACACCTCCTCGAGCGCTCTATGAGAAAATTTATCTGTAACTTGATCAAACTAAAAATGAGTCACGTGCTATGGCCTACAAGAAATCAATGAGAGACAGTAAAAATTACCTGGATAAAGGGCTCCTCTTAGTCTTGCGAGGACCTGATCTGCAGATCCACAAAACCTTAAACTTGCTGTCTGTAGTTTGTCAACAACTACTTCAGGGAGTTTAAGATCCTGGAACACAGTATTATACAGGTGAGAAAGTTTTTTGATCTGAAGTAAAAATACACTCTGAAAACTGAGGACAAGTTGAAATTTCTCCATTTGCACCTAATATGTTTCTTCCTTGACAATGACATGTTCAGTGGATCATCCATGATTATATGCATTTGAAAATTTCATTTTGTCAATCCTTACCTTAGATTTTTGTTGTTAATGAAACATTTGAGCTGACGAAATATCCAATTTCACATTAATTCATTTTCTGCTCCACATGTCTAAGCCATTTTAGGAGATATACATGCCACACATAAAACATGCTAGAAGTCTACAAATTACTGACAAGTTTAAGTCTAATTAGACAAAAGGATGGCTATATAATCATTCCAGAAATAACACTGATGACGATGTAAAAAAGAAGAGGAGGAAAAAAACACTAGACCACCAATATCATCTTTAAACATGTTGAAGTAAGCTCTACGCTTTCCATAGATAAGATTCTATCATCTACAGTTTCCTCAGGTGTACCAATAACTCAAACCACAAAATTTGAGATAGATAAATAGAGGTTGACCAATTGGTTTGCGAAAGACAGGCTGCTTTCCTAATGTAATAGCAATACATTGATGAACAGTCCATTTCGAGCTGTAAGAGCAACAGAACAACAAATACTTCAGTACACATCTTCCCTGCATGTCGATATACCACTAGGGGGGGTTATCCACTGGTGTACTTGTGGGAAAACTTGAATTATTTTTGGAACTTTACTTTATGATGTTATTCATTGGGATAATAAGATTGAGACTCCACTTTAAGGTGTTATTCATTGAGACAAGGAGATTGGGACAATTACCCTTACTTTACGCAAAATTATCACACATCTATACAAACTTCTTGTCCCAACAATTACCCTTACTTTACGCAAAATTATCACACATCTATACAAACTTCTTGTCCCAACCTCGAAAGTTTGCCCTATTCTTAACTTTGAAACAATCATAGAGAAAGTGGGATAATTTTGGAGCACTCATTTATTAAGTATCTAATATATGTTAATTGTATTATAATATATAATATATCTTAATTATATTATATTATAAAATTTTACTATAATGTAAGATAATAAAATATTATATAATATTATCTATTATAACATTATTAAATATCATCATTCCATATTAGTTAATAATATTTCATATATTATAATTAGCATTACTATTGATATATATAGTTACTTTGTAATCTATTATAATATATTTTTCATATTTTAAAATAAAATATATTATTGCATGTGTATTTATGATTCGTATATATAATTTTGAGGGTATTTATATATTTAATATAATTAATCTATGATTATAATTTAATTAATTTAATATGAACAAATATTATTCGTAATAATAGAACATTTATTATTCATATAGATGAATTTAATATTTTCTATTTACTAATAATATAAATATATAATTATTTAATACGTCTTATAGATATGATATCAAAATTATATGTGCCTTACTTTGTGTTTTGGCGGACAAGATTTAATTGTGATAATATGGAATAGATTAATTATTATGGTGCTACACATAAAGATCTATGTAATGTAATCGCTATATATCTAAAATATGAGTATTATATAATACTAAATTACAGGTATAATATAATACTATTACATTAATATCCATACTGATACTAATTATGTTATTCATATAGTATAATTTAGTGGTCGTATGTACTAACTATATTATTTTTATTTAAGTGAAGCCATGCAATCCATCTTTTCTACTTAAAATTAAGTATTATTATATATATTATACTATGTTTTAATAATATTAATAATTTTTTAAATACTATTATACTGAATTAAATAAAATAAATATTATAAATTTTATACATTACATATTAACCTATTATAGCTATACTCTGATTTGATATATTAAATTAAATATTGTATTATTCAAGCTATTAATAAGGTATTATATTAAATATATTATTCGTATATTATATCAATTATTTTATAATATAGCATATTATTATAATATAGTATATTATATTAATAAATAACGTTAAACATAGTTATAGTTAATTAGTAAGTATAACATATTATATTTCACTATAAAGTAAAATAAATGTATTATATTATAATAACATACCAAATAATATACTAAACCAACTGGATAAATTAATTTAGACTTAATTGATAAATAAATATTATATTTTAGGAGAATTTTTTAAAAAGACCAATTTTGCTAAATAATTAACAAAATGGTCGATTTTGCTAATTATTTAGCAAAATCGACCTCTTTTTGGCCAACGGGCCAAAAAGAGGTCGATTTTAAAAAACGCTCAGCTCAGAACATACAGGACTACTAGTCCCGTATGTTTTAGATGAACTAATCACCAATTAGTTCACCCAGAAAACATACGGAAATAGTAGTCCCGTATGTTTTGAGCACCCAAACTTTGTGCCCAGCAAACCCACAGGACTACTAGTCTCGTGGGTTTGTTGGGCAGAGGCAAATAAGTCTCTGCTTAATGCACGGGACTACACGTCATCATTAGTCTCTCCAATTGCACACTGCATACTATCAAGATGTTCCTCCTCTTTTAACTACTTCATTATCATCATCGGCATCTACGTCCTCATCCTCTTTTATTATAGAACCACCCGGTAAATTAACTGAAACATGACCCGGCGCGTTGTGGAACATGTCACTTGACATTGCACCCGAGTTATTTTTTAAGTGCAAGACACTTTGAGATAACAAGATTTGATTTTCAAGCATGCGGGAGAACTCTCCGTGAGCATATGAAATTTCGGCAACCTTAGACATTAGAATATTTTCAATGAACTCGATTGAGATTTGTTTTTCCACAAGTCCGATTATGTCATTCAATTCTTCATCATTGGTGATCTCTACAACAATTGTTCTATTTTTATTTATCAGACAATTATAAAAGACCTTAATGACATTTTCGGCATGATTAATTCCAATAACTTTGTATACTTGCTCCATCATTCTATCGAAATTATAATTTCTACATAACAGAAACATTTTTCTAGAGCCCTCATCATATATAGGCATATTATTCATTCCAACACTCAGTTTTTCATTGAATAAGCAAATAATCGGTATTCCATTCGTCATAACTGAAAAATTAAAATTCATCATATACAAATTAGATTTTTTTTTCATATTGATAATCATAATTAAAATATTTCCATATTGATAATCATAATTAAAATATTGAGAAATTTATGAAAAAATTAAAAATTTATACCTTGATGAACTTTCGGATCTCGTCAGCGTCGAAGAGAATCGACGGCGTCGGCGTCAGAGAGAATCGACGGCGTCAGATTTGAGGGAGGTAGAGGTGAGTTGGGTTTGGGGGAGAGATAGATCGGGTTTGGGAGAGATGGAGGGGTCGGGAGAGATGGAGATCGGGTTTGGAAGGGAGATGAGTTTGGGAGAGGTTGAGTTCAGGTTTGGGAGAGAGTGAGATAGGGAGAGAGAGATCAAGAGAGAGAGAGATCGGGGGAGAGAGTGAGTGAGTGAGAGAGAATAGTTGTGCCCTAATTTGGGACACAACTTGGCTCTTATATAGCCCGACAATTCTACGGCACTACTAGTCCCGTAGATTTATCAGGCACTTATTTGTTGTGCCCAGTAAACCCACGAGACTAGTAGTCTCGTAGGTTTGTTGGGCAGAACAAATGAGCGCACAAAACATACGGGACTACTAGTCCTGTATATTTTTCTGGGTGAACTAATCGGTGATTAGTTCACCTAAAACATACGAGACTAGTAGTCTCGTATGTTCTGAGCTGGACGTTTTTTAAAATCAACATCTTTTTGGTTTGTTGCCCAAAAAAATGTCGATTTTGCTAAATAATTAGCAAAATGATCGATTTTATGATCTTTTTTAAAAATTTTCCCTATATTTTAATAAGGTGCAACATCATCAATTATCACACATGATTATCAAATCAAATCTTCAAATTATCCTAATATCCCAACGTATCTCATTTTACCGCATACAAAATATCTCAAAGGGATAAAATTGTTCCATTGGAATAATTATCCTACTTGACTCAAACTTGTCCCAACCAATTACCCCCCAAGTACTCTTAAGATATGAGCTTAGCTCGTCATTACTATGGCAAGGGCAACTTACACTCGTCCTCACCATATCGATTTTTAAAGCTAATGACAGAGTTATGTACTAAATAAATTATGTTCCACTAGAGACACGATAAATACTCAGGAGAAGTCAAAGCCAGTGAGTGAATAAGAAAAGGCCAACATTCCGTGATACTAATCCTGAGTATCTTGTTGGATGCAGAAGGGACACAAAATCTTATGTTAAGTCAAATACACTATAATTGATATCATTGACTTTAGTTCAACACTAATATATCATGCAATATCATTACATCACCTACCAACGATAGCAAATCCTATTATCTCCACATGGGGCTAGAAACGAATTGAATCGAATACTGAGGTGTTCATAATCACATTCGTTTAAACGATTCGAATCCGAATATAATTCTCTGAATTTCATTGCAGTCAAAATCAAATACAATTTTTTTCTCAAATACTCACAAATATTTATCGAATATTATGGTATGTGTATTTGACTAATAATTCATACTTTATGAATATTAAAGTACTTATGTGAGAAAGAAGATACTTTATTTGGTTAACGAAATTAGGTTTAAAAACTAATATAGAGCTCTTTTAGTTTATCAAATTTAGTATAGAACCTAAATCACAAAATATGAATGGGTAAAAAACAAAACATCATCTGTAACAGTACAATTTATAAGAGATAAAATTTTAAATGAACATTTGATAATCAAATGAGTAAATGTACATCTGGTCAAACTCTATTCGTTTATGAACCAAATACTAAAAACTATTTGTTTACTATTAAATGAACAGAATAAATAGACAAATAATAAATGAACTACTTGTTAGTATTTGGTTCATTTTCACCCCTATATCCACCTTACGTGATACGGGTATGTGTGTAGGTGCAGCTACTGATACGAGAACCGGACACGACAAGTTTATAAAAGGCAGGACTCACCGACTCAGAAACATGGCTATATATACACATTGAAATTAATAATTTTCAGGAATTGGTTTTGTTTTTTCATTCACATGTTATAAAAACTAAAATTTCTATAACATTAAAGGCAGGACTCGCCGACTCAGGAACATGGTTATATATACACATTGAAATTAATAATTTTCAGAAATTGGTTTTGTTTTTTTCATTCACATGTTATAAAAACTAAAATTTCTATAACATTTATGCTTCATTTATTAAGGAGATTATAAATTGAAAAATCATTTTTTTAAAGAAGATACCTAACGACGGGGAAGGATGAATATAGTGCCTTTTTGTTGTTGTTGTGGTTGGGGGGGTTTTTTGGGGGGGGGGGAGGGGGGGGGGTTGGTTGGGGGGTTTTTTTGGGGGGTGGGGAGGGTGGGGGATTTCACCCCTAAAAATCTGATAATTATATTTAAACTATTGTAAAACTACAATCTACCGCCTCTTAATTGAAATAATTCACACCCTAAAAACTCAAACAATCAGATAAAATATGATGCAATGAAGTAGATAAGGTGTACTGAGTGTGTTCCCGTCATGTACTATAGTTTTATAATTATCTTTTATTTTTAGGAACATGGATACTTATCGTCTCCCCCACCCCCGCCAAAAAAAAAGATAATATTTATGGATCCACCGCTGCCTAATGACACTTTAAAATCATACTTTTGAATTGCGTATGGGCAGAAATAAGCCCAATCCTGTTTAGCGAGTGGCAAGAAGTGGAAGTTAAGTGAAAGATATACTCTTCCAAGAAATGTAAGATGAGTGTTTTAAACTAATACATGTATTATATAACTGAGTACATATCTGAATAAATGTATGCATAATCAAAGAGTGTCCAAGGGGTGTCGGAGTTTGACACATGTTGGACACAGATACGGGAGCCCAGAGGAGGTGTCGGGGTAACTTAGATCTACACTAATATTTTATTTCAATATAAGCACTGCACTGAGCCAAAGAGAAATAACAAGAAGTCCAAAAAATATATGTACACCACACCACTCTAAATTTTTTGGAGGCCAGAACAGAGGGTAAGCTGAATTATTGTAGTTTTGTTTTTAATTCTAAAATGTGAAAGAGTCAAGATAGGCAAGTGCCAAACACATCCTCCATTCTACAGGTTTCATGAAAAATTCAGTCACCGAGAAACTCTTGTCCTTTAGTCTAAATTTATAGATCTTTGAAGGCACAATCATAATCTCATGATCTCCTAGCTTGAAGGTCTTGCAGACTGTACCTAGCCAAAGTCTCTCCTAACAATCAAACATCATCATAACCTTAACCCATATCGTTGAAGTCTGATGTAGATTAGATGAGAGGAGAAGAATAAATAAAGATTTTATTTTTCAGGTTTTAAAGGCAAAAAACATCCTTCTGCAATTCCATATTAGACAAGTCAGATAAATGTAGAATTAAGAAAAGTGTAGCAATGATAGCATAATCTAAATCTGAAGTACAGCGATATTGTAGAGGATCGGCTAAGACAGTAAGAAGATATTCATAAATGATTCATAAGGTTATTTCCTAACCTGCAAGAGCTGCCTCCGGATAAATCCCCAGTTTGATTTATGTCTAGTGGACTGTGGATGAGATGACCCAATTGAAGACAGAAGCTGAACTCCAAATAAACAAATAAATAATCATCCATAGCGGAAAGCACATGCTATCTAATGGTCAGTCATAAGCATACCTCGGCTACAACTTGTCGGGCCTCACTCGCAATTCCTACCCACGACCATATTGCTTCCAAAATTTGGCCATGATTGAGACGGATATCAATTGAATCTAGATGAGAAAACCGGTTTGTGATGTCCATTACTACCTGATTTTCCCCATATGGATTCAGTATCATCTGGAAAGATATCTAAAATATACAAAGGCTACATCCATTCTCTTATGACAAAGTACATGGAAGGAATTACCACAGCTTCTAGACACAATCATTAAATAAGTGCACATGTGATCATGATTCCTGAGTCAAATTGTGTTTAGTTGGATATGAGTAACAAGTAAGAGTGTCTAGCTATTTCTTTAGAGATGCTAGAAGTTCAATATTGTTACATAAATTGCAGCAGGAAACTCTAAATTTATGAGTATAAACCAAATTGGTAAGCAAACTTCCAGGGAAACATTTACCTGCATTCCAAAAACTCAAAACTAAACATAACACTAAATGAAACATCGCCGTGAGGAAACAGATCTTTAATTTCTTAATTTATAAGTACAGCATCGAATTAGTAAGAGCATCAAAGAGTATCTTGTACATTCAAAAACAATAGACCCTCCAAGAATATCGAGGCTGGTTTACTGCATTTATCTGATGGCTCCAAAAGAAAATTTTAACATCAATTCCAACACTCGAATAACTCACGAACATAAACTATCAATAGTAAAGACAATGCAACACTGAAAAGAACCCTCATGTACATAAATTATCAGCAAGAAAAATTCAGGAAATCAAAACAGCCATGATTAATTATTTATATATATTTGGGTGGGTTGGGAGGTGTCCGCAGCCTACATTTTATATTATAACGCATGTTGATCATAAGAGAATATAATATAACTGGTTTTGCGGCTAAAGCAGAGCATCAATGAAGGATACATCATACAATCCTGAAGAAGACTCGCACCTGCAACTGGACTCCAATGTGCATAATACCAAATGAGCAGGGATTAAACTACTGGGTGTGTCTGATCCTCTCCAACTAGTTTAAAATACATCACACACACAGGGAGGGAGGAGGGAGGGAGGGGATGGAAGGGAGGAGGGAGAATCTTGGAAACTTAGAACTAAACAAGTAGCATAAAAGGGGGAAAAACCTTAATAGCCTCTGCCTCAGTTAATGCTGTGGCACCTCCAATAATATCAAAATCTCCCTGAGACACAATATCCACAGTTAGCACTGAAGGAAAAAAAACAGAAGGAACAATGTCCAGACAGTGCAAAATGACATAATTAGCATGCAAGTCAATAATGAAATAACCTGAAGGAAACGGTTAGGAGTGGAGTGGCCAACAGCTCTCCTGTATACCCAAGATATTTCATAACGTTTGAAAGACGATTTCTGCAGTTAGTGGAAAATTAATAAAAAAGATTGGAAAAATATTTAATAAAACAATAGAAAGTAAATTGAGCATATGAGACAGCTGTGTAGTCCACCTAAGAAACTGAAGTTCGGCAAAAAGTAGGTATTTTTACCAGAATAATTGTAACGTCCACTATCAATAGGTGAAGACAGCTAGCTAAGTGGGAAAATGAGCAGATGAGAACAACAGAGCAGCCTTGCAGGTTGTGGAAAAAGGGAGGGAGGTAGATTTGACCGTAGCAAACATAACAAGACATTGTGATGTAGGACCATTTGAAGTTCAAATAAAGATTTGGTTGAAGAGTCTGGATTCAATGGAAAACTCGTTAGGATAGATGAAGTTGTTAAAAAGTTTTAGATTTAGCTTTCAAACAGATTTAACTTCATCTTTTAGAGTATTTGATTTAATCTAGTTTGAAATTTAGATTGTGTGGGAACAAGATTTGTTTTGAATTTCAATAGTTTAGTAAAGATAAGATTTATAACTTTATATATACGGGCTTATGATTTTCATTGTAATTAGACAGTTTAGCACGTCATTTGCGAGTATAGTGCGCGTGTGATGTGTCATAGTGTGAAACCAAACCGGTTAGGTGTTGTATGTGAATCCGGCCTAGAGACAAATTATCTGTATTTTTTATTTTATTAAATTAGAATCTCCTCCCTCATGGAGATCCTAGCTTTTCATCCAATAAAAAAAACAATATCAGAAATCCCCAAACCTTCTCCAAACAACCAGCAAATGCATCTTGTTCAAGGAAAAGAATCAAGCAGACCCCGTTGCCCAACAACAGCCATCGCCATCATAATTTATCTCCAAGTGCTTGATGACATCAGCAAAGCTTCATTGCTGACATCAGCAAAGTCCTTGCCCTTGGTTTTTTTCCTTTCCAACCTCAACAGAAAGTTAAAACACCAAATTTCAAGCAGCGGTTTCATTGCTTCCCTAACCTTGTTCAACTCTGACTCTCCAGTGATCCCTCAAGAGTTTAATTTAAGATTCAGAAACAATCAGATTCGATCCAATCATGGTTTTAAATATCGGCCGATAATCCGGTATTATCGCCGAGTTATCAGATTTGAGGGCTTTCCGCGAGGATAAGTAGGATTTTTAATCGGTTATCGTTTTTATGGGTTTATCGGCGAGTTATCGGCGATAAATGCATTTATCGGCCGATAAGGGAGGCAGGAAATATCGGTTTTATTGGCGTGAGTTTTGAGTTGAATTGTTGGGTAATGGGCTGTTACTTAGTGAGTTCTTAAACCCGACCCCACCCACTTTTGACAATAAAATGAAGTTTCTAACTTCAAGTTCAGTCCTAATCCTTCGTGAATCTCTCTCCCTCTCTGTGCGGCCGTTCTCTGAGCCTCCGAGCCTCTTCGAACTCCATCGAGCTCAAGATATATGTTCCCCTCTAACTCCGTTGACCTCGTCGCTCGCCTCCCCGACCTCAAAGCTCACATCCGCCGACGTCGCTCGCCTCCCCGACCTCAAAGCTCACCTCTATTGACGTTTATATTTCATTAAGCATGGTTAGATTACATTTTTTGGTTATTATCTTATATATATACACACCATCCAGTATATCACTCTGATAAATACTACTTATCCCAGATATATCCTCGATTTTCGCTATCCGATAAGGATTTTGATCGTCTGATAAATCCCTAATAACCGATATTTAAAACCTTGGATCCAATCAGACTTAAACCAGAATCCATCATTTCTGTTCCACATCACAATGTACACTCAAAAATTATTTCCATTTTTTTCCGTGCTTGCACTGTTTTTATTAACTAGGTCATTTAATTTAGTGAGCTGAACCCTTTTTAAGGTAGGGTTAATTAATAGCTGCTTTGCTTACCGAGGACCAATATTGATATGATGGTAGTGAAACCAAGAGTAAAATTTGGTTACTACCGTGGAATGAAATCAGTAAGCAATAACTAAGTTCAGTCATACAATTCCAAGAGGCAGGTCAAGTTTTTATCATGTAATAGTCTACATAAAAGCTGAAGATTGATGAAATATCAGAGTGAAACAGATTTTAAATGATTTTGATTTTGAGGCTGCAGCCTAGTATATCTCAGTTCCCTCTCTTCTCATTCTTCTGCCTTTTCCTTTGCAGATGAGTAAAAAAGCAAAATAAGTTCAAAATTCTTCAAATATGCACAAACATAATGATCAAATGCCAGTCCACTAACTAGTAATCCTAAGTTGCATAAGCTTCGTATCTATAAACCCATTTGGGCATCCAATCTTTTTTCCCATTAACCACATCTCTACCAAACGAGTCTCTTCACCAGAAAAAAAAACTCGCACAGCACGCCTTTTCTTACGTTATGCCTTCGATTAATTGATGAAGAAATTGACAATAATATGAAATTTCTTGTAAATTTCAATGCTTCTAAAATAAAGCACAACATATTGTCAACATAAAGCAGTCCATATCATTTGCACAGAGGAGAAGGTTGCTATAGAAACAATTCAAAAAGGTCTGAAGTCTGTCAAAGAAAATGAAATCATTGTAGCAGTTGATGACAGAGATCTTGCAACAAATACCTGATTTCTAGCAACCCAATTAACAAAAGGTGATCTTAGCTCGCGACAAAGCTCTAGCATATCCCCTCCAGAAGTCAAAACCTTTACAGACCTCCTTCTTGAAGGAAGTTAAAAAGTCAGCAGCCGTGGCATGTAAATTTTAACAAATGATAATGCCATTATTCTAAGAGGGAAGATAAGGCTAACCTGTCAATGGGACGATAGCCATCCAACACGCGCATTGGCGATATCTCCAACCGCTTTGCCCCATGCTGTCTAAATACTGCCTTGACAACCTCAATTGCATTGTCTCGAAGTTCAGTATCTAGTTCTGAATATTGTATAAAGGAAGACTCATTTGCAGTCATCATTGTACTGCCATCTTGTTCATGATGATCTTTTGCAATTAGTCTATTCATATCAAATATTGTAGAAACAACCCGGTCATACACATATGTGTCATCTGGAGACTGAATAGTTCGCAAGATATCTGCACAGCAACATTTATGAAGTAAATGGTTGTTTCCTCCATAGAACACTCCAATGACTCAATGTATGCAAATAACATAGAGTATATACGCCAGAAAGTAAACAGTACCACGGATGATATTACTTATTATAACTAAGAAAAGGATAAGAAAAATTATAACGCGCGAATAATATCTTGATTTTTGTTTGCATTTGTATTATTTTCCAACTTCCATAACAAAAAAATATGACTTTTGAGTAACAAGTGATTTATATAAATTAAAAAAAAAATTTCCAAGTTCCTTTTCGATTTACCAGCTCTGCACCTATCAATCTCTCTCTATCCAACTTTCTTAACTAAAGGGTTTATTGAAAAATACGAAGTTACAGAAGCAAGGAATCCAAGCTCAAATGATGAAGGGAAAGAAGCTGCTAGAAATTGTTACACACAAGCTTGAGACAAAGCTTATTAAAAGCAAACATCAGTTTAAATGAGAAAATGTGTGACTAGGTAGCATGGAGACGGGTGCAGACATGTACCTGAACACAGTTACGGACATGGGACATGGGACATGGCAAATTTGTAAAATGTAGGACACGGGACACAATGATATTATATATATATAATTGAATTCAAGTATATAACATTTGCATGTTTCTTTCTATTATATATAACAATTAAGAATGAAGTTAAATCAAACTAAGAATAAGGTTTAACAACAAAAGTTTAGTTTTGATCACATGTGATAACATGATGGGTATTTTTCAAATATTTAAGTAATGGGTTTCAGTTTTCGGATTCAAAAACCGATTGGTTTTGAACCTAATATTACCAAAGAAACTAATTTAGGGTATAAGTAATAGGAAAATCGGATTTTACTTTGAACCACGCGTATGCACAGTGTGTCCGCAGAGAATTCGTGTCCAACACGTGCGAATCTGTGTCCAACACGTGTCGGACACAGACACGGCATCCAAAAAGCTGTGTCTGAGTAACCTAGATGTGCAACATAAAGAAAAGATACACTCTGATTGGAACCTAGACAGAGCACTAGTCTTCTAGAAAAGGTCTATGCACCTGCTGGACATAAAATTAGGCAAATGCTGGTTCATATGCTGTCAAAGATGGCAGCTGTAGAAACTATGTCGGACTTCCATCCTAATAGGACTAGAGAATTGGTCTAGCCGAAGATATAAGAAGAGGTCGCTTTTCATGTTTCAGAGGATCACTAGGGAGCTATAGGCCTCAAGAAAAGATTTGGTTTTAGGAGCTACCAGATTTAAGAAAGAATTTAGTTCTAATTCATTTAAAATCAATCCCCCACTCTTATATTAAGGTTAGCAAAAACGGACATAACCTTCAACACGAGAACTTACCATTGAGCCACTCATCTTCCATTCTAGGAGGCAAATCAAACTGCAGAAGCTCAGTAGCAGAGGGACGATCTGATGGGCTCGGGGACATTAAACGCTTAAGAATTGCCGACTGCTTTGGAAATTTTGAAACCCAGGATGAAGGAAGTGCACCCTTCTGTTTAAGATCAGAAAGAATGATATGTCTTTCCATTGCTGTTGCAAAAGGGTGCCACAGCTCAAAGAATACAACTCCTAGGCTGTACATGTCAACCTGTAAATTTAAAAACAGCAAGTTCCATAACACAATCAGACTCAATCAAGAGTAGACAACGAGAGAAAATCTCATTAAGAACATTATGAGTGCCATCCAGCTAAACTTATAAGTTCTGGCTCATGAAAAAATCAACTTGATGCTCATTTCACTTGGCAATATAAATGTATGGGGCTATGGGCTAAAAAGAAAAGATTAAAATCAAAGGCACTTGTGAACTGAATGCGAAAAAGAATTAAAAGGTACAAAACCTAACCTTCTCATTTATCTGTGGCCACTTCTGCTCAATTTCAGGTGCTGTATAAAAAAAGGTACCCACTTGACCAGTTCCGTCTGTTGAAACTTCAGTGGCTTCAGTTGGGAAATACTGATCAGGATCCAATTGCTCTAGCTTTAGGAACTTGGCTGAAAGTCATGCCACAAATTTACTATTGATTTTTTTCAAATACACAAAAGCTTGATACGAATAGCTCTTGTGATAAATTAATCTTTATCTTTAAATATAAACTGAGAATGAGAGAACAACTCTAGATATAACATATTGCTCCCCGGTAAGGAAAATGAAAGTTCTTAATTAGATATGACTCCTAACATGAATATAATATCAGATGATAAATATGTCATTGGAAACCAGTTCTAATCTGTTACCAGTGCAAAACTATATATTATCAAAGGAAAAAATTTCATTGAGCTTCCTACATACGGCATCATTTTCTTTAGAATTTCTCACAAAAAATGCATTAAGCAACGGAGAATAACTTGGAAATGAGAATTTCCCTATAAAAAAAACAGCAAAATTTATCACCAGCTGTTGATATGGCACCAAAGCCACTGTCAGGATCTACATTCCCAGCCTAGAGAGGAAAGACAAGCATGCAATTGGCAAGCTAATAAGGCTTAATTATTGGAACTTTTTTACTTTCTTACTAGTACATTGGATTTTATAGTTATTGGTTACAATCATGCTCGTCACGTCCCAACCAAAGATATACAAGCAGGACTCTTAATGCAAACATATAAAAATTATAATAAAATTCAATTTCAATGATCAAGCAATTACCTACATAAAGAAAAGGAAACAAGTAGAAAGAAAACTACTAAGCACTTTGTTTGTGTCTTGATTAATACACCTGTACGCATACAGATAAGTTGCATGGAAAATAGAACCATAACTACTTAAGTGCTCACACACACAACAACAACAGCAACAAAAAGCAAATAAATAAAATTAAAAATCAAACCAGGACATAAGGTGGGTGTAACTACTTCTAAGACATGGTGCAGAGGCGGGGTGGTGGGGGTGGGACAATTAACAGAATTTATGTTTCCTTAGAATGTCCTATTTATAAGACCTGCACAAAAAGCGAGATGATATTTAACAACATGAACCCCAATTTAAAATGCTCAGACTTAATATACTTTGACCCTAAAACACAATAACATGTAAAGGAGTTTTCTCATTTGAAGACAGCATTTATATAAGCTTAGGTTGTTGCATATCCCAGCTTTGAAGAGATTAAGCACTCGCTTGCTAGTAGTAGTTAAATCAAGCATAAACCACCGTATGGAACTTACCAAGGCCAAAATCCCCAATCTTAATTTCATTACGAGCATCAAAAAATATATTACTAGGAGTCAAATCCCGATGTATGATTCCATGACCATGTATATGTGCTAGGCCTTCTACAATTTGCCGAAACAAAAGCCAAGTGTATGTTTGGTCCTTGTCGAAAGATGCATTGAATGATTCAAAATCGTGGCGTAAAGTTCTGCAAAACACCCAAAAATAGAGTGGAATAGCAAGAAAAATTAAATTAATTATTTGAAATAGTTGCGGATAAAATATGTAACAAACAAGTCAATCAAATATTATATTCGTAAAGATGATGTAAAATCCAATAGAACACTTTAACGTCCACTATGATATGAAAGGCCTAGATTCCGAAACAAACTTAGAGATTCAACAATAAAACTTTTTCGACATCGATTATGATATGGAAGTCCAAATTTTGGCACAAATTTGAATCCAATCACCTGTCAGTAGAGCATCAACACAGGGAGCAGCCAATACATAATCTAGCAGCATAGCCCTATAATCTTACGCATGTTAAGTCTACAACAGAGCTCCCTTAACCTCTACTCCATGTTTCCTGCATGCACTTTGCTGCAATCAAATCCTGCTGCTATCTTAAAATCCCATGAAATCACAGTTGAAGTTGAAGTGGACATGTAACAGTCAATGTGGCCCTATCCTGGACCAGGTCTCACCAACCTCAGCCTGCTAGCAGTAAGCTATGAACCCTTTATGTACTTGGGCTGTCAATCCCGAGGGAAATACAGTCCAGGCTCAGACTAAGTAATTGGACCTGATGGGCATAGCTATTTATCCTGTATGTGTAGATAATGCAAGTTTAAGGCTGGCCCCTGGCTACAGTTCTTGTAAATTGTACTATAAAGTTAACTGAAAATACAATAGTGCTCTCACACGTGTTGAGGTGAATGTTATGTTCTAGCTTTTAAAACATGCAGCCAGCAGGATTTAAACTAGTGACCTTCCGAGAAAGCCAAAAGATTATGTTACCACTACACTACTCTATTTTGGTGTTAAAATGAAAAGGTATGCAAATATAAATAATTAATAATAGATTCAAGTTTTGACCAGCAAATGTTTCCTTGTAGACTAAGGTTAAAGCCCAGCCCAAACTCTTCTGTCCGTTAGGTTAAAAAGAAATTCATATGCCCAGGCCTACATGGATATAAATCCCGCATATTGGCCCCTCCTAAATGGTTACAGTTACCTCAAGGAGGATTGTAAAATGGAGGTTGAGACAAAGTGAAAGACCAACATAAACAACTCTATGAAGAATACAGATACCAAAGTGACCATGTGAATACACATGGGCATAAATACATAGGCTGTGTTTGGCAACCACTCCAGGATCAGGATTGATGTTGGCCCCAAATTGGGGAAAAACTTTGTTTGGGAAAAAGGTGGCTGTTAAACCAGATCATTGTCGGGCCACCTCTCCCTTAGTCTAAACCTAGTGTGGTTCAGGATAAAATGGGGCCAGGATTGAGCCTGGCCAGTTCTGTAAGGCTTGCGAAAAACAGCCATATTGTCTCCCATTTCAATAGATGGGCAACAGAGTCGAAAACATTTGAGAATGGAAGTTCTCAGAGGAGCAGAGGGCCAAAAGCAGGCTTCAAAGAGTTGTTTGAAGTATGGACAAGTTCTCCTCTGACAATGCACACATATTACATGTTCAAAAAATGTAGGAAAACATTACATGATCAAGTGGCTGTTATCTTAATTGATTCATCTGTTATGTATTCATGATACTCGTACAAATAAGCATATAGCATATAACTAGGCAACCCACAATTTACTAAATTCATTTCCAACTTTTCCACCTTCAAATCCCTAGATAGATCTGAAACCCTGATAATGCAAAAAAACATCATCTTTGTAGACATAGATCACACGAGGAAGGAAAAGTCGACTGGCAAACATCATATAAAATGTTGAAGAATGCAAACACATACACATTATCTCGAATTTCAACATGGTAGAAAATAACCTTGTCAAAGTAACAAATTACATAACATGCCCTACAGATGATGCTTGGAACATGGCAGAGTCCACATAGGTTGCGATATATGAAGACACTAGATCATAAAGGTAGATGATAATTTTCAGATTCCTTAAATAAGCATGTGATGAAAAATAAATAAACTAACACATCTTCTATAATAAAGCATTAGCACATGCATTCAAGTAGGCACATTATTTCCATTGCTTCCCAGCTATGTTGCATGGAAATGGGTGTAGGTGGCAGAGGCAAGCTTTTAAATGTCAGATGTCAGGTTCATGTAAGACGGCTAAAATTCATGTCAGATAGCAAAAATCGATGATATATCGGGGGACATGTATTAAATGTCGAATTGTCATATCAGATGGATATCTACTCAATTTTGGTCACCAAGATGGAACACACTTGTCTTATTATAGCTTATCCAACTTAAGTTGAATATTCAACATTAAGACATAAGTTGTTTTCCATTTCTTAAAGGGAAGCAGTGGAATATTATGCCAAATAAAAAATACAAATTGTCAAACTAGTAACTTTCAAAGTGCCTTGCTTAAATACAAGTCCATAGCGAAGTTCGCCCAAGCCACAGCGAAGTTCACTCAAGTCTCATGCGAGCTTCACTCTGAGCCCAAGCCCAAACCAATCTGAACCAAGCCCATATGAGGCTCTAAGCAAAGTTTACCCAAGTGTACTCAAATCCATGCCGCGCAGCCACGGTTCCATCCCATACAAGAATGTGGGCTACCCACGTTCGAAGTTCGCCCATAGCCATTACTACCCTTTTTGGTGAAGTTCATTCAGCGAACTTCACCCAAGTCAGTTTCACGAGCTATTTTCAAGAAAATGTGGGTTAACCCACTAACTCCGATTTAATGGCCATTAACCCACTCTCCTAGATAAATAGAGGGAATTGCTCATTTTGAAGGGGATTAATCTTGGACAGCTTGCATTATTCTTGGCAAGGCTTTTTGTCATTTGAGAAGAGAAAGCGATTCGTGCACGAGCAATGTTGACTATTCTTATTGATCTTCATCAGTGTTTTTAAGGGCGCGCGCCTCATTGTGCCTCATGCGCCTTACGATGCGGGGCGGTGTCGAAACGCCCCACATCTGATGTAGCAGCGCCTTTTGCGCCTCGCGTACATCCTTACTTTGTGTAGGGTGCATATAGTACATATCCTCATATAGTTTTATTTGTTAACATTTCAATCTAGTCTTTATACTTGATATTCCATATCCCAAAAAGTAAAATAAATCCATTAGGCCTTTTTAATAGCCTTCAATTGAGGACAATTACTAATCATTTGCTTGGATATTAATCTTGATTTAACATTTGATTTAAAATTTTATGAATTTTGCTACTACGTTGGGTGTTAGCATTAGAAATTAAGGCATTATATTGTGATTTTGTAGTAATATATTATTTATCATGATATTTTTCATGTAAATTCTAAAAACATGTTTTTTCGCGTTTGATTACATATATTAAAAAATTATGTGTGCGGTGTGCGCCTCGCATCACTTGGGCGCGCGCATCGCGTTGCGCCTTGCGCATGTGCGCATAAAGATGCTTTGCGCCCCCCCCCCTCGCATTGCGTTTTGCGCATTGACAACACTGATCTTCATATATCATCCTCATCAGCCAGTCATCTAACTTAACCAACAATCTTTAAGAGAGAATTTATTAGAATCTCTTCAAGATAAATAGTCATCTATTTACTCAGAGATCGTCAATCAGCTAAAGACCTACCGTCCTTAAGTCAGACCATCAATGAAAAATAAGAACGATTTTCCATCGGCAGTAAATAACCCAAATCTTTATAACATTTTATTGTTTCTTATTTCATGAAATTGTAACTCTTATTTGTAAGATTATCAATTTTAAGAACGGAAACAATTCCCATGGTGACACTCATAATCTTATCGAATGACATTGTCAGAATTCACACTTTGCTCTCATACCAACATTCTTTGCTTGCTATTTATTTGGTCTACATGGGCCTGAAAATAAGTTAACTTTCTGTGTGCTACTAGCATCGAGTTTTGATTTTATAATTTGATCGACCTAATTCTAACTGCGTCGATGTTTCTAGTACAGCAGGGAATTGCAATTATTGCATGTATTGTATCAGGTCCTTAATCCTTATTAGGTATTCCTGTTCGGGAAGAAGCATTGCCAAACCAAGACTAAAGAAGGTTTCTAGATTCAAACCAAGACTAAAGAAGTTTCTAGGTTCATTGAACTATGAATGCTATTATGTCTACATCGTTAGATCTGATTATGGATTTTGGTTACCATTATCAGTCTAATGTTGAACAAAGCATCAATACTAACCAAACCGGATACCTCAAGTGTTCTTGTTTTTCTCCATTACTGCTCAACTAACCTAACAATTGCTTTGCCCAACTAGTTACATAACTGATTGATTACAAATTGTATTCGAACCTGAGGTGGAGAATGTGCACAGACAAAATGACGCGAAAGCATAAGTAGAAACAATATAAACTCACAAATCCAAGTACACATAACATAAATAATTAAAAGGGTAGAACATAGGTCATAATAATTATTCAATCATCATCCATGTGTTTCCCCGCATTCAGAATGGGGCTACCTTAGGAACCCGCCTCAAAAGTGCCATGCCTTTGCTTGTTTCAATTGTATTTTGAGTTCACCAAGCCTGATACTATCAGATTACGTGTGTGAGCGCATGTTTGCACATGCTCGTGTGTGCATGCGTGTGTCATATAGTTGAAGAAACCTAGTCTAATTGTGATAATAAGCTCATGTCTCATGTATCATCTTCTAATAAGTCCTTTAATCCTTTGGTGTAGGGACAAAGGAAAAAGGTCAAAGTACTTCTTGAAGTGAGATCCCCCAAGGAGGGCCCTCCATAAATTTTATTGGCCGTCTAAAAATGTGCTAACCACAAATATTTGAAATCCTGGTATAGGTCCATTTTGGTAGTTTTTGGTTGGAAATAACAGTGCGACAATATAGTTAATTTAATCACAAGATTAATATCAACTGATTCCATTTTTCATTCGCAAACAGCACTGTCAAACCAAGTCTTGGTATCTCAAGCCTAAAACCCTGTTATGTACTCTGTACTATCAAATATTGGTCTGCATTGGTCATTATCAACCAATGTCGTTATTTGTGGCTTTAATTGGATTGGATAAACTGTGCTTAACATCCAAGATGGAATTGTCAATATTTTGGACCTCGCAACCAATCATTTATTGACTGTTTGAGTTGCACAGTTTCACCTTACATGTATTTAACATCATCTACCTTTTGTTGTGTCAATTGCTTGAATAAGATAAATGTTTTATTATTTGTCGGAGGTGTTCCTATGAATATGCATCAAAATCAGTTGAAATATAATTTTGTTTCCATTATTTATATCATCTGGATATGGTTATAACATTTGAGTGGATAATGTTGCACCTGAGAAACGAATCTTCCTAGAAAACCTCTATCAAGCAGCTCTGTCAATGAGCCATTTGCTGATACAATTCTTAAAGCTCAAGAGAAGGCTCAAGAAAAGGCTCAAGGAGCCATTTGCTGATACAAATAACACGAATCAGCTTATCTTTTCACTATAAAATTTGAGTGGATAATGTTGCACCTGAGAAACGAATCTTCCTAGAAAACCTCTATCAAGCAGCTCTGTCAAGGAGCCATTTGCTGATACAATTCTTAAAGCTCAAGAGAAGGCTCTCCTCCAGGTTGGTTGTAACCATTTTAATGTTTTTATTGTTTGCTTGTTATTTGTTTTAAGCCAACAATTGGACTCTAAACTGGTCTAATCTGTTATAAGATTAGGGTGAAAAGGGGATCCGGAAAGGCTGCGACAGGAGCAATAGGAACTTGAAAGAGAAAGCAACAACCTTTTATTTTTATTCTTTTGTAGAAGCATTTTTTTTGTTGGCGGTCATAGTAACCTTCCATAAACTTGACATGGCACGGTTTATATGTGTATGTGTGAATTTGTATATATACTCATAAATCAACTTGACCAATAGACTGTATGTCTGACTGAAGCGATTTCGAACTGAGCTTGACATGGTTTTGGCTTGAGATCATTCATATGAAGCATCACCTTTCACATGGAGAACTTGTACATAATCACTTGATTTATCATAAGACTGCTGAAAATAGATGTATTCCACGCGTACTTTGCTGAAAATTGATGTATTCTACAAGTGCCTCGAAAGTTTTCTCAAGATGTGTTCGACATTTCAGAAAATCTAATGGGTAAATTGTTCTCTTTAGCAGTTAGTTTATGTCTCACACATCTGTACAAATTTACCTCTATGTACTTGATATATCTACCATAGTACCCTGTTTCTCTCTCCTATTTTCAATGCTAGTTTGGTGCTTTTACCCTTTACATTAATAAGTCCAATAGTTCTGGGTGGTTTTGTATTATTTTGAAAGTGATGGGAGGTTTTATGAAATTTACCCAATTTAGTATCATGACAACTCTGATGTTGTGTTTATTTACAAATCTCTTTTATTTGCTGTACGCAGAGAAAGAACAGCTGCAAGCAGAAGCTAAAGCTAGAGATGCTGCTCGTAAGCGTGAGAGGTAGAAGCTACAGCAGCAGCTAAGCACAAACATGAACTCGAGCAAGGAGCAGCTCAACAGGCATTGCTTAAGGCAAGAGTTGGTTTTATTTTATTCAGTAACATGCATTAATATATAGTACAAGGTCATTGTTAGCAGATAACATCAAGCAGCGATGAGACACTGCTAAGACTATATGGGGCTATTATGACAAAATAGTGACAAAAAGCGCAAAAATAGCGGTCAAATTTAGATATGTATAAATATTCAAAAAAAAGAAAAATATAGAAAATCTAAAAGTGGATATTTGATTATTTGAAGGGATCCTAAGCATGAATAAACATGTTATTAAGGGCGGGCACGGGGCCGGATTAGCCCACAAGCCCGCTCTGTCAGCTCGCTCTTGAGCTCAGCTCGACGCAGGACGGGCCTGATTCGGCCCGCTATAATAACAGGTCGCGGGACCATGCTCGGTTGGCCAAAGCTAAATGCGAGCCAACAACCCGCTCAGCCCACAAGGCCTAACAAGCAGGCTGGCCTACATGTGATCGGGATAGCTCGCTTGTCCCGGCCCGTGGTTTTTTCAATATTGTTTAACACTTAAGAATTATATGTAAATAGCAAACTAACAATGACAAGTTAATAGGTTTTTTTCAATATTGTTTAACACTTGAGAATTATATGTAATAGCAAACTAACAATGACATGATTACAAAAATTGAAAAATAATTTTATTAAGTAAAATGTATATTTGCATACAATTACAGAGAAACACCATAAACTTAGAGATCTAATGCAGTTTGGAGTACGTTTTACATCAATGAGTAACATAATATTATTCCAGTAAAAAACATAAGAATAAAAGATTAAATATTAAAAAAATAGTAAAAAATAATTAAGTGGGCTAAGTGGGCCGACCCGTGTCATGACTTGGCCCGCATGTTCTCGAGCCCGCGAGTGGGTCGGGCTGAGCTCTAGGCCCCGGAACAAGAGCCAAAATACATCTCGCTCAACTCGTTGCGCGTCGTAGGTTGGCTCGCCTCGTCACTGAGCCCACATGACGCATGAGCCGGCCCACCAGATGAGTCAGTACGGCCCGTTAACCACCCCTAATGTAACCATCATATAATACCAAAGACAATTGGAGGAGTCTAAGAGTTGTCATTTTCGAGAAGATGAGCTGAGCAGAGAGGATTGTAGTAAGAGCTCACTGCAAGAGGTGAGAGATGTTGTGGAGGTGCTGAGGGAGGGGCCGAAGGCTGTGAGAGGCGGCGGGAAGACACCAAAAGTCGCAGGAGGCAGCGGGAATACGGGATGTGGTGGGAGGCAGCAATCGTTCTTGGGGTTAGGGTTTTCTTTAGAGTTGGATCGCAAGGGGGAGACTGAAGAGAAAAAACCACGACAGGTAATGACTTAAAACATTGGGTCTTGTGGGTGCTAATCGCATTTAATTTAAAAAAATAAACCTAAAACTTCTTTTAAATAGTGGTCAAAAGGTATATTTTACCTACAATTGCCTGATATTTGCCTCTATGGTGCACTATTGACCGCTTCTGCAAGCGGAAAGCGCATACTCCGCAATATGCATCGCTATTGGGCGATAGCGTTACGGAATAGGGCGCTAACACTAGCAGCACTGTTATTGCGGCGTATTTCTCATCTATTTATAACAGTGATATAGTATTCTATCATTTGTTGTATTCATTGAAATGAATACAATCCATGAAGTTCTATTATCGTCAGGCATTACCTATAAAGAGGGAAAAAAGGTTTAATTGCAGATAAGCTCCTTATATTATCGGCAAATTGAACTTACAATCCGTAAGTTCAATTCTTGTAGAGATATCCATGATTATTATTATTATTATGGGGGTTGGGTGGGGTGGTGTGGGGTACATATTTGCAACAATAGAAGCACAGGGTAGTAAGTTCAAATTGGCGATAGTAGGCATCTATCTGCAATTTTAAGATAAGAAAACAAAAAGAAAAACATTTTTCTACTATCTTGACTGGCCTTTCCTTTTTCGTGTAACTTGCAAATAGAAAAAACTATGAAGATCAATGAAAAATACTTGACCCTATGCTTACAACTATTCTAGGTGAACGTGTACCTAGCTTCGGGAGTTCAAGCTTAGGGGAAGTAGCCCTTCCGAGCAACTCAGGTTATGCATGAAAGATGACAATGAAGAAGAGGAAGAGGTGAAGGTGAAAACAGTTCCTCCTGCAAAAAACGATGTTGAAGAAGAGATTTATTGGTCATTGGCAAACTATTGGTTCTTTTTCATGCTCTTTTGCACATTTTCTAAGAAAAGCACTATTGAGGGCATAAGTGATAATTAATTTTAGTTTTCTTTTTTGTTTTTCTGACAGTCATAAATACAACCTTCAATTTTGGAAGTTAAATGCAGAAGTGTCATCCCACCTTAGAAGGAAGAGATGTACGATTAGTGAATACTTGGACCGAAGAACAATTTGTTTATGTCGGAACAATTTGTCTATATGCATTGATCTGAGCCAGGGTAAACGTTCAAAATTTAATGTGATCAAGTAGGAGCATTTGGGATGTGATTTTTAGTTTTTGTTTGCGTTTCTCACTGTAAAAAGAAAGCTAATATAGTCTGGGACAAATTCCTCATATATTCTCTTCAATCAATTTTGTAGGTTATCTCCTTCCAAATAGAAGGCTTGCTCTTTGGAGTCGTAGATGTGATGTCGTTTGAAGAAGCTTGTGTCGAATTTATGTGGGGCATCCTTTTCATGAAGAATTTGCTTTGTGGTTTTTTATCATCTTGTTTGAATTTTATCATATAAACTATGATGCAAAGGTTATTTGGAATTGTGATTTACTTTTGGAGCTTATGTGTTACCATGTAGCTGTATCGCGTGCTTTGAACTGTTATCTAGACATGAGTGTTGCAAGAAGAGATATTAGAGTTAATAGCATTAAAAGAAGGTTAAACTGCACATAACATGTCTCATCTATCCCTAGCCGCAATTGGCATCCCCTAGGAGTACTTGCTTTGTGGAATGTTTTAATCCCCTACTTCAATAGTTTTACTTTCCATCATGAACTCTTTCATGAGTAAAATTCTAACAAGATACTCCAAACACTATATACATTCTTCTATTACCCCTCAAGGGAATCATACTTGACCTGGATTAGTATGTAATACCTCTATTTAATCGAACACTAATAATCTGGTATTTAGAATATAATTAGGATTGAATATATTTATTAGGAGTTGAACCCAATAAAAGGTGCTTCAATTTTCTATTTGTATTGTACTGAACATCTATATATAGTACAATAAGTATGAGATAGCGTAATAGGCGTCCCTTTTGCACATAGATAAAATAATGATTAAAATTTTCTAAACGATAAAGTTTTTCTACATACAGATCATGTAGTGTGTAAATCAGAATGGACAATGTCGATCACCATATCGGGTAGCCTAATGGGCTAACTCGCGATAAGAATCGCATCTCAATATCTCATTTTATCATTTTTCTCTATATGTGTGTGCGTGCATTAATGGGGTTGGTGCAACTACATTATGTATAAATTTTGGAATAGTAGTAACTCTATGAATTGAGGAAGAAAGATCTTGAGTACTACATTTGATATATGTATTACTTTGGACGAGTTTGAAAATAAGAATACTGCTCTAAAATTGGTAGCTGAAAACTGATGACTAACTGCACTATGTCTCACAACCTCAAGGTTAAACAACGGTTGGATCCGAGAGGCGTCACATAGTATTCAGCTTGTACATCATATGCAGGAATATCTCACGAATCTTAAGAAATACAAACTCAAATTCAATTTTGTTTCGATTCTATTTCGCTCCTATAGTGGTTCGACACCACAATCACCATCATAAAATACCATCATAATCAAAATTTTCTGCAAAAAAATTAAATTGAAATCATTTTTTGGAGTGAAAATAATTGTCACTCCCACCATTTCTACTTGCTCTTTGTCCTCCAAGCTTCTGTATTATTTCCCCACAAAGCTTCAAATCAAAATCATGGCTAATTCTTCCACAAAAGCATGTAAAAATGAATATAAGAGATAGTTATACTTATAGGCCCTCGTATAGATCTTGACCATTGGATCTAAATCTTAGATCGTCCTCTCATGCAATTTACCCAAATTTAGGGGGGGTGGTCGGTTCGGGTTGACCCGTTTGAGAAATTATCGCTTGATTGAGTTAAGGGTCGGATCAACCCCTTTCCTTTCTCCTCTCCTCACCTCGTTCCCAAAAACCCTAACCCGATACCTTGCTCCTGCCCTACTAATGTGGAACGGCGACAACCTCATTGAAGGCCAACTGAGCTTATATCAGCATTTGGTTACCTCTGATCAGTACAAGGGAAGGATATTTTGGAGTGATGGAGATGTTTTTGGCTATTTTTTGAACTTCACGATAAACTTCTCGCTCTCATTAAGTTTATGTTCGAATCATGTTTTAATTTATTACTTCTTACATAGTGGGTCACCTACATACCAGAAGGAGTGGCATTCACAGGCCAACAGGGGTTCCAGATACTAAAGGATATGTTCATGATCTATGAAATGACATCAACCAGCCTAATCAACAGCCGCTTAGGTTCCCAAGTTGTTTTATTGCCTCATCTATTATAGCCACCATTTTCCCACCCTCACTTCACATTCACGACTTCGTTTATCCTTAGATGTGACATCGTCTGAATTAAAGCCGGCGAAGCCTCTACCACCTCCTAATAATAGATCTGTGGGATGACTAGATGATAAACAATAGGAGAGCTAGTATTCACTGTTGGATGGGAGGTGCAGATGAGTACATTAATAAAGCCCTAGATCTTCACTAAGAATATAGTCTGTTTCTTCTTGAAGTTATTCTACCCTACTTCCACACTAAAATTAGAGCAGATTTTCCGCAAGAATATATCAGTGGCCTTCTAGAATACCATGTCATAATCAAGGCGCAGAATAACCCTCATCAGCCTAGGGGTAAAATTTTAAAAGAAATTAGGTTATACTTTTCGAGGGACAGAGCTTATGGGATCCTGCTGCCACACTTCCAGCTATCATCGTTGGATGTCGCGAGGATAGATGGGTCATCCAGGGATGCGGCTTCTACGAGCACATCCATATACCATCAATTAAATTAATCCATATGATCCATTTGCCTAACTGAATGATAATGCAACAATAGTTTAGTTCTTAAGCTTGTGCACCTTAAACTTATGATGGGTTTTCCTAATTGTTATTGACTATGTTTTAGTTGGTTTCTGTTAGTTATTTGTTAATTAGTTTAAGCATATATGTTGTTTGTTAATTGTTATGTAATTAGGCCATGATATCTTAGTTTAGTTGGGTTTTCTTAATTGTTATTTATTATTGATTATGCTTAGTTGTATTCTATTAGTTATTGCTGATTATGTAGCCATATTTGGTTGTTTAGATCCCTAGCAATTGGATAAATTTGTCATAAATATAATCCAAATGTAGCATAAAATCAAATGAGGGTATTAAAGTGAAATAAAATTGAAACTTTGAGGTATCAATGTGTTAAGAAATACTTTGGAGAATCATATTGAAATAAATAATGCTTAATTTTAGAAAACTCCTCTCAACTAAAAGGATTGTCTCAGAAAGCCCTCTCAACTATTTTAACTTTGCAAAACCCTCCTCAATTTTGGGGTTGCTGCACATAAACCCATTAACTTCCAAAATATAACATATCCCCCCTTAATTTTTCTCACTTAACTCCCTAAACTAAAAAAATTAAAGACAAAGGAATACATGATTTAAAATGATCATATTATCCCTAAAATATTAAAAATTTTACCGTGATGTTCCATTTTAATTTCAACTTTTTTGATTAAAAATACCTCCCATGTTATCCCCTTCTTCTCACTCTATATCCATTGCTAGGTCCAAGCGGGAACCCAATTTTTCTTTATTTTTTGAAACACTAATGGTGTGTTTGGTAATCAAGGTGATTTTCATGTTGTGTTTTTGTAAAAAAACACCATGCCATGGTGTTTTTTTCAAAAGTGTTTTGAAAACAACATTTTGTTCATGGGAACTATAAAATTTGAAATTATTATAAAAATTGATAAAATAGAGATTTAATAACAGAAATTAAACTAAAAAACTAAAAAATACAATAAATTTACATGAATTGAAGGTGCCCGAATGAGAGGATTTAGGGAGGACAAACAAGTTAGGGCCTGGAAGCCACCTCCACTACCCACCGCAACTCCACTTCCACCATTTCCTCCTCCCTCAAGTCCATCTTCTTCAAGCCTACTAACCCCCCTCCTCTTCGATTCCTCATCAGCCTGAGCTTCGGCGCTGCAGGTCCTTCTCCTTCTCCGGCCCCCGCCTCTCCGCTTCCTTCGAACCTCAGCGCAAGTCCTGCGATGTCAGGGGGCGCAACACCCTCTGGGCCCTCTTCAATCATGGCGGTGGCGGTATTAGGGCCCACTGCGTCGGTCGTCATTGGAGCCGGCGAGATCGAGATCGTCGAAGATAGGATCGCAACCGTCGAAGATTCCTTCGTGACGGCCCAGATTCCGGCGAGATCGACGTCGAGGAGAGGCCGATGAAGGATCACATACATCTCGAGTCGCAACCTAAGAAACCTCCGGCCAAAGATCTCGTCGGTAGCTTTGGGCTCGGGTATTGTTTGGGGAGGAGAGAGAGCTGGGGGGGAGAAGAGGAGCTGGCGACGAGCTGTTACGGCTTGGGTGAAAAAAAAGAACGAGAACTCAAAACACATTTTTGATGTTTTGAGAAAAGCGTTTATTTGTGGGCTTTTTAATAGGTCAGGTCAAAAAACACCCCAGTTGCCAAACGCATTTTTTTTTTTTTTTAAGAAACAACAAAAACACCTCAGTTACCAAACGCTCCCTAAACTTATTTTGTGTTATTTAATTGTGTATGTCTGTTGCATGCAAATATTTAAGGAGCGTTCAAGGAAGTGTCAGTGCGGATACTGATAAAGTGCGGTACGTGCAAGGTACATGTAGGATACATGTCAGGTATAGATCAGGCTTAATAGAAGAAGTACCCAGGCAACATAACTTCCCAAATATTTTTATTCTGTGTGCATGATTTATGCACATTGTATTATGATTTTTAAATTTTCAACCAAGACGCATAACAAAAGATGAGGTGTCACATGCAAGTTTAACACAAATTGAAAAAAACAATAAAGATAATAATTAAATCATAGCTTTTTTTTACATGAAGAAATATCTCAAAGGTTAATAGTTTAATAGGCACAGGATATTGTTTCTTGAATATGCGTGAGAAAATAATGAATAGCACATCGAATACATCTATCTCATGTGATTTAGAAATTCAACATTTTTATTTCTAGGAAAACTAAAACTTTTTTTTTTGCTCGCATAAAGAAAGCTTTGTAGAGAATACTACACCCAAAAAATCATTAAACCAAAAAAATATGGCAAGCACCTATGTGCCAGGAGATGCATTTCATAAGCTACAACTAGAATAAGGAAAGATAATAAACCTCAGAATAAGATAAGAATACTATACCAGTGCCATGCAGTTTCTGAGCACAGGATTTATGTAAAGAAATGCTAGAGCTTGTATTACATAAATTCACTGATTAATTGATTTTCATTTGAATCACTGGACATGTTAAGGCACTCGAGGAAAGCATCTTCAATCTGGATAGGTTTTATATAACATTAGACATTACATAAATTTTCTAAATATTTTTAGGCACATATTAGGCCTTCCTAGAAAATAATTAAGTGTGAGCAGTTCCTGATAATACAAAATACATAATTAAAAAACTGGAATATACTATAGAATATTTCAAAACAAACAAAAAGGGACATAGACAGACAACCTGAAAAGGCAAGGTAGAAAATGGAAAAGGCTAATACCTTGGACAATACTCCATTTGTATGTATAAATATGTGGATTCATGCGAGTTATCTGACACAATATCATTTGGTATGCTGCTACTCATGAAGCTCCAACTGCAACTCTCTGCAGTTCTTGAATCACAAATAGTGCCTCCATGATAGTTACCACATTCAGTTTCAAACCATGCCTAGATGTATCATCTCTGGTAAATCAGTTAAGCAGACAAATCATACTTGATAATATTGAAGTCACTCTATGAAACAAATCAAGTAAAATCTCATAGGCAAGGGAATAATAGAAATTCTCAGCTGTTTAAGAGTAAATACTCAAATATTCATGACAGACCCAAGCCACAACGAACCCAAATGGTTGTGTGTGGTATCCACATCTTAACCATCTACACTTAAAAAACAAAAAATTAAAAAGAACATACATGGCAAGAAAAGAACAGCAGGAGTTCACCTGATAATATCGGACGACATGTTGATGCTGTAAACGCGAGAGCGTGGCTACCTCCCTGAGAACTCAAACATAATGACGCACATAAATAGTCTAATCAATATATTCAAATTTAGCAGAAAACAATTCAGAAGATTCAGAACAAAAATTTCAAGCTAAACCACAGATGAAATCGAATATTAATAGTAAACTGAAACAAGACATTGACAAAAGTATTGTACAGTACAATAACGAGTGAATAAGCAAAAAGCCTCTTGTTACTAAAATGAAAAGGAAACAAAGAAAGAATTTTACACTTATTTGTAACTATGTAATAAAGTAATTGAGTAGAATGATTATGAAAATATGTTAATAAGAGATATATACAGAAAGATTAAGATTATTAATTTGAACCAAAGACCGGCCTCAAGAGTGAAAAACCAATAAATGATCACAGGACATCCTATTACACAAATATCTAAGTAATCATAAAGGTGAAGTTGAAGAGTAGAACTCCACAGAACTACCACCACTTTTAGTTACATAACGGGCTTTCCTATTAAAAAAATTCTCAGTATATTAGTAGTCAAAGAATCCTTTTGCATAGTAACAATAATAATCACACCTCAAAATCTTTTCATTGACATGGACATCTTTATCCTTAAGTCGAATCTTTTTAACTGCATACTGTCGTCCGTCTAGCTTATTTTTGCACAATACCACATGTCCAAAACCTCCACGACCTGCAAGTAAAGACATAAAGGACAGCTGTGATCTTAATGACAAATGTCTTAACATTATACATACAAAACTAGGAAGACTATAATTAGAGAAAATTGAGAAAAGCCACTATAATTATATGAATTCCAAGTTTGCCCATCATTGTCATTGTTTGCTCTCACAACAGAACACAAACAGCAGGTGACAAAACCTAGCCCAAAACATGCTCCATGAAATTAAAATACGTGGGTAAAGCTGCTGTTAGAAAATCTACCACTCGTGCAATGACATTCGCCATCAAAGAAATTCAGTTTAGAAATATCTTGAGAAGTCGAAAGAGTTATCTGAAACACTTCTACTTGGGAGTCCTTCAAGATATTTATTCTCTTGCAACCTCTTTGACAAAGGCAAAAGAATCATTCTTATGCAGGCAATGTCACTGAAGGCCTTAAAACAAATTCGAAATGAATGGAACTGTTAAAACGAAGGGATAAGCAGTCGACGGAGCAGATGAATGACTAAAACACAATTACTTAACATCATGTGAAAGCGCATGAAGTAATAATCTCAGAATTCTTAGGTAACTCAGTTCTCTACATGGGGAATGTGGGTTACAACTTACCAGATAGTTGTTTACTTGCGAATCATGAACCATGAGAACATCAGAATTTGTTTTAGATCATCAGCTATAAAAAGAGGCACATAAAAAGAAGAAAATCTTGATTAACGAAACAAGGTTTATCTTTCATCATGTTTATCATGCTATCTTCTTTCTTGAAGATCTCATGATTCCCATTTGTGACAGTCATCAGACATGTATTTTTTTATGGAAAATATTGTTGTCTTACTAGGTGTTCAACTTTATTGTTTCTCGCTCAGTCTTGCATGAGTTCGCATCAGTAGAACAAGCCAAGGCTATTGCATGTTACTTGCAGTCTCAAGCTATCACTTGCCCTCCCTGACTGAGTGATTTGAAAGCCATTTACTCGATATAGTAGCATTGTAAATGAACAGGAGTTGCTTTCCTCCTTTCAGAAAATCTCTAAGTGATGACTTGTCAAAACCAGCTAGTTGTAAGTTCTGAGCTTAGCACTGCAGTACTCATTAGCTATGAAGCATGGCCGCCAATTTGTGCCCCACACTCCTGTCCCACACGTTTCAGACATGGGGACACACAACATGTCTGGACAGTGTAGGACTTATTCCAGCTGTGTCCAGCGCAAAATGGTTTAGAACATGGACCTGGGTACGTATTGTGTTCAAGATCAAGTAGTTTCAAACCTACTACAAAATATCAATAAGGAATTGAGACTCCCACACCATCATGACTTCCTCTCATCTCCCCCTCTATTACTGAACCAAAAGTCCCTTGACCCTGAGCTGATCTAACTTCGACCTTTTTTGTTGCTAAGACATCGATGACTCTGCCATGCCATCTGCAAACAGGCTCTGGCAGCAATGATAAGAACTCGATAACTTCATCCATGCACCACAGCAACTTTGATAAACTTCAAGCTTCATTGACACTCAAGAGATTTGACAAGCTGTGATGAGTATAAGGTGATGTGGAGAGGCTTGGCCTCTATGAAAAATATTGTAAGCAATTGATTGTGTTGATTCCTTATTGTCCATGAATGAGAGCTGTGAGATTTTCTAGATTAAAGCTTGATCTTCGGCAAGTTTCACTCAGAGAAAAATTTTTACATTTTGATTTATGGAATCCACTGGATACCTAGCACCTCACTCGCATACAAGAACATTATCGTTTCTGTTAGGATTTTTATTGTCGTGTATTTCAATGTCATAAAGTGTAATTCTTTTGCACAAGTTCATATTAGCAGTTAGAACCTTATATACGTGCAAGTAAATTTTATATATAGTTCATTTTAAAGTTATTTTCTTCTTTAATGTCCCGTGTCTGTACTCATACCTGTGTCTTTATAACGTAGCTCATTAGCTAGGAATTTTCAGGCCATAGACCTTCGCTCTGCCAAAGGAGAAGAATGATCTTCAAGCATTCGAGTAGAGTAACATGTAGAATTTTTATTATATACCCATAACTTACATCATTTTAATCTTGCTTGAACATATGCATTTTGAGATGGTGGACTACATAAAAAGTGTGTTACAAAAGAAAATATGGATCATTAGTTCATAGTTTCTGTACGTAGCTATGTGTAGTACACACACATGACCCAGCAAGCAAGAAAGGTTGACCTCAGTAGCAGGAGATACATGCATGCAGAAAGTTAAAAACTTGAGAAACATGACAGGCTCGATGAAAATGAGCAAACAATAATAAGGAGAGTTCCTTACCAAGTGAACGGATTTCCTCAAAGTCATTTAAATAACGGGAGTTTGGAGGAGAAGAAGCACTGTCCTCATTGAAGTTGCTAATGGCTTTCCAGAACTGTGAAATTCTAGAAGAAGTCTACATGATAAATCCAAGAGGCAATGTAAAAGATCAGAACAGTTTCTAATAAACCCAGCAGAAGACAAGCTGATAAGCAAATAAATATAAATAAAAAATAAGCTCACCATACGCTCTTCAAAAGCATGAGCAAAAGCTTCGCGATAGCTTGCTCTGAAAGCATCTGATTTGTTCCGAAATAAGTACGCAGTCAAACAGTATAACTGTTGAAGAACACAAGGATCTCAACACCACAGACATGCACAGAGAGAGAGAGAGAGAAGGGTGCAAACATACCCCTAATTTGTAAAGTTCAGATAATATTTCTGGGAAAGAAAGAGACAGTGATCCTTTGGAAGCGCAAGCCAGGCGAAGCAAATGTATCTAGAAAGAAAATCAAAATACATTATCTCAGAGCAATGACATATCTACAGGTGAAAATAGACTGAGACACTAACATACCATAAATATATCTTTTTTCCTGATCTGTGATTCACTATCAAATGTAAAAGAAGATGAAGTCAGATATTCATGTTCTGTCTCACAACTACCAACGTCTGCTGCTTCCTCCAGATCGAACCCTTGCTGCAACCAAACAAAAAAAAGATCCTTACGGCTCAAGCATGAGGAATCAATAGCTGACAACTAATAAAAAGAGTAATGCATGCTGATACTGTGAGAACAGCCCCCAGAGACGAATGGGGGAAAAAAGAATGCATGCTAGACAACCCAGAAAAAAAGGGACATTATAGTTGTTGTCGTCACTGTCATTGTTAATGCTAGGGCAACAAACCATATGGTCAGCAATCTAGTCATCAAGGATGCAAAAAACTAAAAAGAAAAACATTGTCAACCAAGCCTAGCATGGAAAAATTGGCAATGATAGTTGTAAGATAATAAAGAATGACATCACAAGCACCATCACTTCAACTCAAGGGGAAGCTAAAGTAACAAGAATTGGCACGCATGGTTTTTTAAATTTCACCAAGAAACAAAATACTGAATTAATAAACATTAGGACTACCTCTTCCAATGTGCTCTCATAAACCCCCTTGAAACTATCCAGTGCTGCTTGAAGGTTATGTTTCCTGGGAGATACACTGTTATCATCATTTTCAGTTTCTTCTTTCAGAACATTTAAGTTTTTAGTTACCCGTGGCATTGCACCATGTATTACAGGAGTCGACACTTCAGCTTTGGTATGCTGAAACAATTGACCATCTTTGACAATATTTACAGAATTGCCCACATCATAGGAATCTGACAAGTTATTCTTTCTTCCCACTTGGCTGAATCGAGTTTCTTCTCTGATTACTATACCAGAGTTCGTATTTGTAGCTTTTGGAACACAACTGCTCCAGGATGCTCCATCACCACTTAAATCATTGTAAAGATCGACAGATACATAAACATATGGTCCTTCAGAAAAGCATCTCCCTGCAGGATCCTTATAATTTAAGTGTTCCTTCCTTGTAGAGGCCAAACCAGGATTCTGTCAGGTAAGGAAGCATAACACAGAAAATAATCAATAATCATATTAAATCTCGAAGATGCACGAAAGCTGATATAGATTTAATCAAATTAATTAGATCAATTGGAGAACCTATGAGCTCTGGTTTGTGCCGTGTGTGCATGTGTCATGACTCATAATGATAATTTTCTGCTGGGTGAGCCCACATAATGCACATGACTCGGATAGAAGAAAATAATTGAAGAAACATACTCTGAACATGATTACTGGCAACATGTTGACAGTTTTGCGGCTTTTGCCTGATTTAAAAGCCGAGTTACTTTCTCTGTTCAAAAATTTGGCTATAGCAGGACGCCAACCTATATTCCCAGGTTTATATCATCCCACTTTTAGATAATCTACTCACCTTCAGTCATATTTGGAACATGAAACTAAAGTTATAGAGGTTTGATAGGCAATGCCATCTCAACATCTCTGCATATAAACAATTCTCACAAAAATAGCAAATTTTCAAGATGGAGAATATACCAATCAAGTGGTCAAACTACTCACTACTACTGCATAGAAACCGGAGCCGACAAATGGATAAAAAAAAGCACAATATTATTTTACCATTTGATTGTTTCAGCGAATCAGCAGTCATAGGGGGTGTTAGTCAATTTGAGCTTGTCAAGTAGAATTAGGATAAATATTGAAGTGGGATAACTTTATGAAAGTGGGATATTTTAGTAGGATAATGAAGGATAATTTTTTGGATAAACTTGGTAGAATAGCATGGGATAACTTGATAGAATAAAAAAGTTATAATGTGTGTATTTTTATGATGTAATACCTTAATTTATATATTTTTTAGTAGCAAAAATGAAAAACAAATGACAGTTCAAGTCTTAAGGATATAGTATGAAGATGTAAGAAGTGCATTATTACATGGAAAAAAATTAAGAAAGCAAAATACTACATTAAGACCACATATATTATATAATTAATTCAATAGTTAACTCAAATGTGACGTGTGTCGTCCAGATTTAAATCAAATATTCGCAGTAAAAAATAAGCATGCATTTAACAATTGTAAATAAGCATAGCTTTGTAATATACAAGAGAACATAATAGTTCTACTTTAGTTCTAGTTTGAGAAGTGGGATAATCAGAAACTAGAACGGACTTTTTCTATATAAGATGAATGAAAAGTGGGATAACTTTTTTCAATTATCCCAGTTCTACTTTTGTGCCAGTACTAATTGAATAATACCTTAAAATGTTATCCCAATAAAAGTTCTAATAGTAACCAAAGTTGAGTACAATTACAGTCTGCACGATATTGAAAGAACTTACATTCTCAAGTGACTGTTCAGTAGGCACAATCCCTGATAGAAACTCTTGAGCAGCCTCCACCAGATTGAAGATCATCACCCGTCCTTCTCGTGCATTAATAGTTGCCTGATGAACAGAAGAACACAGTTAAAAAAGATCTAGTGTCAAGGTGAGAACGTTGGGATGGTGCTAAAGTAGGCATTCATTTGAAATCAATCAATGCAAGTTTCTAATCAAAAGTTTGATGACCAGCGCAGAACAATATCAAAGAAAAAAGGAAAGGAAAAAAACTCTGCTCGACGGAAATTAACATCCCGAGTGTTTGAAAAGAAATACCACACAAGAAATGCTACTACATAAGCAAGTTGGATATCATTACCACGTAAAACCCACATTATGCCTGGTCAGATGAGTATTTGTTATCCAAATTATACTCTCAAGACATTGATTGAATCCAGCACTTGAAAATATAACCCAATGATAAACTATAAAACTCAGAATTTAACAATGAAATCCAGACTTGCAGAATATTTGAAACAATGCATGTCACCTCATTTCCATCAGGAGTGCTGGAAAAGAAATAGGACACAAGAAAATCCTATCATATAAGCAAGTTGAAATTATTAACCTCAGACCTGATCAACAAGCAAAGAGAGGAGCCTATCAGCATCCATCTTTGGCAACCCTTTCTGTGGGACAATCTGTATCTTGGGACACTTGTGAGGATAGCCAGGTAGGCATCTGAGATATACAACAGACAGATCAATATTTGGAAAATGCAATGAACATCAGGAGTGCAAACATACTGTTACCTTATTGAAAGACGGGCTGAAACATTGAGATCTTCATCAACCATGTCATTTGAGTAAGGCCTGCGACAATAGCATATCATGTCAAGTAAAAAAGCATTCATCTCCATGCTCATAAGCATTAAATAAAACACCTCAAGCAAAAAAGTGAGGTCCTACCAGAGTACCTGAGATTTATGTCAAACCGAGTATAAGATGATTCTGTAACAATCTTGATGTCATCTTGAAATATCGCAGCACTGAAAAAGAAGTAATATGTAGTCATCCAACCTGCTAAGCGCATACAAACTTATGGTGGCATAAGCAGGTCTATTTATATTTGGCAAAGCAGACATGCTAAGATCAGACTTCTGTGATGATAATCATTTCATGTGCAATATTTAAACACTAATGAATTTCAGGACAAAAGTTTGGAAATGCTTGCATTATGTCTTGCCTATAGAAGATTTGCACTAAAACCAGACGATCTATAACTAGGTATGCATCTATGTTGAATGGGTAGGGAATACAGGTATGGGTACCAGTACGGGCACAGAACACGGCAAATTTCTAAAAGGTAGGGTGGGGGGCATGGCTATATAAATATTTATATACATGTCAATATTAATCATTTATATGAGAACAAGGATGTGAATTGTAATTCCTATTTTTATGTTTTTTTTATTATGTGGATTATAGAAAATCACTAGTTTTTGAAGTAGATATCCAAACTACCCTTCGAAATTGTAATTTGAAACCTGACCTATGTCTAATGAGTTTCAAGAAGTGGATGTGAAATGTAGAATATATTCTAAAAAATGTGTGACAAGTGTTTTAAATTAAAACATGTATTGTATAATTGAGTACATGCCAGAATAAATGTATGCATATATGCAAGGAGTGTCTAAAGAGTTTGGGTACAAGTACTGGTACGAGTTGAATGGCTTAAGATTAGAAGTACCAAGGTAACATAGGTATGCACATAACTATCATAATTTAAAAATAGATTGCAGTTCAAAAGCCTTATATAAAGGGAAATCATATGGGTCCCTATCCATGAGCATAGCTAGCCTGGACTATGACATGGAAATAATATGACCAAATATTGTTAAATAATGAGGTCCTATGCAGTGTGATTAATAACTTGCAAGGTTGTAGCAAAATAGTGTATAGACGCGACAATGTACATAGCATAAAATCCAAATTTTCTATGAAGTTGAGACCACTCTACTTGACATTAGTGTTGATGATGCATTAAATCAACTAATGGAAGTGATAGTTTTCATCACAATCCCCTCTTTCTGTTGGTAAGTAACTTATACTACAATCTAATGATGTATCAAAGGTCACTAGTTCACAATAATATTAACAAAGGTATCTGCATACATACCTCTCAAACCAATCCTATTTGCAAAGTCATCCCAAGATTCTAAACTATTTGCTAATTTACCCCTATATTTAACAAGGTTGGGTTAATATCCCCCTTAGATTCCTGTTATGTAATATAATATATTTCTACATATCTTGTCCTGTAGGAAGGATTAGAAATTTAAAATGGGACGAATCTACCTCTAATTAAGCAATTAAAATAAGCTAATCCAAAATTATATTAAGGGAGAGAGAGAAATAGACGATGGATTTTGACGCCAACGACAATCCCAATCGTCATTAGCATGGAAAGGGTGGGCAGGGGATAGGGCCAGGGGTAGGGGAAAAGGAAAAAAGAGTGGCTGGAGGAGAGTCGCATGTCTTTGTCAGTAAGACCCAAGGATAAGGAGAAGAGGGAGAGAGTTTTTTCTCTTTTTTTTTTTGGTATTTGGGGGGGTTCAACTCTAACAAGGCATAGGGTCAATTCCCTCATTATCGGTGAGATAGGGGGCGAGAAATTTAGGTTAAGAGTGACAAAAAAGGGCGAAGGTAGAGAATAATGATGCAGGATGACCCGCATTGTGTCATTGACACGGTCCAACAGCGACGGATTTAGTTTAGGGTGGGGAAGAGAGCGAGTTCAAGTCCGCCGAGGAATGGGGTCAAAGCTTGCACTTCCAACGAGACCCACTACCCTTTGTCCAAGTTATGGAGACAGAGAAAAAGAGGGGTAATAGAGAGCAAAGGTCAAATCATTATTACAATATTCTATGATTGAAAAGCCACGATATGAAATAGGAGGGGTATTTTAATCCAATATGAGATAATGTGGGATGATTAGCAAATAGGTAGATAATGTAGGGGGAGAGCGAGTTCAACTCTGCCGAGGCATGGGGTCAAAGCTTGCACTTCCAGCGAGACCCACTACCCTTTGTCCAAGTCATGAAGAAGAAGAGGGGGGATAGAGAGTCAGGGTAAAATTATTATTACGCTATTTATGATTGAAAAGTCACGGTGTGAGATAGGAGGGGTATTTTAATCCAATATGAGATAATGTGGGATGAATTAGCAAATAGGTAGATTATAAGGGTATCTGCAAATAGAATAGATTTAGGGAGGATGTAGTTGAAAAGAGTATCAGTAATATGAGTAAATTTCTAAAAGTACAATGAACTTGGGGAGATTTGCACAAAACTAACACGAAGGTTTTTATTAGAGAAAATAATCATGCTCTTTTCACCAAACTACCTTGCCTAACGGCGGCTAGGGTAAGTGATTATGTGTTTATATATAACATATATTGGACCAACTTACCATTAGACACTTTCTATACATGCTACATTACTATTTTCCACTCTCCTATTTTCAAGGATAGTTTATATCTGTTATTCAAACCCTTAACATCGTATCAACAACTGCCAATGGTTATAAGCATTATTCAAGTTAAATGTATGCATACGTCAGATACAAACTATTACCCTTAAACAAAGTACGCAACCCAAGCTAGGCAAGTTATTAATTTTAGCTCCTAAAATGTGAATGATTTATGAAACTTACGTAAGATTTATGAGCGAAGCAATAGTGTATCTAATACTTGAATCAAAATGCTACAAAAATCACTTCCAATACAGCTAAATATTATGTAGAAAATGAAGAAATTAGAAATTAGAATTTATAAATAAGAAAAGAAAGACAAGGAAAGAAAAGAAGATAAGGAGGAGAAACATTGTCTCCTGCTTCACATAATTTCTTTAGCAACTTTGTGAAGACATTTACATGGTGCCATGAGACCATGATCACTAAGCAAGATCCATAGACAACATACTGGAGTAAGTGCAAGTGTTCGCGTTAAAGATATAGTAGTTCAATGGAATGAACAGATTCAGTAACAAATAATGGAGCTACATCACTCGTAAATCTCATAGCATGTGTTCCTTTTAACCACTATACAAGCAATTGATCCTGCCAGAAGAGCTAGGATATTAAGTTAGTTGTTTAGTCCCATATTGGAAGATTATCTTTATTGTATTCTATTTATTTACCTACAAATAAAACCTAAATATAGCACTTTGTTATAAGGCATTGTTCCCTCCTTTAAGATGATGGAAACCAATTACAAGGAGAGCAAAGCCTCTATCCTGAATTTCCGGGTTCTTTACATGAAGCGTTCTCCAATCGGCACCATTAGGTCCAATCTTATCACAAGTATATCAGATTCACTTTGCTCTAGCTTCAATCCTAGCACCTTCTTCAATGCAATCTTTCTTAATTACTGTAAAAGAGAGAGCGATGCACCTTCATAGTTTGTGTTCTGTACCAACTAAAATTTTCAATTGAAATCATGCCATTTTTATCAATACAAGGCATCCTAAGGTTAGATCATCAGGTAGTAAATGATCTTAAACACCCCAAAGTTTCACCATTTCTTAACTTGAAAAGTGAACTGGAAACAAATTTTCATACCAAATTCTAGTTTTTGCGTTTGGGGAGAGTGAGGGGCAAAGTTAGGGGTTTGGAGTATCAAGTTGTCAAACTAACGTCAATTTGAAAGCTTTGAGGTATCAAATTGTCAAATAGAACTTCAAGGTATTCAAAGCCTTGTATAACTATCATAATCTAAAAAATAGGATGCACATCCAAAGCCTTGCATAAAGGAAAATCATACGGGTCCCTATGCATGAGCATAGCTAGCCTGGACTATAGCATGGAAATAGTATGACTAGATATTGTTAAATAATGAGGCCCTATGCAGTGTGATCAATAACCTACAATGTCATAACAACTGTGTATAGACACGTAAATGTACATAGCATAAAATATAAAATTCTATTAGGTTGAGACCACTCTACTTGACATCAGTGTTGGGATGCATTAAATCAACTCATGAAAGTGATAGCTTTTCATCACAATTACCTCTTTCTGCTAGTAAATAACTTACACTACAATCTAACGATGTACCAAAGGTCCTTAGTTCATAATAATATTAATAGAAGTATCTGCATACATATCTCTCAAACAAATCCTATTTGCAGACTCATCCCAAGATTTCTAACTATTTGTAAATTTACCTCTATATTTGCTGAGGTTGGATTACTGCCCCCTTCCCCCAAATTATAGTTATGTAATATAATATATTTCTCCATATTATGTCTTGTAGGAAGGATTACAAATTTAAAAGGGGACGAATCTATCTCTGATTAACTAAATTAAGTCAATACACAATTATGTTAAGGAAGAGAGAGAAAGAGACGACAAATTTTGACGTGATCCCAGTCGTCATTGGCATGGAAAGGGCAGGTAAGGGATGGGGCTAGGGGAAAACGAAAAAAGAGTGGCTGGAGGAGCGTCGCCTTTGTCTTTATCGGCAAGACCCAGGATGGAAAATCTAGAATAAGGGGGGAGAGAGAGAGAGGGTGTTTTTTGGGGGGGAAGGGGGAGGGGGTGCTTCAACTCCAACTAGGCATAGGGGTCAATTCCGTCATTGTCAGTGAGATAGGTGGCGACAAATTTAGGTTAAGAGTGAGAGAAAAGAGTAAAGATAAAGTCTGATGAAGCAAGAAGGCCCACATTGTGTCATTGACACGATCCAACAGCGGCGGATTTAGTTTGGGGGGGAGAAGAGTGAGTGAGTTCAACTCCGCTGAGGCAAGAGGTCAAAGCTTATGCTTCCGACGAGATCACTGGTCTTTGTCCAAGTTATGAAGACAGTGAAAAAGAGGGGTAATAGAGAGCAAAGGTAAAATTATTATTACACTATTCTATGATTGAAAAGTCATGGTATGAAATAGGAGGGGTATTTTAATCCAATATGAGATAATGTGGGATGATTAGCAAATAATTAGATTCAAAGGGTATCTGCAAACAAGATAGATTTAGGGGGTGTAAGTGAAAAGACGTTATTAGCAATATGGGTAAATTTCCAAAAGTACTATGAACTTTGGGAGATTTTGCACAAAACTACTACGGACATTTTTATTAAAGAAAACAATCATGCACTTTTCACTAAACTACCAAGCCTGATGGCAGCTACGATAAATTGCCATGTGTTTATATGTGACATATTTGAAATTTGAACAAATTTACCGTTATAGACTTTCTAGTTTTTGTACATGCTATATTACCCTTTCCACTCTCCTATTTTCAACAATAGTTTAGATCTGTTATCCAAAGCCTTATGTTATAGAAATAATTTCCAGTAGTTTCAGGCATTATTCAAGTTAAATTTATGCATATGTCACCTAGGGATACAAACTTCTATACTTAAACAAAATATGCAATCCAAATTAGGCAAGTTAGCAATTTTATCTCCTAAAATATGAATAATTTATGAAACTTAGGATGTGTTTGGCAACCATTCAAAATTGGGCCAGGACTAAACTTGGCCCGGTTTTGAGCATTTTTGTTTTTGGCAAAAAAATAAATGGACCAGAATTGGTCCAGTTTTTGTGGGCCAAAAGGTGGCCACTAAACCAATTCTAGTTTGGACCAACCCTCCCCTAGTTCAACCTAGAACTAGTTCAGGATAGAACTAGGCTAGGATTAGTTCTTCCCTGTTTTGAGTGATTTGCAAAACACCCATAGGTAAAATTTATGAGAAAAACAATAGTGTATTGATGCTTGAATCAAAATGCCGCAAAATTCACATTTCAATATGGCTAGATATCATGTAAAAAATGAAGAAAAATTAGAATTTGTAAATAAAGAAAAAAAAAGAAGAGGAAAGAAAAAGAAGATGAGGAGGAGAGATATTGTCTCCTGCTTCATATGATTTCTATAGCAATTTTGTAAAGACACTTTACATGGTGCCAAGAGACCATGATCACTAAGCATGATCCATAGACAACATAACAGAGTTAGTGCAAGTAAAGTGTTCACATTGAAGATATAGAAGCTCAAGGGAGTGAATGAATTCAATTCAATAACAAATAACAGAGGTACATCATTGGTAAATCTCATAGCTTGTTTGTTCCTTTTAATTACACAAGCTATTGATCCTACCAGAATGAGCCAGTATAGTAAGTTAGTTGTTTAGTCCCACTGTGAAAGATTATGTAACTGTATCCTATTTATTCACCTACAAATAAGACCTGAATAACCCTCTTTGGGATAAAGTTGTTGTTCTCCCCTTTAAGATGATGGAAACCAATTACAATGAGAGGAAGGCCTTTATCCTCAATTTCCAGGTTCTTTACGTCAAAGCTTTCTCCAATCGACTCCATTAAGGCACATCTTCTTCAACGGCAATTTTTCTTAATTACCGTAAAAGAGAGTGTGATGTACCTTCATAGTTTGTGTTCTATACCAATTAAGTTTCCTTCAAAGTCGTGCCATTTTTATCATTTTCAAGGCATGCCAGGGTTAAGATCATCAGGTAGTAAACGACCTTCAACACCCCAAAGTTTTACCCTTCCTTAAGTTGAAAAGTGAACCAGAAACAAAATTTCATACCAAATTCCAGTTTTTGAATATGGGGAAGGTGAAGAGCAAAGTTAGTGATTTGGAATATCAATTCATCAAATTAACGTAAATTTGAGAACTTCGGATATCGAAATGTCAAAATAGAACTTCAGGGTATTCGAAGCTAAAAAAGGGTGAAACTTCGTGCTAAAGTGCAAATAAACCCAACTCACACAATGCCCAAGCAGCTATCAAAATGTCGCATCTCCTAATCATTACGCAGGCGAATCAACCGAAATGAATTTAATCCAATCAACCGCAACAAGAATCGAAACTCACAGTGCAGTGAGCTCTTCAGAGAGAAGCTCTTGATCCTCGGCAGAAAGAGAGGAGTGGTCCTTGGGAGCAGCCCTCCCTCTGCTCTTCTTCTTCTTCTTCTTCGAGTTATGCCCCATCGATCTCAATCTCGCCACGCATCGACTAAAACCCTAAACCCTCTCGAATAGGAAAAAAAAGAAAAGGAAACCCTCGAAGTTTTGATCGCGGATCGATGGATCTTGAGTTTGAATGTGAAGTCGTTAGCGAGATGAGATTGGTGAGGGTATTTTTTTAGACGGAGGGTCTCTCTGGATTTTACTGGATAATTTCAGCAGTGTATCTGACAGCAAAGAGGTCTAAATTCTGATTTCTACAGTGGCGGCTGAAAACGCTGGCGTGCTCGATGTAGCGGTTCAGATACGGTTCAGAGTTTCCTTTCTACACGGACAAAACTTCAAAACAGCCCTATTTGCAAACTTAATCCCAAAAACTTTCACCTTTATTTGCAAAAATCGGTTTTTGAAAAAAAAAAGTTCACAAACTTTACGGGAGTTGAAGTCCCGTGAAGTTTTTTACATAACAAACTTCGTGGAACTTCAACTCCCGTGAAGTTTTGTTATGAAAAAAACTTCACGGGACTTCAACTCCCGTGAAGTTTGTAAACTTTTTCTGAAACTAGATCGGTTTTTGCAAATAAAGAAGAAACAGGTCGGTTTTTTAGATTAAGTTTGTAAATAGGGCAGTTTTGAAGTTTTGTCCTTCTTTCTACGGTTCTGGAATTTTTTTATTGGCTTCCAGCGACAATAGCAAGATGTCAGGATTGTGGGACCAAATAGCATTATACTTAACAATTTTAAACAAGCATAATTTTGTAATGGGTTTTTTTTAAAGACCTATTTTCCTAAATAATTAGCAAAATAAATCGTTTTCGCTAATTATTTAGCAAAAACGACATCTTTTTGGCCTGTTCTTTTTGGCCAATGGGCAAAAAAGAGATTGGTTTTGCTAAATTGGGTGTTCGAAACATACAGGATTACTAGTCTCGTATGTTTAGTCACCATTAATCTCCTACAAAATCACCCTAAAAAATTCTATAGGACTAGTAGTCCCGTAGATTCTGGTTCGGCACACACATCATCGCCACCTGCAACAACTCCACCATCTCCTCATCAATATTCTGAAACCTCATCAATTCAACATCTAACACCTCCGCTGTACACTCCTCCCTCACCACCGACTGCACCCATCTCGGCAAATCGATCCCTTCCTCCCCCAATGAGGCCTGGTTCGGGGCCTTACCGGTCAATAGCTCTAGCAACACAACGCCGAAGCTGTAGATGTCGAACTTGAGGGTCGGTCGACGGGTTTCGAGGACCTCGAGGGCACGATATACGGCGACGCAATTGGGATGGGAGGAGGTGGAGAAAAGAGGGTAGAGGGTGATGTCAGAGAGGGCGGCGGAGTCGGGATCGGAACGGAGGAGGATGTTGGAGGATTTGATGTTGTTATGGATTATGCGGGAAGTCGGAGTCGGAGGTGGCATCCTTGTCGCCTCGCTGGCGCCTGCGATTTCTACGTTTTGAATTTCCCATTGAGAGGGAGAGGGAGAGAGGGTTTATGGTTTGTTTGATAAGGAAAGGAAAGGGGAGGAGGCAGCGGGAACTTCCTGGGGAATATTGATTACTCCCTCTCTTGTTTATTAACTGGGAGATGTTGTCGTGGAATGTGCGGGCGGATGTGATTTAGTAGAATCTACTGGACTACTAGTCCCGTAGATTTTGGGGTAATTTAGTAGGAGATTAATGGGGACTAAACATACGGGACTAGTAGTCTCGTATGTTTCGAACACCCGGTTTAGCAAAACCGACCTCTTTTTGGCATGTTGGTAAAAAAGATGTCGTTTTTGCTAAATAATTAGCAAAATGGTCTGTTTTGCTAATTATTTAGCAAAAAATGTCTTTTCAAAAAAAAAACTTTTGTAATATACACAGGGGTAAAATTGCTCCTGTCTAGTTCAACTCTTGAAAAGTGAGATAAATTCAGAGGCTAGAATTGACCTTTACTATATATGGTGGATAAAAAATGGGATAATTTTTTACAGTTATCCCCGTTCTACTTTTGTAGTGGTTCTAACACCTTAAAATTTTATCCCGGTAAAAGTTCTAACTGACTAGCAACATATAAATTTATCCTACAAATTATCTCAGTTCTAATTATAGTTCCACTTGACTAACCCCCTTACGAGTCTAGTATTTTTTTAGGGTTCTAGCAACAATAGTAAGATGTAAGAATTGATGGATCCAATAGCAATTTTAATAACATGAGGGACTAATTTCAAATTATTAACGATGCAAGGGAGTAATATATAAAAAGGATTTATCCAGTATTAGTCTTTAATGTTAGATCTACATCATAAAACTTGAGATCTAAAACCATATAGCCATGATTAATTCAAAGAGATTAACAAAAATCTAAAGAGCGGAAGCTTATACCTGAATCCATTGCTTGATCTTGAGATGGGTTTTGATCTTCTAACCTTAGGGTTCTCTATAGCCGAATTTCTCTCTTAGATGGGGGTGAAGAGAATTAAAGAATGTAACCCTAGGTTAGGGACCATAACCCCTTATTTATAGATGTTGTACTTTTGTAATTTAACCCCTCAATAAATTACAATTACAACCTGGTATCTGCACTCGGATTCTATGCCCCTGAAGGCTTCCGGAACGCCGCGCTTAATGATCATAAGACTCATGCGATTTGAACGCTCCCACTTCTCATGCTCCTTCTTTGCATCAGGAGTGCTATCCGCATTGAGAGGTTGGGGTTGTTCAGTTCTTAATGCATAGTCAAGATCCATGCAGCCAAGAACAATTAATATGTTCTCTTTCCAAACCTTGAAGTTTGTCCCATTTAGCATGGGAATTGAGTTGATGTTAGCAGAAATTGTTGCAGCAGATGCATTAGCTGAAATAAAACAAAAGAATGCTCACATCAATAACCATAATCAATAAAATTCAAATAATGACAATCCCCATCCAAGATACCGGCACAACATTAATATCAAGTCTTTGGACAGTAATATTAACTTGTAAGTGATACCTTGTTGCAATGATCAAACATTGACAATAACTCATGTCAAATAATGAAACTATCTTTGGATCGATTCATTATTCACATGTAAACCTTATAATTGTCACACGCTTATCATCGCAGATGTGTATACAGTCTAAATAAATATTAACCTTCCTTTGGGCCGATTAAATATTTACACGAAAGCATACACACAAACATCTCACATTCCTCATGAACAATCTACACAAGAGAGGTTACTTTGGCAACTTCTTGTTTCAATTAATCAATTGGAGTGAGAGACAACCTTAATACCTTAATGTCATAATATTTGAATTAAATAATTGATTAAAAAACCGAATTAGATTTAAATTTTAATTTAAATCAACTGAATTTCCAAAAACTTAATTGGGGTCTTACAGCTTAATTAGGGCCCATAACTTAATTGAATAAATTAAGTATACCAAAGTGGACCCATGAAAAGCCGAGACTTAACCATAATGAACACGAAGTTCGCTTGACTTCGAACGCGAGGTTCGACTGTATTGAGTACGAGACTCACTTAAGCACGAACGCGAGGTTCGTCTGAAAATGAACGAACGCGAGGTTCGTTTGATAAAAGAACGCGAGGTTCAACTTGGGAACGAACGCGAGGTTCGTTAAAAAAAATAAACGCGAGGTTCAACTGAAGTACGAACGCGAGGTTCGTCTGAAGTACGAACGCGAGGTTCGTCTGAAGTACGAACGCGAGGTTCGTCTGAAGTACGAACGCGAGGTTCGTCTGAAGTACGAACGCGAGGTTCGTCTGAAGTACGAACGCGAGGTTCGTCTGAAGTACGAACGCGAGGTTCGTCTGAAGTACGAACGCGAGGTTCGTCTGAAGTACGAACGCGAGGTTCGTCTGAAGTACGAACGCGAGGTTCGTCTGAAGTTCGAACGCGAGGTTCGTCTGAAGTACGAACGCGAGGTTCGTCTGAAGTACGAACGCTAGGTTCGTCTGAAGTTCGAACGCGAGGTTCACCTTAGAATGAACGCGAAGTTTGTTAAAATTGAGCTTGACGCTCACCTGAGTTGAACGCGAGGTTCACCTTAGAACGAACGCAAAGTTCGTTAAAATTGAGCTTGACGCTCACCTGAGTTGAACGCGAGGTTCACCTTAGAACGAACGCGAAGTTCGTTGAGCGCGAGGCTCACTTGATAACGAACGCGAAGTTCGTTTAAAATTGAGTTTGACGCTCACCTGAGTTGAACGCGAGGTTCACCTTAGAACGAACGCGAAGTTCGTTGAGCGCGAGGCTCACTTGATAATGAACGCGAAGTTCGTTTGAACGCGAAGTTCGGTTAAAATTGAACGAACGTGAGGTTCGTTTGAGGTAATCACCTCCTTAATTTTCGCCATGAACCCTTAGGGTTTCAAACTGAAACCGCCACCGACAAACCCAAAAAACCTTTGATTTTTATTTTCAAAACAGATCCAGAATTGGAAAAATTGAAGAAAAAATCAAAGAAAAACCCAAAAAAATTCCAAAAAGTCACTGTTCACCGGCGATTTTTTCAGTTACTGTTCATCCGGAAAAAACCTTACTGTTCATCCGAAAAAAAATTTCGCTACTGTTCACCGAACATTACTGTTCATCCGAACCCAAAAAATGAATCTTTAACCAGAGATTTAAGATCAAAAACCCAATAAAACTTAAATCCCTAAGAATTAATCAAGGTGGCTCTGATACCACTTGTTAGATCTACATCATAAAACTTGAGATCTAAAACCATATAGCCATGATTAATTCAAAGAGATTAACAAAAATCTAAAGAGCGGAAGCTTATACCTGAATCCATTGCTTGATCTTGAGATGGGTTTTGATCTTCTAACCTTAGGGTTCTCTATAGCCGAATTTCTCTCTTAGATGGGGGTGAAGAGAATTAGAGAATGTAACCCTAGGTTAGGGACCATAACCCCTTATTTATAGATGTTATACTTTTGTAATTTAGCCCCTCAATAAATTACAATTACAACCTGGTATCTGCACATATAACCCCATGACTTATTTAAATACCAAATTAACCCAACTTAATTGATCACTTTAGTGGGTTATCCTAAAAGGATAGCAATACATATTGATTAATCATATGTGCCCACAAATAGATTTATTAGATTAAATCCAACATTTAAAACTATGGAATTGCTATGAGTTCCCTCAATTCCGAATTTATTTTTAAATTAGCCCCTTCAATCAATAATACTAGATTGGAGGGATTAATTTGAAGCTATTTATAAGGTTTGAAGGACATATTAGTAATTTTAATGGTTTGAGGGACTGATTTTGAAACAATTTATAAGAGTTGAGAACGTAATAATAATTTCAATGATTTGAGGGACTATTTTAAAAATATTCAAACTTCAAGGGGCTAAATGAAAATAAACCCTTTATGAGGAAAATATTTCCTTATCAAGTTGTATATATAGCTAGTTTTACATCGTGTGATACATGGAACCTAGTAGTACAATGTTGATGTGTGAAACATATTTGTAACATCATCATTTTGATAGCTTGTATATTGTTTAAACTCTGAAACCCCACTTCTGAGGAAAAATTCTCCTTATCAAGTCGTACCTATAATTAGTTTTACCTCACGCGATACATGAAACTAGTATTACAATGTTGCTGCGTTATACATATTTGCGATATCGTCATTTTGATATCTTGCATATTGATTTCACTCTAAGAATGACACTATAAATTAGAAATATTATTTTTAATAACATATTATTTGGAACTCATTGTAATCAATGAAAGTGAAAGAAAAGAAGAAAGTGGATTGTGAGATAAATAATTATATTATAGAATTTAAGTCATTGTCTAACAACTGGTAGGCATAGTTCGGAAGGGGGTTAGTGAAGTGAGGGGAAGGAGAAAATTTCAAACACAAAATTTTCTATGCAGCATAATTAACAAATGCTCATGTATTTGGCTAGGAAATGCAGGCAAACAAACAAATCCTTGTGTACTTCATATACATTAGAAATATAGGCCCACTTGCAGAGTGGACTGGCATATCAAACACAAAATTTCATACCAAGAACAGATCTTTGAACTGTTTAGTACGTCCATAGGACGATACATCAAAGAAATCCAGATAGTTGTTCGTTCGTGATCAATCCTAAGTGGTTCTGGAGTCTGGATTAAAGTACATAAATATACTACATATAAAGAGGATTGGAGAGTATGAAAACTTTTGATCGCCAATTTTACTCCTATCAAAATTGATAATTCTAATTTTACTTTAATTAATTAATTAATTTAAAGTAAAGTAATCAATCCCAATTCTAATCCATCTCTCTCTCTCTCTCAAGTCGAACCTCAGAATATTTTGAACTGACTTCTCACATCCTTGACCATTTGTCTTTCGTTTATCAATACGTCCTCTTTATCTGTTGTTATATCGGTAAGGTGATGAAAAGAAGACAAAGAATAAAAATGGTCCTTTGTTGGCATGCTCCTCATCTCCTGTCAATCCTCGCCTCCTCTCCTCCTCATGCATCTTCTGTTAGAGATGGAGAAAGCGACTAATTTTGTAGAAGTCCTAACTTGATCGTTTTGCGCTTTGGAACATGTGAGCCTCCCGATCCTAGCGTCTATTTTCTATGTAATCTAATCTAATCTATCTAATCTAATCTAATCTAATAAAAGAGAATATGGATGTCAAAACTTTTGATTTTCCATTTTGCCCCTAATATAATAATTACAATAGAACTACACCCCTTCATGTCAATTATATACATATGTAATTTTTCTCATTGTTTCTTCAAACTAAAGGGGTCCAAATTTGAACAGAAGTGCCTTCCTATCTCGTTGACTTCATGCCCTTCTGATTTCCTCTCTTATAAATGTTCTTTGCTTGCTGGGCAACAGAATGGCAATTGAAAGGGGCCCTAATAAATATTTTTTTTAATCTCCTCTACTATGGAAACATGAACGCCTCATTTCTATCGATTTCCTTCTGTGGCGGGAAAAAAAAATCAGCTTGGACCCTCCTCCTCCTTCCATGCCTACACGTCTCCTACAGAGATTCTTGACGGATTAAATCTGGTTCATATTAATTTTTCATTGATTGTTAAACAAGGTAAATGATCAATACATTGTTTAGTTTGTACTCGATAAATTTTCTTGATCCAACAAAGTCACAGAAGATTTCTGCTGGTTGGGGGCATGGACTGTGACAAAGGAGGAAGTTTGTGATATGTCCTCGACTCTCGAGAGAGTTGTAATTTTTTTTTTTTTAATGTTATAGCTCATCTCTAACCCTCAAATTCTTCAACATGAAAAACAAAACTGAAATATGTAGAATTCTCTTATGTTATATCTTTCTATTTATTATGGCTTAAATCTTTTAGATCTCCTCGGTCTTCAATGAGAAGAGATACAATCACTAACAGAGTTAGATCTTGTAAATGTTACAACGTGCATGCCAGAATTAGAATTATGCGATAATATATCTTAATTTCTTATGAATTATGATTATTTCTTTTGATTCTCTCATGGGTTAGTTGAACTTTAGATGAAGATGACATTTCTATTTTCAAAAAAGATTCTTAATTTCTTGCATGAAGATCACATGCAATCTTTCAATTTAATTTATATACAATTATTTTAGAAATTAACTTTCAATAATATTTAGTAAAAATCACGGGCAATCTTCGGATCCAATTTATACACAATTGTATCAAATAGTGCAATCATAATGTTAGATCTTGAATAGCTATGGAGTTCAGAATCTTGGTTTGAATAATCAGCACACAATCATCCAATTCTAATAGCAAATGTCAGGGTACGATGCTGAAACATTAAGTAAATAGAAGACATCACGATAGATGGAACTAAGACATGAAAGATCGATAAATCTGCATAATAGCATTGTAATTCCCATCTCCCTATTCATATTTTAACTCCTAATTTGAATGTGTTAAAAGGAAAACATATTTCTTTCATGCAATCAAATGATGGAGCCGCTTATTCATTGTCTCTCTTTGTGCTATTAGGGGGATGATTTTCAGTAATCAATATGTTCTCTGTTACTGTTCATAACTAGTATTTTGGCCTTACTAAGCATGGTCTTATCGCAATTTAACTATATTTTGTCGTGTTTTAATTATTTTTATTCGGATATAATTTAAAAGATCTAATGACTCAACCCCCTTCAAAGCACACCCTCCCCCACCTCTATTAAGGTTAGATAACATGTCCTTGCATGGAAATAATGATACTGAACAACTTATATAAAACTATAATTAAAATTAAGATTATTTAAACTAAATTTTTCATAATAAATGAAATTTAAATTTAAATGAAATTAAGATATAAAATAATTAAATGTTCAAAAAATATTATTTACAAATGATGCATCATAAAAAAAGTTCTAAATCAATCAACCAATCATAGGATGTAATAAATAAAAATATTAAAAAAAGCTCTAATAATTTTTAATTATTTTTTATCTATCTTAATCCTCTTATTCAAAGTTGAAAGAGCTTGTTTTTTATCTATTTTTGCAAAATAAAAATATATTTAAAAAATTATACATTAAAATTAATTAATGTATAAATAAGAAAACATGATTTGTGTCCTTGTTTTTACACTGGTTGTAGGTGGGGTTTTTATATCTACTACTTGGATTGCATCGTGCAATGCACATGGTAAAATTTTTATTATTTATTTTAAATTTATAAATTTATTTAGGGAAAATTTTGATATAAAATTATTGAATGTAAACAATTGATCAAACATATAGACACAAACTAAAAATTCACATTTGAACAATGAAATTACATTTAGTGATTGATTGGGCGATAGTACATTGGTTACATCTATAACGTGATCGATCAATCAAATATTGTCATAAGAATATACCTAAAAGTAATGTTTGATGATGTGGATATGAATCCAAGCTCATGGTATTAGAACCTTGACTAAGCCTTTGCAATACCTAATGTGTGAGTACATATATTCACCCATGAAAATTTCACAATCCAATATAAAATCTAAAACATTCATAAAGGATTCAACAAACTAAGACTTCACAAGCTTCAAACACATCATTTCCATAATCCAAAGTTGGTGCATGGCTAATTTTTTTTTCACAGCAATGTAAGAAGACAATCTCAATTTTTTCCTTGTAATTTTAAATCCAAGAACCCTTTCTATCTAAGTCAGCTACTCAATAAAAATTTTCACTAACAACCTTCTATTTAGCATTTGTCCTTCCTTTTGAATATCGAGTGCTATCTTTAGCATTCTCTGTATTAAGCCGCCCCATTTGACGCTGAAGATCCACAAGAGAATCACTTGCTACCTTTGTCTTTGAACTCTTTTTTGAGTCAACAAATTTGACGCTGAAGATCCACAAGAGAATCACTTGCTACCTTTGTCTTTGAACTCTTTTTTGAGTCAACAAACTTTAGTTCTAATATCTATAAAGCACACACTTGCTACCTTTGTCTTTGAACTCTTTTTTGAGTCAACAAACTTTAGTTCTAATATCTATAAAGCACAGACATCACACATGTTGATCTCATGCTCAAAGAGATGTCATTCGCAGTTGTTCAGTGGCTGTGGATCCATATAATAGGACATCTTCGGTCCTCCAAACTCCTCCATTATTTGCTTCCTAGACTTATGCCAACCACACCCATTGTAATTTGGCATGCGTAAATGTATCCGTGTGTGCACGCTTGTGTTTCTACGTATGTATATATGCAGATATGAATGTGTGTGTGTGTGTGTGTGTGTGTGTTTTCATGCAAGTTTATATGTATGTACGTGTAATTATTAAGGTAGAAGCACTTTTAATGTTTCTATATCTGTTGCATAACAATCATGGCACTTGGATCTCAAAGCTAATATCATAAATTCTTTACTAAACATCAAGAAAATAAAAGCGGCTTGTGTTCATGAAATTTAATTGAACAAAGTAACACAAATAGAGTTGGGTGAAAATATTAGGATGGTTGTGCAGTATATAAAGGGAAGACTTGAGAAAGCTACAAGCTCCTAAATGCCCTTTTCTATAACCTCTGCAATTTTTCAAATTCCAACAGTAAATTGTGTAGTTGTAGCTTCAAGCACTGAATCTTATCATGAGTTCATATTGTGTGATTATATAGTTATTATGCTCTCATTTACTGTATCTTATAAAACATAATAAAATATAAATATTTTTTTATTTCCAAAGCTCAAAACAAGTAGGCAGTTAGTCTGACACATATACAAGCATCAGTTCGAATACCTAAGTTAGTATTTATTTGAATTTTCATAGTTATCCTCTCATTCAAGTTCATTATCCATAACATTTACTTTAACCATTTAAAAACTTAAATTAATTCAACAGAATATCCCTAATAGATTCTTTATTAGTTAAGTTACAAAAAAATATTAGGGGAACAAAACAATTTGGAGGACAAATAAGCAATTGTAGTGAATTGTATACGGATTATATTATTAACAATCATAAGCATTATTGAAATCATACATAGAAACTTATTTGGTTGAGTCTTCTTTCATGGTTGCAGCCGCAAATAATACCTTCGCAAGGTTATTATCCATCATCAAGAATTTCCCAGTAAATTATTATTATCCAATATCCTAGCCATGACCTGAAATTCTCTTTGCACAACTATAACATCTTCACTGGAATGAATAACGTTTAACATAATACTATATGTTGTGAGTGCGTTGTTGACACGAACATGTGGATTTTACGTTGTAGAAGAGGTCCTGTGTTAAAGAAAGAATAGTATGACATAGTTAAACTTATATACTTCCTAGCTTCTCAAAACCCATGCATATGTCACAGCTGACATATAAATACCTTAGATACAACACAATTTAAATTTAAAACATCAAAAATCTTTGTAATTGTCCTCCATCACCCCCTTTTTTTTACTTATGGATTTTAGTGGTGGGTATTGTCATGATTGTCACATAAATACCTAAGGTAAAAACATAGTTACTTTTAAATCAAAAATCTGTGTTTTCTCTCCCTCCTTGTTCTTCTTTTTATCCTTCACTTTCTAGTCTTGGGGATTTTTGTGTTCTGATCATCTTTAAATGAAATTATGAAACATTTGCATACTTATTAACATAAGTTCTTCCTTTTCTATTTATAAATGTGCCGAGAAAAGTTGAAAGCAGAGCTATGAATGTATAAAATAGAGAAAATATAGAAACTTTATCCTGAAACATGTGAGCAAAAACAAACCCATAACCTTCCTATATGTCCCCGACATATACAATAAGAACATATATGATCAAAATCCAAATCTAATGATAATTAAACCTAATTAAGCCTGATGAAGCCTAATTAACTCTAACCCCTAGCCTAATTAAGCCTAACCCTAACTAAAATTAAGCATTAACTAACCCTATGCTTTTGGATCCTTAATGGGGATGTATGCGAAAATTTCAGATCGAAATTAAGAAATTTAGGAAATGTAACAATATTCACATATGCAAATATCATAGCTAATGTTATTTGAAATCTAATAATCAAGAAATAAAGCGCACAAAGAAAGAAATTTAAAAATCATAAGCAAAATTTAGAATAGTATCAAATCATACCTGAATATTTTCTCTGATAAAAAGCTTCGTCAATGAATTTTCTTTGTGATCCTTCCCGGTACCTAAAATCTGAGAATTGAGGAGATGATGGCAGAGGGGGTGCGGTGATGATGAGGAGAATAATAATTATCTTTGGCAATTGATGAATTAAGATAGTGGGATGGCGTTGCCGGAGCGAAAGTGTAACTGATGGAATGGTTACCGGAGTGAAGTCGTAACCGACAGAATGGAGAATGAAACGAACGAAGGTTTAGGGCTCGTGATTTCTGATTTCTGTGTAACGGAAAAAAAAAGGATAACTTTGTTATATTTACAATAGATGAAGGGTATTCTGGGGTAAGGAAGGTTTTTTCTAGTACTCCCTCTTTTAAAGGGAGATTGATATAATAAAATAATTGAACTTTAGTATAATTTGACATACATGATAATCCACGAGAAATATAAAACTAATATATACCTATAAGAAATTCTTTTGAATCGATTATTGCAATCTCTCTGTAAGGAAGAAATTCAAATTTGTATTTTTCTATATCATCATCATCCTCCTCTAAAACCTTGATGTTTGTATGACAACACAACTGGATATATACTAGAGTGCTTACTGGTTTGTACATCGTATTTGCAGTGACAATATTTACGTTTGAGAAAATATAAAATTTCTCTTATTGTATTAATTTCTCAGTCATAATGCATCATTTTTACAGTAAAAATCATGTACATGAGTGTTCTGTTAAAAAAATAAATAAAATACATATTAATTATAAAAGTAAATTTTTATTATTTAAAATTACAATTATCAGTATATATAAATTTTTTAAATATACCTTGTTATCAAGGAGAATAAAGTTAATACCACATGAGATTCCAATGTTTGTGTTTTGTCCTTCCCATGTTCAAGTGATTCTTCTTTTCAAGATGGCATTACTTTCATCTACTCAAAGCTTATTTAGTGGCATATATGCTATAATTTTATTATTTTGTCCCGATATCCTAATAATATATCCACAAATTAATTTAATGCGTATATAATTTTACATCAACTGGATAATGAGAACTAATAAAATTAGTGTATATAACTAATAAGATATCATAATATAAATTTATAAAATCTTATTGCTTATTAATAATTAGCAAAAATAGTATTCAATTACTAAAATTATAAAAATTCCATGTCAATAACAGATTTAGTTTTTTCCCATATTAACAATTGATAAATGATAACAAACAAAATAATAAATAATTTATAATACCGCCTAAACATAGCTTAATTTATACAATGATATTATCTGCAATTATGATAATTGAAAATATGTAATCAATTAATTACATTTTGAAAAAAAATATTATCTAAACAAATCTTGATTACCTTCAAAATTGTTCACATACAATGTACATTTTTTTGGTTAATATAGTTTTCAAACAATATAAGATTTATTTAATATAAGTTTAATATAATAATAATAATTTAATGAAATATGATTTAAATATTAATTTTAATAGTTAGAAAATATAAAATAGTTATTGACTTAATTTTACAATAATAATCCATATTATTATACGTAATTATTCTTTATAAAATCTAAGTAACATATATTTTATTTAATTATTTAAAATAATTAAATAAATATTATTATAAAAAAACTAAAAATAAATACTTAAATTTAAACCTCTTAAATTCAGTTATATAACAATATATTAAACAATAAATAAATAACAATTCAATAAATCAGTAACTAAATAGTTAATTTCAGTTTCATAGTAATAATTTAAATAAATAAATAAAAATATAATAAATCCATAAAAATATTTAATTTTAAATACTGTATATTACATTTTCATGAAACATTAAACAAATCTATAAATAAGTAATAAATAATATAATGTATTTTCATAATAATATATTACATAACAAAATCATTATGAAGATAATAAACATTAAATACATAGTTAACTTTAAATCTTACGATATTAATTAGTTAATTATGTAAAAAATATTAATTATATTATTTTACTGAATAGTAGCTATTTTTTCATCAAATTTTTCATTATCAAAAATATTATGCTTCAAACACAAATATTAAAAAATTAATATTTTTAATCTTTAAATATATAAATAATGTTGCCGAATAACAACTAATAATATATATAAATTCTATAAAAATTCTAAAAAATATTGATGTAAAAGATTTTTTAATAAATCAATGAATAAATAATAATATAATTTTAATTTCATAATTATATATTAAATAAGTAAATTAATATTAATATGAAAATCAGTAAATAAGTATTACTTTATCCACAAAAAATCATGATTATTCATTTATTTCACTAAAATTGCGTATTTAAGGTTAAATGTATTAAATAGTTAATTGAGCACTTTTAATCTGAATTTCTAAAAATTACGTACACATTATTATAGGCAATAATTTAATGATCTAATAATTTTTAAAAAGTTTTGATTTCAAAATAAATAGTGTCCATTGTAAAAGAAAAAATTTGGTAGAAAATATATGTTTAAAAAAAGAAAAAATAACATACAAATTTACTGATTTAATCCATTTTATTAACAATATGTAATAACCTATAAAATAAGGATAAATATCATCTATAGTGTAAAACCCCGTGATTTTGATGAGTTATGGAAGTCAACCAGCGCAGGAGTAGCGTCGAACAAGTCGGCGAACAGCAGGGTCAAAGAACCCAGATTTTAGCTCATGAGTCGACCCATGACTGCAATGAGTCGACTAATGATATCAACCCCTGTTGTCAAATGGCTCTGCTGAGTCGACTCATCACCTTATGAGTCGACTCATCACCTTATGAGTCGACCCATGAGTCATGAGTCGACTCATATCAGAGCATGAGTCGACTCATCGGGGTTTTTCTGGTTTTCTGGGTCGGGTTTGTTTGGGTTTCGGGTCGGGTTTTATCCACTCGTATATATTCTCCTCTACCCGAAAACACCTCATTTCATCAGCTAACCCCAGAGAAACCCTAGCCCCCTCTCCCCCTCAAAACCCTAGCTCGTTTTGGGGCATTCTTGAGCGATTTTTGGGGGATTTCAGCAGCTTCTTGTGGACTGCAACAAAGGGGATTGTTCTTCATCACATCTGAGGCGAGTAACATCTCGTCCAATCTTTCTCCCATGTTTTTAAGAGTTTACAACTATTTTTCTATGAGTTTTATTGAGCCTAAGACTTATTTTCAAGTATAAATCAATATCCTTGTTAGGGTTAATGCTAGAAATCATGTGTTTCAGATTTTAAATCCCCACCAACAAGTTTTTGATGAAAACCCAGATCTGGAATTTTATTTAAAGAATAAAAATATGAGTTTTATATTGATTAAATGCTTTCTTTCATGTATAGGAGTTAAATGTTAGATTTAACCTACAAGAAAATCGTTTCTCATGATAAATATGTTTTTCTCACTGTATCATAGTCGAGAATCGATGGCTATAGAAGTGTAGATCAGTAAATGGAAGTGTGGATCGAATTGAACAAATTACGGTTGTGAGAAATGCTTTGTTCAGCCCGCGAGTCGACTCACGACTCATCATGAGTCGACTCATCAGGTTGAGTCGACCCAGGACTGTCATGAGTCGACTCACGAAATCGAGTCCTGTTGTTATTTAGTCTCTGCTGAGTCGACTCATTATATCATGAGTCGACCCATGAGTCATGAGTCGACCCATGACTGAGTGCCTTGTTTATGGAGTATTTAATTGCAGTGATTATGATTTCACATGTACATGTAAGATGACATTTCGGACACAAGCTTAAGTCAGTACAGCAAGGTACGTACAGGAATAAGACATGCATACCTTCTTATACACAGTCCTCGTGTTGGACTATAATCCATTACTGCCATGTTTTAGACTTTTGCTAAACCTTGAGCATGTTACTAAATCAAGTTTGGGTACACGACATATTGTATGAGGCTGGGACATAATAGCTACCTAGGCTAGACATGTCACCTATTGTAGCTTTGACAGGTTTATATTTTTATTGGTAGAGATAGGGTTGTATTCATTTCTTTATTTTTGCTTGTGACAAAACTCGGGTTTAATATTTAGGGATTTACAATTTGAGATACAAGGTATATACATGAGGGTTTCCTTGTTTGGATTATTTCGCTCGACGTACCTATGCTCGTGTTGTATTTCCCTAAGTACTAAAACCCATTAATGTTTGTGTAAATGATTTATTTTATTATGTATTAACTGTATTTTCATATACAACGAGCCCTATCCCTTGGGGTTGGTTGTGATGTTGCTCGCTAGCGCTTTGACGCTCGTTGTCCCTCCCCCTTTTAGGTAACGAGCCAGGAGCTCGGAGAGTCGCAGGTTGAGGGCGACCCATACTAGTGTCCATTATCCTCTTTTTAGATGTATTTATTTTTGTACTCCACTTGAGACATTTTAGACTTGAGAGGTTTATGTTCTAGAGTTATAAAGGCTGTGTGCCTTATTTCCTGTATCAGACATTATGTACTTTGAGACATGTTGAGGTCTCCAGATCTTATTGTTCATTTCAGACTTTGACTATGTACTTCAGCTTATTTGATTGATGAGATGTATTAATTTGAGTCCTATCATTTCATCAAGCATTTGTTGTAAGATCTTTTACTTGCTTTGTACTACACCTGTTGTTGATTCCACTAGAGAGATAGTAATTGTGATGGTGAAACATGTTATTACACGGTGTGGTGCATGGTAGGTTTAACATTTCTGGTTTCACCTCGGACTGCAGCCTTGTGTGAACCCAGGGACATCACATATAGCAATAATTAAATAGCAAATAAATTAATTAATTAATAAAAATACCTTTGACGCCAGGTAGAAACAGTAAACGCAGATCCTTTGTTGAAGAAGCTATTTATCTCCTTGAATAATATATGATTAAGATAATTGTATTGTGTGTTTACATATTTACATATTATATGTAAATTATTACTAAATTTAAATTATTGGATATTATATATTTGTTTCAGATTTTATTCTCTCATTAGAATTTGATTTTATACCTCTTATAATATATTATTCTCTAGTCAAAATATAATTTTGTACCACATATGACATATAAATTATAAGATAACCTTAACTAATAAAGGATGATAAAACCAAAATTTGTATTATCTTAGATTTTACCATTATTGTTTGAATTTATATCATTTAATAATTATATAATTATATAGTATTTAAATTAAAAGTAAATAATAATTATTATATTCAAGATATTTTGAATATTATTATTATTATTTTCAAGATATTTTGCATGACTTTATATTTTCATTTCCCACTTTTTTGAAGTTTTAATTTATATGGTAATTAAATTATATGCCAAATTTATTTTTGGTATGATATTATAGATACTATATATTAAATAATTGAATTATGATCTAATCATAATATAAAAATTACCTTAATATAACAAATTCTATTTTTGTGTAAATATAAATTAAAAAATTTAGAAATTACATGTAATGTGACAACTAATCAAATATTCAATTGATTGATGATTGTTTAACAAAATCATATTATATTATTTTAGACAGCTCTTATTTAATATTTAAAATGAATTTTACATTTAGAATTATATTTTAATAATATTTTTATTGACAATAGATATCTTTAATATTTTATTTTAATAATAAAACATACCATTCCTATTGTTTTTAAAATTTCAAAATATCTTATATTTGATAATAGATATGGATATTTGAATTTATAAATAGTCATTTATGTAATTTTAATGAATAATTGGTTAGTTTTTTTAATAAATACATTAAAAATTTTGAAATAATAATTAATTATTTCTATTTAAAAATTCTAAATTTTAAAATAAAAAATAAAAAATTTATTGGAAATATACACACCTACCACCACACCTTCTAACACATATCTATACTACATATAAAAGAGGATTGGGGTGCTAAAACTTTTGATTTCCCCTTTTACCCCTCTTAAATTTGATAATTTCAACTTTACTTTAATTATTTTCTTTATTTAATTTATCTCTCATTAAGTCTTAAATTAATTAAATTAAAAATCATCATAATAACAAGATTTAATTAGTTTCTTAGGCTCTTAGAGATTCCATAACTTTATTAAATGCATATGTTATGGATCTAATTAATTAACCACTCTTTCATTTTCCTTTACATAACCTCTTTTTTCATCTCTACACTATAAATTATGGTCATCCATTCTTTTCAATCTACCACATCACCTACTAAGCCAAATTCCTACACCAACGTAATGGTTTATGGAATATGTTATATGAAAAGTTTACCAAATGATTGATAGTGTATGTGGCTTTTATATGTATGTGCACGTGAATACATTGGATAATATTTGTTACATAGTTTGCAGACTTAAAGATTTATTTTTTATGGAGTTGAAGACTATGTCTCATGTTTAATTTAGCTCTTGATTTGTATTTTGTCTCTTGGATCCTTGAAAAAGAGAGGATAATAGACTATAGAAAGATTATTATTTTGAAGTATTGATATTTAAGAGCATGCATAAATCTGATTTGGGAGCCAGAGTTTGTTTTTAGTGTGTGTATGTGTGTGTTTTTTTACTGTGGATTAGGTAAAATTTTTATTGATCTTTTAATTCTTAGAATTGAAAGAATGTATACTCTTATTTTTAGAGTTTATGAAAAACTATTTAAATATTTTTCCTCCTTGCACAATGTTATAAGGAGATTTTCGTGCTATTTATCATAAGTTGTGCTTTTTATTTTGAATATAGATCATAAGTTGTGCTTTCTTGTTCATTAGATTTACTCATGGTTTAATTCTTAACTAATTACTTGGTTCATATGCACTTTAAGTTCAGAGATGCTATCAACTTATCCAATGCTTTCACTATCTCTTGTCATTTTGATCTTCTTACATTTATTAAGCATCTTTTATGGTCTTTCATTAATAATTATGTTGAATCATAAAACTTTGTCTTCTTTTTTATTAATTACCAATAAGTTATTTATTCCTATCAACTTTATCTACAAAGATTAACTAATAAAACATAATGGCTATCTTTCTTCTCCTCATTAAGTAAATCAAAATACAAAAACCTATATATGATATATTTGATTGAATTGCATAAATATTTTGATTTCTTATATGAAATCCAAATTATTTGTCTCTTGATTGAGATTCTTTAATTTGAATTATATAAAATTTTCATTAACCGAGCTATTCAAACAATATATTTATGGCTCTGTTTGGCAAAACTAGCTGAAAGCTGATAGCTGTATAGCTAGCCGATTGACTAGAGCTGTTTGGAAAAAGTAGTTGTATAACTAGCTTAAATTTGTTAAATGACTAAAAAGGAAATGCAATATTGTTGATATAAAATTAGAATTATTAGGGGCAAAAATGGAAGAAAAAAATTGGCAGCTCATTCCCAAAGACAAACACTACTTGAGGTAGCTTTCCAAAAGCTACTTGTAAAAGACACAATCTCCAAAATAATCTCCTCCTATTTTTGATCACCAAACAGCTCTACTAGCTTATTGACCAAGTCAATAAGACACAATCTCTTAGATAAGACACAATCTCTTGTTGCCAAACAATGCCTATATCGGTTGTGATTCCGTCTTACTACTATAGCTTTTGTAATTTTACATCTAATAACAATTATCGCTATTCCAACAAGATACTAGATATTTGATATTAATTTTTTTATTTAATGGCGTTTGTAACTTTCGTGCATGATATATTGAGAATCAATATTCCAAAAGTAAATATCCTATTGTAAGTACATATTTGAGAATCAATAACGTAGAATATATTATTTACTAATACTTCTTAAGCCAAATTATGGCACGTGCAACGCACGTGTGGCATACTAGTCTTATAAAATATATGCCACTTACCACCAAGTTAGAATATTATTTCCTACCTGCCAATATTTTTCTTAAAAAACTCATCTCTCTATCCAAATCAACAACACTTGTGTAGTATCAAATCTTAACTCCTCAAATTTCATTTTCATCTATATAAAGTAAGTTATGATTTTGTGTTTTTATTTATATGATTTTGTGTAATATCTAAATATAAGTTGTTATTATAATCGTAGACAACCATTTAATTAGCATCATAAGTCAAAAAAACTTGTAGTATCAAATATCTAGTCCTTAATTTTAGAGTTTTTCTATTAAAGTAAGTTGTGATTTTTTTCATGATTAGTATCTAGTTTTTAGTTTACATACTCTCAATTTACTTTCGGTATATTATTATTGATATTATATATTGAATTATGATCTAACCTAATTATAAAAATTACCTTAGTATAATAAATTCTATCTGTTGTGCGCAGCGGAAATTTCGGCAGAGTTTTTGGTGCACAATAAGAGAGAAAGATCAAAAAGAATTCCCGTCTCACCAAGGAAACAAGAATCTAAAGCGGATATCTCAACAAAGTGAGATATCGGCTCTTCCTCTCATCAGTTCTAGGACTGACCTGTCGAGGGATCCTAAAAACTATTACAATGGCCACAAACTCAAACAATCAATTTTACATGGTTCGGCAAACTGCCTACGTCCACGGGGCAAGGAGGGGGATCTACTATTAGAGAGAAAATACAATAGGTTTACAATCTCACAAAATAAACCCTCAAACTAACTCTCTAATCTCTCACAAAAGAAAACACAAGAGACTGCACAAAACTCTCTTCACAAATCCCTAAGATTTTTCTTTCTTTGCTGCAGCCGCCGCTTTGTTTTTCCTTGTACCCGCCTCTGCTCAATCTTGCACTGCTACCGAACCCAATGGAGAGAGATAGCCGCAATTCCCCTCTGTACTTTTTCACCAAGCCTTCTCTTGCACAAAAGCCCTAGGAACAATTAAAAGAGCTATTTATAGGCTATAGCTTTAGGCTCAAAAACCGGGGTTGGGATCCTCATGGGCTCATAAACCGCGTGGCCCCCATACGCTGAAAACGCGTCTGCTGAACAAATCCCCACGCGAAAAACTTTCACTCAGTTTTTATCTCTTCACGTGAGAGGTGGACCACACCACAACTTTATCTCTTCATGTCACGTCCCTATCATTTCACGCATTCACAATTCTCCACCTCGGTGAAGTTTTCTCAAAACTGAGCCGACACTAACCAAAACAAATGTCCCATTCGTTGCGTCCAGGACGCCGTGAAATGATTCACGACAACAGACTCAATCCACAACAAGTCGAGACCCAAATGAGAGTGCGAATACTCTCCAAATGTTAGTATCAACTCATCAAATCGATCTCACCCCGTCAAAATCCAACCTGGCTGCATCGTAAAGACTGCCTACGTATCCTCTTGCCCAAGGAATCAAGCCGAACGTAGTTCACCCAAATGGCCGCAAATGACCTCAATTCAATAGAAGAGTTCGCAACCCTTCTCCAATATCATCAACTCTGCGGCTAATAGCACCTCTAATGGCCTCAAACACCTCTACCTGAGGCGAACCAATGGTCATATCCAATCTGCATCTATCAGCTACACTCGAATCAAAACTCAACTCATCATTTGCATCCGAATCCAAATGACTTCCACGCTGTGTCACCTCAGCTGGAATCCCAACCAATGCAGAATGACCTGGAGTATGTGGAGTAATCTTCACCTAATATGGAGTAGCATCACTCTCCACCCGCTGCGATACATCTAAGGTCTGTCCAAAACTCTCCACCTGCTGAGAGTCAATTGGCTTCCTCATCGAAGCCTCAACCAAAGTGACACTACCAGACCTATCTTCCAATGGAGTTTTACCTCCAATCACAGCAGTTGACAACTCTTTAATAGGATGACCCAAATATGTCGAAGCCTCGATCCAGAAACTCTTCTGCAAACCATTGCTCGACCACAAACACCGATCCTCCTCCAGTAAGGCACGGTTCTCAAAATTTGCCACCCTATCTAGTTGCCCTAAGATTTCCTTTCTAACGAAGTATCTCGAAATGCCGTGAGCTCGGCTCCAATACAGAAATAGGTCTATCTTGTACCTCCCACCAGAATGGAATACCTTCACCTTTCTATCTATTACACACTTCTTCAATCTGTTGGAAACTACTAGGACTTTCTCCAAAGGGGATTTGGTTGCAACCCAAACACGCCTAGAACAGCCACCAACAAAGAAAACCAAACGCCTATTACCTCCCAATGATGCCCCCTTGGAAGGCCCCCAAACATCCACGTGAACTCCTCCAGAACGACCCTTAACTCGGTGAATAGAGATGTCAAACTTCACCTCGGTCTTCTTGCTCACATCAACACGTTCACTGGACTTTAAATTGCAGGTCTTTACACCCTCTTTCAATCTATGCGAGGAATCAATACTGGAATGGCCAAGCCTTAAATGCCGCAGTCTAGTCGAATCAACAGAAGTCGTCAGCTCTCCACCTGTCACTATACCTTCAGTCAAGTAATACAGGTTATTCCTCCTGACGCCCTTCATCAAAATACGAGAGTCTCTCACAATCTCGAGAACCATGTCCTCAACACGAACCTTCAGACCCTCTCCAACCAAAGCTCCAATCGAGATCAAGTTCTTCCTCAAAGAAGGAACATATCTCACATCATTTAACTCCCTAACAGTCCCGTCAAACATTTTGATGCGAATTCTTCCTATCCCAAGGATCTGGCATGCACGGTTATCAGCCATGTACACCACACCACTATCCACCAGCTTCTCAAAACTGGAGAACCATTCCCTTCTAGGGCACACATGATAGGTCGCACCACTATCTAACATCCATTCAGATTCCTCCGAATAGTTATCTGTAGAACTGATAGAAAGCGAATAAATAGAAGAGTCAGAATTATTACCATCCGATACGATGTTTGCTTCTGATAATGGTTGCTTCTCTTTTCCCTTCTGTTTATTCTTCATCCATTCGTCGAGCTTTGGGCAATCTTTCTTCCAATGACCAGTCTCCTTGCACCAAGCATACTGATCTTTTCCAATTGTAGGATGCCCTACTCTAGACTGTGACTTCTAATTCTTCCGGTTCGGATTCTTCCCTCTTGCGACCAACGCCTCTGCTACCGGCTCAACTGAAGCCTCCTTATCCTTCTTCCGAAGCTGATAATTCACCAATGCAGCAGTGACCTCACTATACGAAAGTGATGCCTTCCCATTAATCAGAGTAAGAACGAAGGTCTCATATTCCTCGTCAGGCAAGTAACTCAACAACAACAATGCCTTGTCCTCATCTTCAATCTTGACATCCACATTCGCCAAATCCGCAAGAAGCTTTGTGTAGTGGTTCATGTGATCTCTAATGGAGGTTCCCTTCTTCAACTGGAAACGATAAAGTCTCCTCTTCAAATGCAAGTAGTTCTCAACACTCTTTGTCAGATACTTGCTTTCGAGAATCTCCCAAATCTTCTTCGCAGAAGTCTCATTCATCACATCATATTTTAGATCTTGAGTCAAACAAGACCTAATCACACCACACGCCGTTCGATTCATCTTTTTCCAAACCTTCTCTTCAATCTCATCTGGCTTGCCATCTAACTCCAATGTATCCTCCAAATTCTGCGCGTTCAGCGCATCCAAAACCTCGCATCTCCATAATCCAAAGTTGTTTGTGCCATTAAATTTCTCCACATCTATCTTCATAGAATGGATATTCAGACTTTGAATGGTCTTCGCGCCAGAAGCACCGCCCTCGACACCCGAAGCACCTTCTTTCCCCGACATCTTACGCACCAACGAACGAAGAATAGATCCAAAACTAAAAAGATAGAGTCTTTACCAAAAGATCCCACCTTTATCACCAACGAAGCCCTAAACGAGCCTCCAAATTGATCTACTTCTCCAACCAAACCCTAGATCTGAAATCTGGGCTCTGATACCACTTGTTGTGCGTAGCGAAAATTTCGGCAGAGTTTCTGGTGCACAATAAGAGAGAAAGATCAAAAAGAATTCCCGTCTCACCAAGGAAACAAGAATCTAAAGCGGATATCTCAACAAAGTGAGATATCGGCTCTTCCTCTCATCAGTTCTAGGACTGACCTGTCGAGGGATCCTAAAAACTATTACAATGGCCACAAACTCAAACAATCAATTTTACGTGGTTCGGCAAACTGCCTACGTCCACAGGGCAAGGAGGGGGATCTACTATTAGAGAGAAAATACAATAGTTTTACAATCTCACAAAATAAACCCTCAAACTAACTCTCTAATCTCTCACAAAAGAAAACACAAGAGACTGCACAAAACTCTCTTCACAAATCCCTAAGATTTTTCTTTCTTTGCTGCAGCCGCCGCTTTGTTTTTCCTTGTACCCGCCTCTACTCAATCTTGCACTGCTACCGAACCCAATGGAGAGAGATAGCCGCAATTCCCCTCTGTACTTTTTCACCAAGCATCCTCTTGCACAAAAGCCCTAGGAACAATTAAAAGAGCTATTTATAGGCTATAGCTTCAGGCTCAAAAACCGGGGTTGGGATCCTCACGGGCTCATAAACCGCGTGGCCCCCACACGCTGAAAACGCGTCTGCTGAACAAATCCCCACGCGAAAAACTTTCACTCAGTTTTTATCTCTTCACGTGAGAGGTGGACCACACCACAACTTTATCTCTTCATGTCACGTCCCTATCATTTCACGCATTCACAATTCTCCACCTCGGTGAAGTTTTCTCAAAACTGAGCCGACAATCTAAATTAGGTAGTTAAATTAAAGTAAGATTTATGGTTTAAATTGGTAAATTGTGTTTGGTAATATTAATTTGGTAATTTAAAATTTATTTTAATTTTGGTATTATTTAATAAATGTTTCTAAATATAATTACTTGAAATAATTTGAAAATTTTTGTGAAAATTTTTGAACACAATCTAAATTAGGTGGTAAAATTAAAGTAAGATTGGATAGTTTAAATTAGTAACTTTGTATCTGGTAAGATTAATATGATAATTTGAAATATACTAAAGTTTTTGGTATTATTATTTTAAATTATCATAATTTGAAATAATTTAAATTTTTTTGAACAAGATCTAAATTAGGTAGTTAAATTAAAGTAAAATTTGGTAGTTTAAATTAGTAATTTGTATTTAGTGAGATTAGTTTGATAATTAAAATTTACTAAATTTTGGTTCTATTTTAGAAATATTTTGAATGAAAATAATTTAAAATAATTTTTAAAAATATGAATATGATTAAAATTAGGCGGTTAAATTAAAGTAAGATTTGATAGTTGCAATCCCTAACTTATATTTAGTAAGATCAATTTGGTAATTTAAAATTTACTTAAATTTTGGTAGTATTTAACTCACTCTTTACTGAAATTGGTTTTATTTTTAACACAGTTTGTTTGGTAAGAAAATAAAATTTCACAACTATCTAAAAATAAAAAATAAAAATTTCAATTTAATATGCTAATTTGGAAACTAATTTACTTGGCAAAAGTTTTTAATTGCAGAAATATTTTTAAAAACTAAAAATATATTTCTCACAATATTTAAAAATTAGGAAACAAAATTATCTTTACAAAAAATTTACTTTTAGTCATCATATTTAAAAACACGAAAAATTCTCATATATTTGAATTCATGAACTCTTGATTTATATGAATAATTTTGAATTTAATGAACTTTCATAAATTTATAAAATTAAATAAATCCAAAATTCAAAATTAATATCAAAAAAATATTTTATAATTGTTATTTTTTTAAAAATTAATATTTTTATTCTAACATATTCAATAAATCAATTATAGAAAATTGAATCAAAATATGGATTGAATTAAGATTGAAAATAACTATTAGATATAAAAAATATTAAACATATTAAAATAAAAAGAAATAATCATGATAAAGGTCTGTTAAATAACTAAATTATTTTCTCCAAGTACAAAATCTGCCGTGGGTTTAAGATAAAAAATCACCGATTTGTTTTTCTACAGTAATATTTACACGAGATAAATTAAATATAAATAATATTAAACATATTAAATTAAAAATAATTATTTGAGGGTTGTATAATAAATAACAGAATAATCTTTCTCCAAGTAGGAGCGTCTTGGATTGTAAGTAAAATATTAGAGAATTTTTTCTCTGAGTTAAAAATCAAGATCCTAACAAAATAATATTTTTTTGATAACAATTAAAACCAATAAGATACTACAAAAATTTAAATAAAATTTATATTGCATAGGGATAAATTAAATATCTAATTTTTTTCCTCCAAGTAACATAAAACCTGTCACGTCCCGCTTTCCAAAATACCAGGGAATTGGAACGTGAACAAGCCCGCGACGTATTAGACTGAGGAGAAATAAGTACTAAACCCATTCTGCTCAATCTAATACGCTAAGCGTCAAGCAAATATAAAGCGAAGGCACATATCCCCGATCACCGTGGCGAAAATATAATAAACAACTCAGAACCAAAAGATACATATCATAACTGAAATGATCATCCAGACATAATATTCGGGCCAAGCATGCCCTTATACAAAACTATCTGAATACTGGGGAATATAAAAATAGTACATCGACCAACAGAAATAAAAGTACTGGAGGGTAAACTAGGATCATCAGCTAACTAAAGAGGTGACTAAGCTTCGTCTTGTTCTTCTGCTCCATCTGCAAAGCCTTCATGTGGAGGATCCTCTGGCTCATGTACTACTCCGAACTGTAGCTGTCCGTCATCTAAATCTGACGTACACCAGAGGAAACAGGTGTACGTCAGCGTGTATGGCACACGACAAGATCCTAAAAGGAAGAATAGAACGGTCGTGCGACCAACACAATAATGATAATAACAATAATAGTAATAATCTAAATAAAATCCACCACTAGAATATAATAATCAGAAGAATCCAAAATCGACCGGGTAACGAGGTCATGCAGCTAGCGATCAGACTAATCATCCAAGTACAGGGTTATACACTAGATGGAATTAATACTTAAAAATCTACAACAAGAGACGTAGTACGTCGATCGAAATAATCCAAACAAGAAAACCCTCATGTATATACCATATGTCTCGAATTATAAATAATTAAATATTAATCCTGATCTATGTATGAAAAGAAATATAACTGGTCCGTATCTCACAAGAAATCATACCTAGCCAAGAAACAAGGTCATGTAACTAGCCATTCTATAACAGGTCACTGGTCACATCTCACACAGAGTCAACGCTCCTGTCATCGGATAACTGACTGTTCACAAATCCTCTACATGCATCCAATCCCGCTACACATGCAGCCTAGAGGACCGCACGCAATCTGTTTCTGCCTGGTCCGAACTTCAAACAGAACTCGGGTGACGAAATAAATTCCCACTGACCAAAGTGATGTACACACTTCACTTTAGCCATACAAACCAACCCCGATGGCGACACCAACCACGGGAGCGAGCCTGGAAGATACATCAACAGTCTTATCCGACCACATGAACATTAACTTCCCCATCCCAACTCTCTTGTTTTCTATATGCATAAGTTTCTAAGTCTTAAACAGGACACACCAGGCCACACTAGTCATGAATTTCTAACGGTTCTCAAACATAACAAAGAGTAATAAATACAACTAATCATATACAACAAGATCATAGCATATCACATAATTAAAATTAAGAAACATAAATCATAAAAAATTCATAATAATCCCTTTTCTAAAATAAATCCTTTAAATAATTAAAATTAAGAAACATAAATCATAAAAAATTCATAATAATCCCTTTTCTAAAATAAATCCTTTACAATTATTTATAAATGTCCTAAAATAATTCCTTTTATAAAACTTCCTTAAATTATTGAAATTATTCTAAATTAATACTTATTCTAAAATAAATTCTTTTAAATTATTTATAATTATTCTAAAATAATTCTTTTGTCAAATAAATTCTATTAATTTATTATAATTACTCAAAAATGATTTTTTACCAAAATAGTAATTATTTTAAATTGAATATTTTGTTAATAAATTCTTTAAAATTATAAATTAATCTAAAATAATTTTATCTTTATAGTATCTATTATCAAAATATTATTTTTAGTACTTTTCAATATCATTCGTCAAATAAATCCGTGCAGGTCATCACGGTATATGTATTACAATGTGAATGGTCATATGTTATTGTTCACAGTCCATTTCGTTCATAATAGTTCTATACGTTATAGTTCTCAGTTCAATATGTTCACGACAGTTCTATATTTATAACGAGTAATTATTCGGGTAACGAGTTCTTATGCATAGTTAATCTGTGATCAATCTAAAATTGTACTGAGTAAGAATAGGGATCTTGCCTCGGTATTTTGTCGAACGATTCGACGTCGACGGGCGAGTCCGCAGGTCTGATCTGAGCATCGGTCGGAGTTGTTGGGGCTACCGT